>NC_088401.1:11054447-11281947 GCF_034236695.1 Oncorhynchus nerka | reverse complement strand
CTGACATACAGGCAGGCAGACAGACAGACACACAGCCTGAAGACACATACAGGCAGGCAGACACACATCCTGAAGACAGACAGACAGGCAGACAGACAGACAGACAGACAGTCTGAAGACAGACAGACAGCCTGAAGACAGACAGACAACCTGAAAACTGACATACAGGCAGGCAGGCAGACACACATCCTGAAGACAGACAGACAGACAGACAGACAATCTTGCAGACAGACACGCTCTCCTCGTCTACTCTTTTTCTCTGTCCTACAAGAAAAGGACAGAAGAACACAAACACAATTTGTTTATCAGTCAGAGGTATAAATCTCAGATAGAGAGAAGAACACATTGAACTGTAAGTCATTCTAAACTACTACACTGGACAAAAATATAAACGCAACATGTTTGTTTATATCCCTGTTAGTAAGCGTTTGTCCTTTGCCAAGATAATCTGACAGGTGTAATATTTATGTCTGTAGTGAAGCCCTTTTGCATTAGGAAAGTATTCAGACCCTTTGAACTTTTCCACATTTTGCATTAGGAAAGTATTCAGACCCTTTGAACTTTTCCACATTTTGCATTAGGAAAGTATTCAGACCCTTTGAACTTTTCCACATTTTGCATTAGGAAAGTATTCAGACCCTTTGAACTTTTCCACATTTTGTTATTTTACAGCCGTATTCTTAAACTGATAAAATTATTTGTTTTTCCCCTCAATCAATCTACACACAATACCCCATAATGACAAAGGAAAAGCAGGTTTTTCGAAATGTTCGTGTAAAGTTATATATATTTTTTAATTATATCAAATTTACATAAGTATTCAGACCCTTTACTCAGTACTTTGTTGAAGCACCTTTGGCAGCGATTACAGCCTTGAGTCTTCTTCGGTATGACGCTACAAGCTTGGCACACCTGTATTTGGGGAGTTTCTCCCATTCTCCTCTGCAGATCCTCTCAAGCTCTGTCAGGTTGAATAGGGAGCGTTGCTGCACAGCTATTTTCAGGTCTCTCCAGAGATGTTTCGATTTGATTCAAGTCCGGACTCTGGCTGGGCCACTCAGTGACATTCAGAGACTTGTCCCGAAGTCCCTCCTGCTTTGTCTTGGCTGTGTGCTTAGGGTCATTGCCCTGTTGGAAGGTGAACCTTCACCCCAGTCTAAAGTCCTGAGCACTCTGGAGCAGGTTTTCATCAAGGATCTTTTTCGTACTTTGCTACATTCGTCTTTGCCTCGATCCTGAGAACTCTCCCTGTCCCTGCCGCTGAAAAACAGCACCATAGCATGATGCCTGCACCACCATAGGGATGGTGCCAGGTTTCCTCAAAACATGACGCTTGGCATTCAGGTCTAAGAATCTTCAGATGCCTTTTGGCAAAGTCCAAGTGGGCTGTCATGTTCCTTTTACTGAGGAGTGGCTTCCGTCTGGCCACTCTACCATAAAGGTCTGATTGGTGGAGTCCTGCAGAGATGGTTGTCCTTCTGGGAGGTTTTCCCATCTCCACAGAGGAACACTAGAGCTCTGTTAGAGTGACCATCGGGTTCTTGGTCACCTCCCTGACCAAGGCCCTTCTCCCCAATTGCTCAGTTTGGCCGGGCAGCCAGCTCTAGGAAGAGTCTTGGTGGTTCCAAACGTCTTCCATTTAAGAATGGGGTAGGCCACTGTGTTCTTGGGGACCTTCAATGCTGCTGAAATGTTTTGGTACCCTTCCCCAGATCTGTGCCTCGACACAATCCTGTCTCAGAGCTCTACGGACAATTCCTTCAACCTCATGGCTAGGTTGTTGCTCTGATATGCACTGTCAACTGTGGGACCTTATATAGACAGGTGTGTGCCAAACATGTCCAATCAATTGAATTTACCACAGGTGGACTCCAATCAAGTTGTGGAAACATCTCAAGGATGATCAATGGAAACAGGATGCACCCGAGTTTAACTTCACCAGAGATCTAGATAACCAGGAGAAAAAAAACTTAACCTGACCAAACTATTCCCCTCCCACTCCTGCTGGCATTCACAGATTTAGCCATTTCTCTCCTGACGTTGCAGGTGATAGGCCTCACCAGGAGTCGACAACCTTTCTCATGTTGAATGACCATTTATCTTACCATTTCTACCGATCGGCGTGCCAGTTATGGTTTTCATATTGCACATTTTCGTGAAACAGTTTCATTTAATTTCAAATAAAGTCTCTATATCTCCCAAATCATTGTCATGTGGTTAATCAAAAATCTATCCAAATCTAAATGAAAATGATACAAACCTAAAAAGTCACTTCTATGGCTATTGCCAACTATGTTAAAATAGTCGACATAAAGCCAACGAATCAAAACATTGCAGTCTGCAGGTTGGAAATATCCTGATAAAAATAAATATCCTATAATAAATCACATTGGCTACACACATGATTACCTACACATGTCTGCAACAAACTTGAAACACTGTACCGACTATTTGGGTCAGGCCTGACCAGCTAACAGCCCAGTTAATAGTCAAGCTAACTTCCCAGCCAACAGCCCAGCTAACAGCCCAGCTAACAGCCCAGCTAATAGTCAAGCTAACAGCCCAGCTAACAGCCCAGTTAATTGTCAAGCTAACAGCCCAAATAACAGCCCAGCTAACAGCCCAGTTAATAGTCAACTTAACAGCCCAGCTAACTGCCCAGTTAATTATCAAGCTAACAGCCCAGCTAACCGCCCAGCTAACAGCCCAGTTAATAGTCAAGCTAACAGCCCAGCTAACAGCCCAGTTAATTGTCAAGCTAACAGCCCAGTTAATTGTCAAGCTAACAGCCCAGTTAATAGTCAAGCTAATAGCCCAGCTAACAGCCCAGTTAATTGTCAAGCTAACAGCCCAAATAACAGCCCAGCTAACAGCCCAGTTGATAGTCAAGTTAATAGTCAAGCTAACAGCCCAGTTAATTGTCAAGCTAACAGCCCAGCTAACAGCCCAGCTAACAGCCCAGTTAATAGTCAAGCTAACAGCCCAGTTAATTGTCAAGCTAACAGCCCAGCTAACAGCCCAGCTAACCCAGCTAACTTAGATATGATGGCCCTACTCCAGTTTAGCAAGCATCTCATTTTCATGAACCCAAACAAACTGCTGAAATCAGTCTGGCCTTTAACTTACTGCCAGAGAACACACTGTACAATAGGGAGGATTTCAAAACAACGCAGGAATGTGGACAGATATACTGCAACTCCTCTAATACATATGATGCCTTGACTTTCAAACAGAAACATGCTGTTGGACAGTGGGGCAGATACAGTATAAAAGGTTTTCCTAATTATGTAATGACAGAAACATGCTGTTGGACAGTGGGGCAGATACAGTATAAAAGGTTTTCCTAATTATGTAATGACAGAAACATGCTGTTGGACAGTGGGGCAGATACAGTATAAAAGGTTTTCCTAATTATGTAATGACAGAAACATGCTGTTGGACAGTGGGGCAGATACAGTATAAAAGGTTTTCCTAATTATGTAATGACAGAAACATGCTGTTGGACAGTGGGGCAGATACAGTATAAAAGGTTTTCCTAATTATGTAATGACAGAAATCTAAACAGGATTTGGTGTCAGAATTCTATGTCAATTGATAACAGTTGATGATTTTTCAACCGCTTCTTTCATTTTATTTGTTAAATTGGCTAAATTTGAACAATATTGACATAGAAACGACACAATAACAAGTCATATGTCCTCTCTTCAGCCAGATAAACTGTTACCACCCACGGTCAGGGAGGCTGCTGTTACCACCCCCGGTGAGGCTGGTAATTTTACAGCTGCTACAGGGTGTGTGTGTGTGTGTGTGTGTGTGTGTGTGTGTGTGTGTGTGTGTGTGTGTGTGTGTGTGTGTGTGTGTGTGTGTGTGTTGTGTGTGTGTGTGTGTGTGTGTGTGTGTGTGTGTGTGTGTGCGTGTGCGTGCGTGACTTTAACTCAAGTAGTATTTTACTGGGTGACTTTCACTTTTACTTGAGTCCTTTTCTATTAAGGTATCTTTACTTTTACTAAAGTATGACGATTGGGTACTTTTTCCACCACTAGAAATAGGTTCCGGTACTCTTTTGGGTGCAGGTACTGTTTATATTTAGGTGCAGGAGTTCCACACTACTTTTGAGATAATATTTTATAAGACGAACAGGAGCTGAAGCAGTAGAACGTTTGAGGTGCCGGTTCTAAGCTCCAGTGAGCTCCTGCCCAAGTCAAACACTGCTTCTTATCCCTTGTGCAAATAGCCTACAGCTTTGTCTGTCCCAGGCACACTGGTGCAGGAAACTCTGAGGCCCCAGAATATTTTATACAATGTTGCAAGTTCGCTAGAGCAAGCTTTAGCTGGACTGTTAGCTGGACTGTTAGCTATGATGTAGGGTTAGATTGTTAGCGTTAGCTGTTAGCTGGGCTGTTAGCTGGACTGTTAGCTGGGCTGTTATGGTCCATGAAAAATGAGATGCTTGCTAAACTGGAGTAGGGCTGGTTGGGCTGTTAGCTGTGCTGTTGGCATACACACACAAACACATGCACACACACACACACACACATGCACACACACACATACACACCTCCCCAACAAACAGGCATTGAATTAACTAGGTTCCACTTCCAGTTCTGTCACCTTGGACCTGTTCTGTCACCTTGCACTAACTCTGTCACCTTGGACCAGTTCTGTCACCTTGCACTAACTCTGCCACCTTGGACCAGTTCTGTCACCTTGCACTAGCTCTGTCACCTTGCCCTAGCTCTGTCACCTTGGATCTGTTCTGTCACCTTGCACTAACTTTGTCACCTTGCACTAGTTCTGTCACCTTGGACCAGTTCTGTCACCTTGGACCAGTTCTGTCACCTTGGACCTGTTCTGTCACCTTGCACTAACTCTGTCACCTTGGACCTGTTCTGTCACCTTGGACCTGTTCTGTCACCTTGGACCTGTTCTGTCACCTTGCACTAGCTCTGTCACCTTGGACCTGTTCTGTCACCTTGGACCTGTTCTGTCACCTTGGACCAGTTCTGTCACCTTGCACCTGTTCTGTCACCTTGCACTAACTCTGTCACCTTGCACTAGCTCTGTCACCTTGCACTAGCTCTGTCACCTTGGACCAGTTCTGTCACCTTGCACTAACTCTGTCACCTTGGACCTGTTCTGTCACCTTGCACTAACTCTGTCACCTTGCACTAGTTCTGGCACCTTGGATCTGTTCTGTCACCTTGGACCAGTTCTGTCACCTTGCACTAGCTCTGTCACCTGGGACAAGTTCTGTCACCTTGGACCAGTTCTGTCACCATGGACCAGTTCTGTCACCTTGGACCAGTTCTGTCACCTTGCACTAGCTCTGTCACCTTGCACTAGCTCTGTCACCTTGGACCAGTTCTGTCACCTTGCACTAGCTCTGTCACCTTGGACCTGTTCTGTCACCTTGCACTAGCTCTGTCACCTTGCACTAGCTCTGTCACCTTGGACCAGTTCTGTCACCTTGCACTAGCTCTGTCACCTTGGACCTGTTCTGTCACCTTGGACCAGTTCTGTCACCTTGCACTAGCTCTGTCACCTGGGACAAGTTCTGTCACCTTGGACCAGTTCTGTCACCTTGGACCTGTTCTGTCACCTTGCACTAGCTCTGTCACCTTGGACCTGTTCTGTCACCTTGGACCTGTTCTGTCACCTTGGACTAGTTCTGTCACCTTGGACCTGTTCTGTCACCTTGGACTAGTTCTGTCACCTTGGACCAGTCACCTTGGACCTGTTCTGTCACCTTGGACTAGTTCTGTCACCTTGGACCAGTCACCTTCGACCTGCTCAGGAACCAGCTTCACACAGGCACATCCCATGTGCTGTAAAGTTGACTCTCCGTCTGTGGTGTTAATTAATAGGCAGTATGGATTGCAGGGTAATCAATACTCTACAGTAGCTGCAGGCTGCACGTGTGTCACATCCATTGACTCATGGATGAATATTCATGTCATGCAGTTTGGTTGAAACAGACAGCAGGGATGGGACATCATTTAGGGCTGAGATGGATGACGCTTCTCATGGCAACCAGCCAACCAGTCCTGCACCTCTCTGGGGGGTGACAGAGAGCGAGAGGTCAGAGGTGAGAGAGAGATGGAGTGAGACTGACTTTGAGCGTGAGAGATGGAGGGAGAGGTAAGAGTGAAAGTGACCGAGGAAATGCAGTGTTAGGAAGAGAGAGAAGATGAGACAGTGATATGGACAGTAGAGATAGCAAGAAATAATGAAAAAGAGGGAGTGATGGAAAGAGAGATGGAGGAAGAGCAGAACGAGAGGAGTGAACTCAGGGTAGTCGGGTACCTCTGCTCTGTTTGTCCCAGTGTTCATCTGCAGCCGAGGCTCATGGGAAAGGGAGTTGGTGTGGGACTGCCTCAAGGGCCAAACACACAGGGGCCCGATCTGACATTGTCGGTCTGTATCACTCACACACGACTACACACACACACTCTCTCACTCTCTCTCTACAACACACACAACACACACACACACACACACACACACACACACACACACACACACACACACACACACACACACACACACACACGTACGTACGTGCATGCATACATACAGTGCATACACGCACACTGACCTGTACGGTCGAGTAAACATAAACTGGGATAATCTCTTCTGAATATTTGCACTGCTCAATCCCTCTCTCTCCATTTATCTCCCTCTCTCTCGCTCTCTATCTCTCTCCCTCAATGTATCTCTCCATGTGCCATGGACTGACTGTCTGTCTGCAGCAGGCAGGCAGATAGTACTAAAGTCATTTACTGTGGGTTACACTGCCCCTAAGAGGACAAGACTGATACTTCATTATCATAAGGGATTGGTTCTATATACATATTTTAATTTTTTTGTTAATTTCACCTTGATTTAACCAGATAGGCCAGTTGAGAACAAGTTCTCCTTTACAACTGCGACCTGGCCAAGATAAAGCAAAGCAGTGTGACACAAACAACAACACAGAGTTACACATGGAATAAACAAACGTACAGTCAATAACACAATAGAAATGTCTATGTACAGTGTGTGCAAATGAAGTAAGATTAGGGAGGTAAGGCAATGACTAGGCCGTAGTGGCAAAATAATTACAATTTAGTAAATGAACACTGGAGTGATAGATGTGCAGAAGATGAATGTGCAAGTAGAGATACTGGGGTGCAAAGGAGCAAAAATATATATATAAATAACAATATGGGGATGAGGTATTTGGATGGGCTATTTACAGATGGGCTATGTACAGGTGCAATAATCTGTAAACTGCTCTGATAGCTGATGCTTAAAGTTATTGAGGGAGATATGAGTCTCCAGCGTCAGTGATTTTTGCAATTCGTTCCAGTCATTGGCTACAGAGAACTGGAAGGAAAGGCGGCCAAAGGAGGAATTGGCTTTGGGGATGACCAGTAAAATGTATCTGCTGGAGCGCGTGCTACGGGTGGGTGCTGCTATGGTGACCAGTGAGCTGAGATAAGGTGGGGTTTTACAGTGCCTTGCGAAAGTATTCGGCCCCCTTGAACTTTGCGACCTTTTGCCACATTTCAGGCTTCAAACATAAAGATATAAAACTGTATTTTTTTGTGAAGAATCAACAACAAGTGGGACACAATCATGAAGTGGAACAACATTTATTGGATATTTCAAACTTTTTTAACAAATCAAAAACTGAAAAATTGGGGCGTGCAAAATTATTCAGCCCCCTTAAGTTAATACTTTGTAGCGCCACCTTTTGCTGCGATTACAGCTGTAAGTCGCTTGGGGTATGTCTCTATCAGTTTTGCACATCAAGAGACTGAAATTTTTTCCCATTCCTCCTTGCAAAACAGCTCGAGCTCAGTGAGGTTGGATGGAGAGCATTTGTGAACAGCAGTTTTCAGTTCTTTCCACAGATTCTCGATTGGATTCAGGTCTGAACTTTGACTTGGCCATTCTAACACCTGGATATGTTTATTTTTGAACCATTCCATTGTAGATTTTGCTCTATGTTTTGGATCATTGTCTTGTTGGAAGACAAATCTCCTTCCCAGTCTCAGGTCTTTTGCAGACTCCATCAGGTTTTCTTCCAGAATGGTCCTGTATTTGGCTCCATCCATCTTCCCATCAATTTTAACCATCTTCCCTGTCCCTGCTGAAAAAAAGCAGGCCCAAACCATGATGCTGCCACCACCATGTTTGACAGTGGGGATAGGGTGTTCAGGGTGATGAGCTGTGTTGCTTTTACGCCAAACATAACGTTTTGCATTGTTGCCAAAAAGTTCAATTTTGGTTTCATCTGACCAGAGCACCTTCTTCCACATGTTTGGTGTGTCTCCCAGGTGGCTTGTGGCAAACTTTAAACAACACTTTTTATGGATATCTTTAAGAAATGGCTTTCTTTTTGCCACTTTTCCATAAAGGCCAGATTTGTGCAATATACGACTGATTGTTGTCCTATGGACAGAGTCTCCCACCTCAGCTGTAGATCTCTGCAGTTCATCCAGAGTGATCATGGGCCTCTTGGCTGCATCTCTGATCAGTCTTCTCCTTGTATGAGCTGAAAGTTTAGAGGGACGGCCAGGTCTTGGTAGATTTGCAGTGGTGTGATACTCCTTCCATTTCAATATTATCGCTTGCACAGTGCTCCTTGGGATGTTTAAAGCTTGGGAAATCTTTTTGTATCCAAATCCGGCTTTAAACTTCTTCACAACAGTATCTCGGACCTGCCTGGTGTGTTCCTTGTTCTTCATGATGCTCTCTGCACTTTTAACGGACCTCTGAGACTATCACAGTGCAGGTGCATTTATACGGAGACTTGATTACACACAGGTGGATTGTATTTATCATCATTAGTCATTTAGGTCAACATTGGATCATTCAGAGATCCTCACTGAACTTCTGGAGAGAGTTTGCTGCACTGAAAGTAAAGGGGCTGAATAATTTTGCACGCCCAATTTTTCAGTTTTTTATTTGTTAAAAAAGTTTGAAATATCCAATAAATGTCGTTCCACTTCATGATTGTGTCCCACTTGTTGTTGAGTCTTCACAAAAAAAATACAGTTTTATATCTTTATGTTTGAAGCCTGAAATGTGGCAAAAGGTCGCAAAGTTCAAGGGGGCAGAATACTTTCGCAAGGCACTGTACCTAGCAAAGACTTATAGATGATCTGGAGCCAATGAGTTTGGCGACGAGTAATGAAGCGAGGGCCAGCCAACGAGATCATACAGGTCGCAGTGGTGGGTAGTATATGGGGCTTTGGTGACGAAACAGATGGCACTGTGATGGACTGCATCCAATTTGCTGAGTAGAGGGTTGAAGGCTATTTTGTAAATGACATCGCCGAAGTCGAGGATCGGTATGGTGGTCAGTTTTACGAGGGTATGGTAGGAAGCATGAGTAAAGGATGCTTTGTTGTGAAATAGGAAGCCAATTCTAGATTTAATTTTGGATTGGAGATGCTTAATATGAGTCTGGAAGGAGAGTTTACAGTCTAACCAGACTGCTAGGTATTTGTAGTCCACATATTCTAAGTCCAGAGTAGTGATGCTGGACGGGCGGGCAGGTAGGGGCAGCGATCGGTTGAAGAGCATGCATTTAGTTTTCCTTGCATTTAAGAGCAGTTGGAGGCCACGGAAGGAGTGTTGTATGGCATTGAAGTTCGTCTGGAAGTTAGTTAACACAGTTAACACAGTTAACAAAGAAGGGCCAGAAGTATACAGAATGGTGTCATCTGCGTAGAGGTGGATCACAGAATCACCAGCAGTAAGAGTGACATCAGTGATGTATACAGAGAAAAGAGTCGGCCCGAGAATTGATCCCTGTGGTACCCCCATAGAGACTGCCAGAGGTCTGGACAACAGGCCCTCCGATTTGATACACTGAACTCTGTCTGAGAAGTAGGTGGTGAACCAGGCGAGGCAGTCATATGAGAAACCAAGGCTGTTGAGTATGCCGATAAGAATACTGTGATTGACAGAGTCAAAAGCCTTGGCCAGGTCGATGAAGACGGCCGCACAGTATTGGCTTTTGTCGATGGCGGTTATGATATCATTTAGGACCTTGAGCGTGGCTGGGGTGCACCCATGACCAGCTCAGAAACCAGATTGCATAGCAGAGAAGGTACGGTGGGATTCAAAATGGTCGGTGGTCTGTTTGTTAACTTGGCTTTCGAAGACCTTAGAAAGGCAGGGCAGGATGGATATAAGTTTATAACAGTTTGGGTCTTGAGTGTCTCCCCCTTTGAAGAGGGGGATGACCGCGGCAGCTTTCCAATCTTTGGGGATCTCAGACGATACAAAAGTGAGGTTGAACAGGCCAGTAATAGGGGTTGCAAGAATTGTGGCGGATCATTTTAGAAAGAGAGGGTCCAGATTTGATTTGTAGGGTTCCAGATTTTGCATCTCTTTCATAACATCAGCTATCTGGATTTGGGTGAAGGAGAAACGGGGGAGGATTGGGCAAGTTTATGTGGGGGGTGCAGAGCTGTTGACTGAGGTAGGTGTTATTGAAATTCTTGATTGATGGTGTCGGTGTTTCCTATCCTTAGTGCAGTGGGCAGCTGGGAGGAGGTGCTCTTTTTCTCCATGGACTTTACAGTGTCCCAGAACCTTTTTGGAGTTTGTGCTACAGGATGCAAATTTATGTTTGAAAAAGCTAGCATTTGCTTTCCTAACTGCCTGTGTATATTGGTTCCTAACTTCCCTGAAAAGTTGCATATTGCAGGGGCTATTCGATGCTAATGCAGTACGACACAGGATGTTTTGTGCTGGTCAAGGGCAGTCAGGTCTGGAGTGAACCAAGGGCTATATCTGTTCCTGGTTCAATTTTTTTTCAATTGGGCATGCTTATTTAAGATGGTGAGGAAGGCACTTTTAAAGAATAACCAGGCATCCTCTACTGGCGGAATGAGGTCAAAATCATTCCAGGATACCTGGGCCAGATCGGTTAGAAAGGCCTGCTCGCTAAAGTGTTTTAGGGAGCGTTTGACTGGAATATATAATATATGTAATATTCTTGAAATGTAATGTCATTCATTTGTAGTGAAAACACATATTACAGCATCTGGATGTAAATTACGATCATAAAAAGGTAGTCTACTGTTTCATCAATAGTGTTTTAATATGTACTATGTAATTGTTCTGCCACGGTGTATGTGTGGCACTGTGTGAGGTCCAGTGGTTGCCATTTGGGCTAAGAGAATAAAGGAAGATTCATTTTACACATGATTAAACAGATCCTCTATACCCCATCCAACCTCTAGAGGGTTTTAGATGATTCTTCATTCTTAAAGACTGCTGAAATGGAAAAGGCAGTCTATATCGTACTAATAGAATGTGGTCCTAAAATACTGCACAGCTCTGGGGGTTGAATATGTGCCTTTTAAATGGCAGAGTGATGCGCCAAATCCCTTCCTCCTGATCGCCTGAGGGGGTCTGAACGCTCTGTGTTCTCTCATTAAGCCCTGACTCCCTGTCTCCACGGTGATTTGTCACCATGGAGACCCGCCGTGGTGACAGCTGTTTTGAAGAGCAGGGATGTATTGATGAGATTGGACAGATAGACAGGAGAATATTTATAGCTGCAGGGGCAGGTACGTACAGTAAGGGAGAGAACTGTGATGATGCCACTCGGAGGGCAAAGAGTGTGTTTCCATGCACACCAATATATTCGGGACACTCAGTTATTCAGTTTTGCATATCATGGGTGTTGTGTAATGATGTAAAAACATGTGACTTCAAAAAGTACCTGAGCAATTCAATCCACCATAATAATCCCATAATCATTTAGACTACTATAATACATGTACTATAATTTATTACTAGTTACTTGCCCCTAATCTAGACAAGATTCTGCTTATAATTTACTACAATTTGTCAGGCCCTATTATAATTTCCGACATTTGTTAGGCCTTATTATAATTTCCTACAATTTATCAGGCCTTATTATAATTTCCTACAATTTGTTAGGCCCTATTATAATTTCCTACATTTGTTAGGCCTTATTATAATTTCCTACAATTTGTTAGGCCTTATTATAATTTCCGACATTTGTTAGGCCTTATTATAATTTCCTACAATTTGTCAGGCCTTATTATAATTTCCTACAATTTGTTAGGCCCTATTATAATTTAGGATAAAGTAATCCTTCTCACCCCCCCCCCCTCCCCCTTAAAATACCTAGATGCACTATTGTAAAGTGGCTGTTCCACTGGATGTCATAAGGTGAAAGCACCAATTTGTAAGTCGCTCTGGATAAGAGCGTCTGCTAAATGACTTAAATGTAAATGTAAAATGTAAATAATTTCCTACATTTGTTAGGCCTTATTATAATTTCCTAAATTTGTTAGGCCTTATTATAATTTCCTACAATTTGTCAGGCCTTATTATAATTTCCTACAATTTGTTAGGCCCTATTATAATTTCCTACATTTGTTAGGCCTTATTATAATTTCCGACATTTGTTAGGCCTTATTATAATTTCCTACATTTGTTAGGCCTTATTATAATTTCCTACATTTGTTAGGCCTTATTATAATTTCCTACATTTGTTAGGCCTTATTATGATTTCCTACAATTTGTTAGGCCAATGTTTGTCAACTATAGTTTGATACATGCAGCTTCTCTTCTGTCGTAACTTGTTGCCCCCAGAATATTAAATAAAGTAGTTCTCACCAGAATAATGTATTACATTGATAGAATGAATGAATGAATTAGTAATCTATTTAACACTACTAAAGCTGTCTGTTTCATTTAGGGACCAGGGGGAATGCATTAGTAATCTATTTAACACTACTAAAGTTGTCTGCTTCATTTAGGGACCGGGGGGAATGCATTAGTAATCTATTTAACACTACTAAAGTTGTCTGTTTCATTTAGGGACCGGGGGGAATGCATTAGTAATCTATTTAACACTACTAAAGTTGTCTGTTTCATTTAGGGATCGGGGGGAATGCATTAGTAATCTATTTAACACTACTAAAGCTGTCTGCTTCATTTAGGGACCGGGGGGAATGCATTAGTAATCTATTTAACACCGCTAAAGTTGTCTGCTTCATTTAGGGACCGGGGGGAATGCATTAGTAATCTATTTAACACTACTAAAGTTGTCTGTTTCATTTAGGGACTGGGGAGAAAAATGCATTAGTAATCTATTTAACACCGCTAAAGTTGTCTGCTTCATTTAGGGACCGGGGGGAATGCATTAGTAATCTATTTAACACTACTAAAGTTGTCTGTTTCATTTAGGGACCGGGGAGAAAAATGCATTAGTAATCTATTTAACACTACTAAAGTTGTCTGTTTCATTTAGGGACAGGGGGGGGAAATGCATTAGTAATCTATTTAACACCGATAAAGTTGTCTGCTTCATTTAGGGACCGGGGGGAATGCATTAGTAATCTATTTAACACTACTAAAGTTGTCTGTTTCATTTAGGGACCGGGGAGATAAATGCATTAGTAATCTATTTAACACTACTAAAGTTGTCTGCTTCATTTAGGGACCGGGGGGAATGCATTAGTAATCTATTTAACACTACTAAAGTTGTCTGTTTCATTTAGGGACCGGGGGGAATGCATTAGTAATCTATTTAACACCGCTAAAGTTGTCTGCTTCATGTAGGGACCGGGGGGAATGCATTAGTAATCTATTTAACACTACTAAAGCTGTCTGTTTCATTTAGGGACCAGGGGAATGCATTAGTAATCTATTTAACACTACTAAAGTTATCTGTTTCATTTAGGGACCGGGGGGAATGCATTAGTAATCTATTTAACACTACTAAAGTTGTCTGTTTCATTTAGGGACCGGGGGGAATGCATTAGTAATCTATTTAACACTACTAAAGTTGTCTGTTTCATTTAGGGACCGGGGGGAATGCATTAGTAATCTATTTAACACTACTAAAGTTGTCAGTTTCATTTAGGGACCGGGGGGAATGCATTAGTAATCTATTTAACACTACTAAAGCTGTCTGCTTCATTTAGGGACCAGGGGGAATGCATTAGTAATCTATTTAACACTACTAAAGCTGTCTGCTTCATTTAGGGACCGGGGGGAATGCATTAGTAATCTATTTAACACTACTAAAGTTGTCTGCTTCATTTAGGGACCGGGGGGAATGCATTAGTAATCTATTTAACACTACTAAAGTTGTCTGTTTCATTTAGGGATCGGGGGAATGCATTAGTAATCTATTTAACACTACTAAAGTTGTCTGCTTCATTTAGGGACCGGGGGGAATGCATTAGTAATCTATTTAACACTACTAAAGTTGTCTGCTTCATTTAGGGATCGGGGAGAAAAATGCATTAGTAATCTATTTAACACTACTAAAGTTGTCTGTTTCATTTAGGGACCGGGGGGAATGCATTAGTAATCTATTTAACACTACTAAAGTTGTCTGTTTCATTTAGGGACCGGGGGGAATGCATTAGTAATCTATTTAACACCGCTAAAGTTGTCTGCTTCATTTAGGGACCGGGGGGAATGCATTAGTAATCTATTTAACACTACTAAAGCTGTCTGTTTCATTTATGGACCAGGGGGAATGCATTAGTAATATATTTAACACCGATAAAGTTGTCTGCTTCATTTAGGGACCGGGGGGAATGCATTAGTAATCTATTTAACACTACTAAAGTTGTCTGTTTCATTTAGGGACCGGGGAGATAAATGCATTAGTAATCTATTTAACACTACTAAAGTTGTCTGCTTCATTTAGGGACCGGGGGGAATGCATTAGTAATCTATTTAACACTACTAAAGTTGTCTGTTTCATTTAGGGACCGGGGGGAATGCATTAGTAATCTATTTAACACTACTAAAGTTGTCTGTTTCATTTAGGGACCGGGGGGAATGCATTAGTAATCTATTTAACACTACTAAAGTTGTCAGTTTCATTTAGGGACCGGGGGGAATGCATTAGTAATCTAAATAACACTACTAAAGTTGTCTGTCTGCTTCATTTAGGGACCAGGGGAATGCATTAGTAATCTATTTAACACTACTAAAGCTGTCTGCTTCATTTAGGGACCGGGGAATGCATTAGTAATCTATTTAACACTACTAAAGTTGTCTGCTTCATTTAGGGACCGGGGGGAATGCATTAGTAATCTATTTAACACTACTAAAGTTGTCTGTTTCATTTAGGGATCGGGGGGAATGCATTAGTAATCTATTTAACACTACTAAAGTTGTCTGCTTCATTTAGGGACCGGGGAATGCATTAGTAATCTATTTAACACTACTAAAGTTGTCTGCTTCATTTAGGGACCGGGGGGAATGCATTAGTAATCTATTTAACACTACTAAAGTTGTCTGTTTCATTTAGGGACCGGGGGGAATGCATGAGTAATCTATTTAACACTACTAAAGTTGTCTGTTTCATTTAGGGATCGGGGGGAATGCATTAGTAATCTATTTAACACTACTAAAGTTGTCTGCTTCATTTAGGGACCGGGGGAATGCATTAGTAATCTATTTAACACTACTAAAGTTGTCTGTTTCATTTAGGGACCGGGGAGAAAAATGCATTAGTAATCTATTTAACACTACTAAAGTTGTCTGTTTCATTTAGGGACAGGGGGGGGAAATGCATTAGTAATCTATTTAACACCGATAAAGTTGTCTGCTTCATTTAGGGACCGGGGGGAATGCATTAGTAATCTATTTAACACTACTAAAGTTGTCTGTTTCATTTAGGGACCGGGGAGATGAATGCATTAGTAATCTATTTAACACTACTAAAGTTGTCTGCTTCATTTAGGGACCGGGGGGAATGTATTAGTAATCTATTTAACACTACTAAAGTTGTCTGTTTCATTTAGGGACCGGGGGGAATGCATTAGTAATCTATTTAACACCGCTAAAGTTGTCTGCTTCATTTAGGGACCGGGGGGAATGCATTAGTAATCTATTTAACACTACTAAAGTTGTCTGTTTCATTTAGGGACCGGGGAGAAAAATGCATTAGTAATCTATTTAACACCGCTAAAGTTGTCTGCTTCATTTAGGGACCGGGGGGAATGCATTAGTAATCTATTTAACACTACTAAAGTTGTCTGTTTCATTTAGGGACCGGGGAGAAAAATGCATTAGTAATCTATTTAACACTACTAAAGTTGTCTGTTTCATTTAGGGACCGGGGAGAAAAATGCATTAGTAATCTATTTAACACTACTAAAGTTGTCTGTTTCATTTAGGGACAGGGGGGGGAAATGCATTAGTAATCTATTTAACACCGATAAAGTTGTCTGCTTCATTTAGGGACCGGGGGGAATGCATTAGTAATCTATTTAACACTACTAAAGTTGTCTGTTTCATTTAGGGACCGGGGAGATAAATGCATTAGTAATCTATTTAACACTACTAAAGTTGTCTGCTTCATTTAGGGACCGGGGGGAATGCATTAGTAATCTATTTAACACTACTAAAGTTGTCTGTTTCATTTAGGGACCGGGGGGAATGCATTAGTAATCTATTTAACACCGCTAAAGTTGTCTGCTTCATTTAGGGACCGGGGGGAATGCATTAGTAATCTATTTAACACTACTAAAGTTGTCTGTTTCATTTAGGGACCGGGGGGAATGCATTAGTAATCTATTTAACACTACTAAAGTTGTCTGTTTCATTTAGGGACCGGGGGGAATGCATTAGTAATCTATTTAACACCGCTAAAGTTGTCTGCTTCATGTAGGGACCGGGGGGAATGCATTAGTAATCTATTTAACACTACTAAAGCTGTCTGTTTCATTTAGGGACCAGGGGGAATGCATTAGTAATCTATTTAACACTACTAAAGTTATCTGTTTCATTTAGGGACCGGGGGGAATGCATTAGTAATCTATTTAACACTACTAAAGTTGTCTGTTTCATTTAGGGACCGGGGAATGCATTAGTAATCTATTTAACACTACTAAAGTTGTCTGTTTCATTTAGGGACCGGGGGGAATGCATTAGTAATCTATTTAACACTACTAAAGTTGTCAGTTTCATTTAGGGACCGGGGGGAATGCATTAGTAATCTATTTAACACTACTAAAGCTGTCTGCTTCATTTAGGGACCAGGGGGAATGCATTAGTAATCTATTTAACACTACTAAAGCTGTCTGCTTCATTTAGGGACCGGGGGGAATGCATTAGTAATCTATTTAACACTACTAAAGTTGTCTGCTTCATTTAGGGACCGGGGGGAATGCATTAGTAATCTATTTAACACTACTAAAGTTGTCTGTTTCATTTAGGGATCGGGGGGAATGCATTAGTAATCTATTTAACACTACTAAAGTTGTCTGCTTCATTTAGGGACCGGGGGGAATGCATTAGTAATCTATTTAACACTACTAAAGTTGTCTGCTTCATTTAGGGATCGGGGAGAAAAATGCATTAGTAATCTATTTAACACTACTAAAGTTGTCTGTTTCATTTAGGGACCGGGGGGAATGCATTAGTAATCTATTTAACACTACTAAAGTTGTCTGCTTCATTTAGGGATCGGGGGGAATGCATTAGTAATCTATTTAACACTACTAAAGTTGTCTGTTTCATTTAGGGACCGGGGGGAATGCATTAGTAATCTATTTAACACTACTAAAGCTGTCTGTTTCATTTAGGGACCAGGGGGAATGCATTAGTAATCTATTTAACACCGATAAAGTTGTCTGCTTCATTTAGGGACCGGGGGGAATGCATTAGTAATCTATTTAACACTACTAAAGTTGTCTGTTTCATTTAGGGACCGGGGAGATAAATGCATTAGTAATCTATTTAACACTACTAAAGTTGTCTGCTTCATTTAGGGACCGGGGGGAATGCATTAGTAATCTATTTAACACTACTAAAGTTGTCTGTTTCATTTAGGGACCGGGGAATGCATTAGTAATCTATTTAACACTACTAAAGTTGTCTGTTTCATTTAGGGACCGGGGGGAATGCATTAGTAATCTATTTAACACTACTAAAGTTGTCAGTTTCATTTAGGGACCGGGGGGAATGCATTAGTAATCTAAATAACACTACTAAAGTTGTCTGCTTCATTTAGGGACCAGGGGGAATGCATTAGTAATCTATTTAACACTACTAAAGTTGTCTGCTTCATTTAGGGACCGGGGAATGCATTAGTAATCTATTTAACACTACTAAAGTTGTCTGCTTCATTTAGGGACCGGGGGGAATGCATTAGTAATCTATTTAACACTACTAAAGTTGTCTGTTTCATTTAGGGATCGGGGGGAATGCATTAGTAATCTATTTAACACTACTAAAGTTGTCTGTTTCATTTAGGGACCGGGGGAATGCATTAGTAATCTATTTAACACTACTAAAGTTGTCTTTCATTTAGGGACCGGGGGAATGCATTAGTAATCTAAATAACACTACTAAAGTTGTCTGCTTCATTTAGGGACCAGGGGGAATGCATTAGTAATCTATTTAACACTACTAAAGCTGTCTGCTTCATTTAGGGACCGGGGGGAATGCATTAGTAATCTATTTAACACTACTAAAGTTGTCTGCTTCATTTAGGGACCGGGGGGAATGCATTAGTAATCTATTTAACACTACTAAAGTTGTCTATTTAAGTTAGTAATCTATTTAACACTACTAAAGTTGTCTTTCATTTAGGGACCGGGGAATGCATTAGTAATCTATTTAACACTACTAAAGTTGTCTGCTTCATTTAGGGATCGGGGAGAAAAATGCATTAGTAATCTATTTAACACTACTAAAGTTGTCTGTTTCATTTAGGGACCGGGGGGAATGCATTAGTAATCTATTTAACACTACTAAAGTTGTCTGCTTCATTTAGGGATCGGGGGGAATGCATTAGTAATCTATTTAACACTACTAAAGTTGTCTGTTTCATTTAGGGACCGGGGGGAATGCATTAGTAATCTATTTAACACCGCTAAAGTTGTCTGCTTCATTTAGGGACCGGGGGGAATGCATTAGTAATCTATTTAACACTACTAAAGTTATCTGTTTCATTTAGGGACCAGGGGGAATGCATTAGTAATATATTTAACACCGATAAAGTTGTCTGCTTCATTTAGGGACCGGGGGGAATGCATTAGTAATCTATTTAACACTACTAAAGTTGTCTGTTTCATTTAGGGACCGGGGAGATAAATGCATTAGTAATCTATTTAACACTACTAAAGTTGTCTGCTTCATTTAGGGACCGGGGGGAATGCATTAGTAATCTATTTAACACTACTAAAGTTGTCTGTTTCATTTAGGGACCGGGGGGAATGCATTAGTAATCTATTTAACACTACTAAAGTTGTCTGTTTCATTTAAGGACCGGGGAAAAATGCATTAGTAATCTATTTAACACTACTAAAGTTGTCAGTTTCATTTAGGGACCGGGGGGAATGCATTAGTAATCTAAATAACACTACTAAAGTTGTCTGCTTCATTTAGGGACCAGGGGGAATGCATTAGTAATCTATTTAACACTACTAAAGCTGTCTGCTTCATTTAGGGACCGGGGGGAATGCATTAGTAATCTATTTAACACTACTAAAGTTGTCTGCTTCATTTAGGGACCGGGGGGAATGCATTAGTAATCTATTTAACACTACTAAAGTTGTCTGTTTCATTTAGGGATCGGGGGGAATGCATTAGTAATCTATTTAACACTACTAAAGCTGTCTGCTTCATTTAGGGACCGGGGAATGCATTAGTAATCTATTTAACACTACTAAAGTTGTCTGCTTCATTTAGGGACCGGGGGGAATGCATTAGTAATCTATTTAACACTACTAAAGTTGTCTGTTTCATTTAGGGACCGGGGGGAATGCATGAGTAATCTATTTAACACTACTAAAGTTGTCTGTTTCATTTAGGGATCGGGGAATGCATTAGTAATCCATTTAACACTACTAAAGTTGTCTGCTTCATTTAGGGACCGGGGAATGCATTAGTAATCTATTTAACACTACTAAAGTTGTCTGTTTCATTTAGGGACCGGGAGAAAAATGCATTAGTAATCTATTTAACACTACTAAAGTTGTCTGTTTCATTTAGGGACAGGGGGGGGAAATGCATTAGTAATCTATTTAACACCGATAAAGTTGTCTGCTTCATTTAGGGACCGGGGGGAATGCATTAGTAATCTATTTAACACTACTAAAGTTGTCTGTTTCATTTAGGGACCGGGAGATGAATGCATTAGTAATCTATTTAACACTACTAAAGTTGTCTGCTTCATTTAGGGACCGGGGAATGTATTAGTAATCTATTTAACACTACTAAAGTTGTCTGTTTCATTTAGGGACCGGGGAATGCATTAGTAATCTATTTAACACCGCTAAAGTTGTCTGCTTCATTTAGGGACCGGGGGGAATGCATTAGTAATCTATTTAACACTACTAAAGTTGTCTGTTTCATTTAGGGACCGGGGAGAAAAATGCATTAGTAATCTATTTAACACCGCTAAAGTTGTCTGCTTCATTTAGGGACCGGGGGGAATGCATTAGTAATCTATTTAACACTACTAAAGTTGTCTGTTTCATTTAGGGACCGGGGAGAAAAATGCATTAGTAATCTATTTAACACTACTAAAGTTGTCTGTTTCATTTAGGGACAGGGGGGGGAAATGCATTAGTAATCTATTTAACACCGATAAAGTTGTCTGCTTCATTTAGGGACCGGGGAATGCATTAGTAATCTATTTAACACTACTAAAGTTGTCTGTTTCATTTAGGGACCGGGAGATAAATGCATTAGTAATCTATTTAACACTACTAAAGTTGTCTGCTTCATTTAGGGACCGGGGGGAATGCATTAGTAATCTATTTAACACTACTAAAGTTGTCTGTTTCATTTAGGGACCGGGGGGAATGCATTAGTAATCTATTTAACACCGCTAAAGTTGTCTGCTTCATTTAGGGACCGGGGGGAATGCATTAGTAATCTATTTAACACTACTAAAGTTGTCTGTTTCATTTAGGGACCGGGGAGAAAAATGCATTAGTAATCTATTTAACACCGCTAAAGTTGTCTGCTTCATTTAGGGACCGGGGGGAATGCATTAGTAATCTATTTAACACTACTAAAGTTGTCTGCTTCATTTAGGGACCGGGGAGATGAATGCATTAGTAATCTATTTAACACTACTAAAGTTGTCTGTTTCATTTAGGGATCGGGGGGAATGCATTAGTAATCTATTTAACACTACTAAAGCTGTCTGCTTCATTTAGGGACCGGGGGGAATGCATTAGTAATCTATTTAACACTACTAAAGTTGTCTGCTTCATTTAGGGACCGGGGAGATGAATGCATTAGTAATCTATTTAACACTACTAAAGTTGTCTGTTTCATTTAGGGATCGGGGGGAATGCATTAGTAATCTATTTAACACTACTAAAGCTGTCTGCTTCATTTAGGGACCGGGGGGAATGCATTAGTAATCTATTTAACACTACTAAAGTTGTCTGCTTCATTTAGGGACCGGGGGGAATGCATTAGTAATCTATTTAACACTACTAAAGTTGTCTGTTTCATTTAGGGACCGGGGGGAATGCATGAGTAATCTATTTAACACTACTAAAGTTGTCTGTTTCATTTAGGGATCGGGGGGAATGCATTAGTAATCCATTTAACACTACTAAAGTTGTCTGCTTCATTTAGGGACCGGGGGAATGCATTAGTAATCTATTTAACACTACTAAAGTTGTCTGTTTCATTTAGGGACCGGGGAGAAAAATGCATTAGTAATCTATTTAACACTACTAAAGTTGTCTGTTTCATTTAGGGACAGGGGGGGGAAATGCATTAGTAATCTATTTAACACCGATAAAGTTGTCTGCTTCATTTAGGGACCGGGGGGAATGCATTAGTAATCTATTTAACACTACTAAAGTTGTCTGTTTCATTTAGGGACCGGGGAGATGAATGCATTAGTAATCTATTTAACACTACTAAAGTTGTCTGCTTCATTTAGGGACCGGGGGGAATGTATTAGTAATCTATTTAACACTACTAAAGTTGTCTGTTTCATTTAGGGACCGGGGGGAATGCATTAGTAATCTATTTAACACCGCTAAAGTTGTCTGCTTCATTTAGGGACCGGGGGGAATGCATTAGTAATCTATTTAACACTACTAAAGTTGTCTGTTTCATTTAGGGACCGGGGAGAAAAATGCATTAGTAATCTATTTAACACCGCTAAAGTTGTCTGCTTCATTTAGGGACCGGGGGGAATGCATTAGTAATCTATTTAACACTACTAAAGTTGTCTGTTTCATTTAGGGACCGGGGAGAAAAATGCATTAGTAATCTATTTAACACTACTAAAGTTGTCTGTTTCATTTAGGGACAGGGGGAATGCATTAGTAATCTATTTAACACCGATAAAGTTGTCTGCTTCATTTAGGGACCGGGGGGAATGCATTAGTAATCTATTTAACACTACTAAAGTTGTCTGTTTCATTTAGGGACCGGGGAGATAAATGCATTAGTAATCTATTTAACACTACTAAAGTTGTCTGCTTCATTTAGGGACCGGGGGGAATGCATTAGTAATCTATTTAACACTACTAAAGTTGTCTGTTTCATTTAGGGACCGGGGGGAATGCATTAGTAATCTATTTAACACCGCTAAAGTTGTCTGCTTCATTTAGGGACCGGGGGGAATGCATTAGTAATCTATTTAACACTACTAAAGTTGTCTGTTTCATTTAGGGACCGGGGAGAAAAATGCATTAGTAATCTATTTAACACCGCTAAAGTTGTCTGCTTCATTTAGGGACCGGGGGGAATGCATTAGTAATCTATTTAACACTACTAAAGTTGTCTGCTTCATTTAGGGACCGGGGAGATAAATGCATTAGTAATCTATTTAACACTACTAAAGTTGTCTGCTTCATTTAGGGACCGGGGAGAAAAATGCATTAGTAATCTATTTAACACCGCTAAAGTTGTCTGCTTCATTTAGGGACCGGGGGGAATGCATTAGTAATCTATTTAACACTACTAAAGTTGTCTGCTTCATTTAGGGACCGGGGGGAATGCATTAGTAATCTATTTAACACTACTAAAGTTGTCTGTTTCATTTAGGGACCGGGGAGATAAATGCATTAGTAATCTATTTAACACTACTAAAGTTGTCTGCTTCATTTAGGGACCAGGGAGATAAATGCATTAGTAATCTATTTAACACTACTAAAGTTGTCTGTTTCATTTAGGGACCGGGGAGAATGCATTAGTAATCTATTTAACACTACTAAAGTTGTCTGCTTCATTTAGGGACCGGGGTAATGCTATTTAAACACTACTAAAGTTGTCTGCTTCATTTAGGGACCGGGGGGAATGCATTAGTAATCTATTTAACACTACTAAAGTTGTCTTTTTCATTTAGGGACCGGGGAGAAAAATGCAAGAACTCCAAAACAGTAGAAAAATTGGTCCTGTGCAACATATCCAAATGTAATCAGTTTGACCGGTTTTAAGGAAATTAAAGCTGAGAAAACAACGAAACACGTTTCTGATAAGACTTCAGTTCATCTTGGGTGCACATTTGATGTGGTTTAAATACTGTCTGCTTGCATGCCAATGGTAAAGATAACACATTACACTCACATTCACATTTTCTCAAGAGATGCTGAAATCATATTTCTCCACTCCTGTTCCCGAGACAAAATAAAACATTTGTTGTACCATTTTACTGCAAGAAATATATAAATGGGCAGGAGTTAATATTACATTATACACGTGAGAGGTTATTGTCCAGATTTCAGTTACTATTCCAATTAACCCACGTAAACTTAAATGAGGAATTTGATTTATTAATAGATACAGGGGATAGTCATGAGCGGAATATCAACATTTGTATGTAAACAGCTTATTCAGAATGAGATCTTAAGTGGGATATGAGCTACTGTCAGGATATTCAAGTGGTCACTGACATGCTGGTTTTCTTCCCTCTCTCTTTTAATGTCACTGTGTCTCAGTGAGAGGTCTTCGGGTCCCAACTAGGCCGTGAGTTATGAGTAATGATGATTTAGATCACCACAACTGGGTTGGAACTCAGCTGCAGCTCAGCTCAGACCTGTTCTTTGTTTGATAACCATTTTTTTTTAGTTTTGTGGACTGTTTTGTTGTATTTGCAGAAAAGTAGGATATGTTTTCTTAATTAATGTGCTAAAATGCCCCATCTGAAGAGGGATGAGACAGAGGTTTTATGTTGTTTTCTCTCTCTCTCTCTCTCTGTCCCCCCCCCCCCTCCTGCGGTGATAGTACCAGACGGGGGTGGAGAGAAGACCAGTCTGGGGCTGAGTGATGATCTAGGCAGTGACGAGGACCTGTTTGAAGACTTCCGCAGCTCCAGACATCACTTTGGACACCCAGGGGGAGGTGGGGAACAACTGGCCATAAATGAGGTAGCCTTTTGTTTTGTCTTTCCGTCTCTCTGTCTGTCTCTCTGTCCGTCTCTCTGTCCGTCTCTCTGTCTGTCTCTCTGTCCGTCTCTCTGTCTGTCTCTCTGTCTGTCTCTCTATCTGTCTCTCTGTCTGTCTCTCTGTCTGTCTCTCTGTCTGTCTCTCTGTCCGTCTCTCTGTCCGTCTCTCTGTCTGTCTCTCTGTCCGTCTCTCTGTCCGTCTCTCTGTCCGTCTCTCTGTCTGTCTCTGTCCGTCTCTCTGTCCGTCTCTCTGTCTCTCTGTCCGTCTCTCTGTCTGTCTCTCTGTCTGTCTCTCTGTCCGTCTCTCTGTCTGTCTCTCTCCAGAGTTAAGTAGAATATGAGTTTTGATTAAATCCGTAGCTCCCTAACCTGCTGTGTTTATGAATTAACTCCCTAAGACCTCCCAGTGCATTGTGGGTACACATCAGCTCCTGAGAGGCCGCCCTGGCACAGCTCAGATTTTTCAGGTGTTCCCTCCAAGCCCCGCCCCTATCCTGGTTGTCACTCAGAATTAGCGTGAATAATTAGGACCCACCTGGTGAAACAATTACCTCCGCTGTGACTAGTGTTTAGAGCCGGGCTCCACAGGGCTTCGTGGGAGACAAGGGCACTAAAGGTTTAAATTGACTCATTGAGGGACGAAGCTGATTTGATTTATTGTTGTGGCTAAACCGCTGTGAATTCCTCCACGCCTTTCTACTGGAGCAGAATACTAAATAACCTGGAAGATGGAATAGACACACACACACACACACACACACGCATGCATGCATTCATACACACACACACACATACACACTCATACACACATGCATTCATACACACTCATACACACATGCACAAACACACACACTCAGAGGAGGGAGGCAGAGAGAGGATAAGGAGAAGGGAGAGGAGAGAGGGAGGCGAGAGAGAAGAGCGAGGAGAGAGAGAAGAGGCAGAGGGAGGATTGAGAAGAGAGCGGCAGAGACAAGAGAGGCAGAGGCAGAGTGAGAGAGAGGCAGAGAGAGAAGAGATACAGTACATTCTGGAAAGTATTCAGACCCCTTGACTTTTTCCACATCTTATTCAAATACAATTGGAATCATTTTTTCCTCATCAATCTACACAATACTCCATAATGACAAAGCAAAAGCAGATTTATAGAAATTGTTCTAAAAAACTTAAATATCACATTCAGACCCTTTTCTCAGTACTTTGTTGAAGCACCTTTGGCAGCGATTACATCCTTGATTCTTCTTGAGTATGAAGCTACAAGCTTGGCACACCTTTATTTGGGGAGTTTCTCCCATTCTTCTCTGCAGATTCTCTCAAGCCCTGTCAGGTTGGATGGGGAGCATCACTGCACAGCTATTTTCAGGTCTCTCCAGAGATGTTTGATCGTGTTCAAGTCTGGGTTCTGGCTGGGCCACTCAAGGACATTCAGAGACTTGTCCCGAAGTCACTCCTGCGTTGTCTTGGCTGTGTGAACCTTCGCCCCAGTCTGAGGTCCTGAGCGCTCTGGAGCAGGTTTTCATCAAGGATCTCTCTGTACTTTGCTCCGTTCATCGTTCCCTCGATCCTGAGAAGTCTCCCTGTCTCTGAAAAACATCCCACAGCATAATGCTGCCACCACCATGCCCGGTTTCCTCTAGATGTGATGCTTGGCATTCAGTCCAAAGAGTTCAATCTTGGTTTCATCAGACCAGAGCATCTTGTTTCTCATGGCCTGAGAGTCCTTTAGATGCCTTTTGGCAAACTCCAGGCGGGCTGTCATGTGCTTTTACTGAGGAGTGGCTTCCGTCTGGCCACACTACCATAAAGGCCTGATTGGTGGAGTCCTGCAGAGATGGTTGTCCTTCTGGAAGGTTCTCCCATCTCCACAGAGGAACCCTGGAGCACAGTCAGATTGCCCATCGGGTTCTTGGTCACATCCCTGACCAAGGCCCTTCTCCCCCAATTGCTCAGTTTGGCCGGGCAGCCAGCTCTAGGAAGAGTCTTGGTGGTTCCAAACTTCTTCCATTTTAATCAGGATGGAAGCCACTGTGTTCTTGGAGATTTTTTGGTACCCTTCCCCAGATCTGTGCCTCGACACAATCCTGTCTCGGAGCTCTATGGACAATTCCTTCAGCCTCATGGCTTGGTTTTTGCTCTGACATGCAATTTCAACTGTGGGACCTTATACAGTATAGACAGGTGGACTCCAATCAAGTTGTAGGAACATTTCAAGGATGATCAACGGAAACAGGATGCACCTGAGCTCAATTTCGAGTCTCATAGCAAAGGGTCTGAATACATATGTAAGTACAGTATTTCTGTTTTTTTTTATCTTTAATTAAGTTGCTAAAATTTCTAAAAACATGTTTTTGCTTTGTCATTATATGGTATTGTGTTGATATTTTTAAAGCATCTTTATTTAACTAGACAAGTCAGTTAAGAACAAATGTTTATTTACAATGACGACCTACACCGGCTCAGACGCCCTATGGGACTCCCAATCACTGCTGGCTGTGATACAGTCTGGATTCGAACCAGGTTGTATGTAGTGACGTCTCTAGCACTGAGATGCAGTGCCTTAGACCGCTGGTGCCACTTGGAAGCCCCCAAGTGGTGAGGAAAAACATTTATTTAATCCACTTTAGAATAAGGCTGTAACGTAACAACATGTTGAAAAAGTCCAGGGGTCTTTCCGAATGCCCCGTATGGGAGAGACAGAGGCTGTAACGTAACAACATGTTGAAAAAGTCCAGGGGTCTTTCCGAATGCCCCGTATGGGAGAGACAGAGGCTGTAACGTAACAACATGTTGAAAAAGTCCAGGGGTCTTTCCGAATGCCCCGTATGGGAGAGACAGAGGCTGTAACGTAACAACATGTTGAAAAAGTCCAGGGGTCTTTCCGAATGCCCCGTGTGGGAGAGACAGAGGCTGTAAACCCAGGATTGTTATTGCCTTGTTGCCATAGTTACCATAGATGCATGACACCATACAGTATACACTACATACAGTATACACTACATACAGTATACACTACATACAGTATACACTACATAGAACAGCCAGAAGAACTAAGGATGAGGACCGTGGTGTAAAGTACTTAAGTAAAAATACTTTAAAGTACTACTTAAGTCGTTTTTTGGGGGGTATCTGTACTTGACTTTACTATTTATATTTATTTTTTTACATTTGTACTTTTACTCCACTACATTCCTAAATAAAATCATGTTATTTTTTACTCCATGTGTCCCTTACAAAAATGTACCATGGTAATACAATGAAGGAAATATCATGTTTTTTGTTCACCACCATAGCAGGATAATACAATGGTATTTGCATTCGTACCATGGTATTTTCCTGCCATGGTAGCGACCCCAAAAAATGAACCATGGTAGTACAATAAAAGTGTTTTTGTACTAACAGCATGTAGTGAAACATGAAAGCATGGCAGTTGTTTACAATATATTATTATGGTCTGTGTCCCACCATTTTTCGGGTAAAGTGACCAAAAACATAGTAATTTATAGTACTCACATACATTGACTACGAACTCTGCAATCGCAAAGCATAGGCCTAGTACCCTCTTGAACCCCTTAAAACTCATAGTGAAAAACCACAACACACATGGTCTAGTCGTCTTAAACCTTGGAATCTGGTGAGAAGAATGAATGCTGTCTAAAACCTTGAAGATTTAAAATAGTTAGTTTATCTGGTGCTTCTTTCTTACAGTAAATGCAGTTTTCAGTTGGCTCTCTCTCATTCAACTGACTATTTTAAATAGCCAATATACTAAAAAACTATTTGTAAAAAGGTATTAATTATCATCTTATCGCATAGGTACATTTTCATCATGTAATTCTCAACAAATCCCTAAAAACTCAAGTTACAACGTTTCCCTTTGTTTACACTCTGTATGAATGTTCATTGGTCCTGTTGCCATGACTACGACAGGCTAGCTTGACTGGAGCTTTCTTTAGCTGCCGTTAGCTTCTATGCTAACAGGCTTTTGTAAATTAATTAAACTATCAAAACATCATCAAAAATGACAAATATTATATCATTACATTCCGCTTAACTTGAAGTTTAATATCATATGCTTTATAAACTGATGATAATATTTTATTTATCTGGTGTGTCTCTCTTCAGTTTGCTCTCTCATTCAACCGACTCACTGTCTAGGCAGGTTACCATGAGAGTGAGAGCGCATGAACCAACCACTAGACCTTGTGGCTCCCTCTGCTGGCTGAAAAAATTGCAACACCCCTTGACTATAAATACTGTAAAATATGACAAAATGCCAAAGATCAGGCTACCATATACACTACAGAGCCAAACGTATGTGAACACGTGGCTCTTCGAACATCTCATTCCAACATCATGAGTATTAATATGGAGTTGGTCCCCCTTTGCTGCTAAACAGCCTCCACTCTTCTGGGAAGGCTTTCCACTAGATGTTGGGAACATTGCTGCGGGGACTTGCTTCTATTCAGCCACAAGAGCATTAGTGAGGTCTGGCTCGCAGTCGGCGTTCCAATTCATCTCAAAGGTGTTCGATGGGGTTGAGGTCAGGCCTCTGTAGAGGCAAATCAAGTTCTTCCACACCGATCTCGACAAACCATTTGTGTATAGATCTGGCTTTGTGCACTGGGCCATGGTCATGTTGAAACAGGGAAGGGCCTTCCCCAAACTGTTGCCACAAAGTTGGAAGCACAAAATTGTCTAGAATGTAATTGTATGCTGTAGCGTTACGATTTCTCTTCATTGGAACTAAGGGTCCTAACCCCAACAATGAAAAACAGCCCCAGACCATTATTCCTCCTCTAACAAACTTTAGAAGGCTTTTATAAAAACATTTGATTGATTGATTGATACAGTTGGCACTATGCATTCAGGCAGGTAGCGTTTTCCTGGAACCTGCCAAACCCAGATTCGTCCGTCGGACTGCCAGATGGTGATTCATCACTCCAGAGAACGCGTTTCCACTGTTCCATAGTCCAATGGTGCTGAGCTTTACATCTCTCCAGCCGACTCTTGGCTTTGCGCATGGTGATCTTAGGCTTGTGTGAGGCTGCTCGGCCATGGAAACCCATTTCATGAAGCTCCCGACAAACTGTTCTTGTGCTGACGTTGCTTCCAGAGGCAGTTTGGAACTCGGTAGTGAGTGTTGCAACCGAGGACTACGCTACGCTCTTCAGCACCTCGGCGGTCTCGTTCTGTAAGCTTGTGTGGCCTACCACTTCGCGGCTGAGCCGTTGTTGCTCCTAGACGTTTCCACTTCACAATAACAACACTTCAAGTTGTCCAGGGCAGCTCTAGCAGGGCAGAATTTTGACGAACTGACTTGTTGGAAAGGTGGCGGTGCCACGTCAAAAGTCACTGAGCTCTTCAGTAAAGCCATTCTACTGCCAATGTTTGTCTATGGAGATTACATGGCTGTGTTCTCGATTTTATACACCTGTCAGCAGCGGGTGTGGCTGAAATAGCCAAATCCACTAAGTGGAAGGGGTGTCCACATACTTTTGTGTATATATAGTGTATCGTACATTCTCCTACATTTCAGGTTGGCAACACCGGGAACCCAAACATGAGAAGAAAACTGTACTATTAATAACAGCAACTATGTCCCGTTTTCTTTGACGTTACCAACAACAGTAGCCTGCCTCTGACTTGACCAGAAACTTGCCTGAACTGGTGTGTAAATTCATCAATATAACACCATCCTACATCTTTTGACCATGGGGGGGTTTATTAATGTAATGCATTATACTCATGCACAATTAATAAAAAGGATACTATATAATAACTATTGGTACCATTTAATATAATTGTGCGTTACCATGGTGGAATGCGGGGCGGCAGGGTAGCCTAGTGGTTAGAGCGTTGGACCAGTAACCGGAAGGTTGCAAGTTCAAATCCCCGAGCTGACAAGGTACAAATCTGTCGTTCTGCCCCTGAACAGGCAGTTGACCCACTGTTCCTCGGCCGTCATTGAAAATAAGAATTTGTTCTTAACTGACTTGCCTAGTTAAATAAAGGTACAATTTAAAAAAAAAATGCACAATGCAGGTTAAAACCATGGTATTTCCATGATCCACGTCTATACCATGGTATAAATGATGCAATACCATGGTAATAGTTAGGTACAATTACAGTACCTCAGTATTATCATTATACTTCAAAGCTAAAACCGTGGTATATTTCCTTGATTCAGACTACACCATGGTATAAGTGAAAGTACCACCACGGTACATTTTTGTAAGGGATTTTCCTTGACACCCAAAAGTACTTGTTACATTTTGAATACTTAGCCAGAACAGGAAAAGGGTCCAATTCAGGCACTAAACAGAACATCCCTGGTCATCCCTACTGATCTGGTGGACTCACTAAACAGAGAACATCCCTGGTCCTCCCTACTGCCTCTGATCTGGTGGACTCACTAAACAGAGAACATCCCTGGTCCTCCCTACTGCCTCTGATCTGGTGGACTCACTAAACAGAGAACATCCCTGGTCCTCCCTACTGCCTCTGATCTGGTGGACTCACTAAACAGAGAACATCCCTGGTCATCCCTACTGCCTCTGATCTGGTGGACTCACTAAACAGAGAACATCCCTGGTCATCCCTACTATCTCTGATCTGGAGGACTCACTAAACAGAGAACATCCCTGGTCCTCCCTACTGCCTCTGATATGGTGGACTCACTAAACAGAGAACATCCCTGGTCATCCCTACTGCCTCTGATCTGGTGGACTCACTAAACAGAGAACATCCCTGGTCATCCCTACTGCCTCTGATCTGGGGGACTCACTAAACAGAGAACATCCCTGGTCAACCCTACTGCCTCTGATCTGGGGGACTCACTAAACAGAGAACATCCCTGGTCATCCCTACTGCCTCGGATCTGGAGGACTCACTAAACAGAGGACATCCCTGGTCATCCCTACTGCCTCTCATCTGGGGGACTCACTAAACAGAGAACATCCCTGGTCATCCCTACTGCCTCGGATCTGGAGGACTCACTAAACAGAGAACATCCCTGGTCATCCCTACTGCCTCGGATCTGGAGGACTCACTAAACAGAGGACATCCCTGGTCATCCCTACTGCCTCTCATCTGGGGGACTCACTAAACAGAGAACATCCCTGGTCATCCCTACTGCCTCTGATCTGGTGGACTCACTAAACAGAGAACATCCCTGGTCATCCCTACTGCCTCGGATCTGGTGGACTCACTAAACAGAGAACATCCCTGGTCATTCCTACTGATCTGGTGGACTCACTAAACAGAGAACATCCCTGGTCATCCCTACTGCCTCTGATCTGGTGGACTCACTAAACAGAGAACATCCCTGGTCATTCCTACTGATCTGGTGGACTCACTAAACAGAGAACATCCCTGGTCATTCCTACTGATCTGGTGGACTCATGAAACAGAGAACATCCCTGGAAAACCTCCATGGAAATATCTTATAGTCCAGGATTAAGATTAATCTGTTTCCAGAAGACCGCCCTATAGTATAATGTTCAGCTACTGTACGTGTCAGCTGTGTATACTGTCAGTGGAGGCTGCTGAGGGGAGGACGACTCATAGTAATTTCTGCAAAGGAGCGAATGGAATGACATCAAACACATGGAAACCATATGTTTGATGTTGTGGATACCTTTCCACCTACCTCCCCAATTAAGGTACCACCATCCTCCTGTGCTGTCTATATTAGAATCAGAGTGAGGTAGTCTGGGTCATCATATTCTGATTGGTTGAGATGAGCAGTGGCAGTAAAGAGGTCTGTTTGGTTGAGATGAGCAGTGGCAGTAAAGAGGTCTGATTGGTTGAGATGAGCAGTGGCAGTAAAGAGGTCTGATTGGTTGAGATGAGCAGTGGCAGTAAAGAGGTCTGTTTGGTTGAGATGAGCAGTGGCAGTAAAGAGGTCTGATTGGTTGAGATGAGCAGTGGCAGTAAAGAGGTCTGATTGGTTGAGATGAGCAGTGGCAGTAAAGAGGTCTGATTGGTTGAGATGAGCAGTGGCAGTAAAGAGGTCTGATTGGTTGAGATGAGCAGTGCCAGTAAAGAGGTCTGATTGGTTGAGATGAGCAGTGGCAGTAAAGAGGTCTGTTTGGTTGAGATGAGCAGTGGCAGTAAAGAGGTCTGATTGGTTGAGATGAGCAGTCGCAGTAAAGAGGTCTGATTGGTTGAGATGAGCAGTGGCAGTAAAGAGGTCTGATTGGTTGAGATGAGCAGTGGCAGTAAAGAGGTCTGATTGGTTGAGATGAGCAGTGGCAGTAAAGAGGTCTGATTGGTTGAGATGAGCAGTGGCAGTGGCAGTAAAGAGGTCTGATTGGTTGAGATGAGCAGTGGCAGTAAAGAGGTCTGATTGGTTGAGATGAGCAGTGGCAGTAAACAGGTCTGATTGGTTGAGATGAGCAGTGGCAGTAAAGAGGTCTGATTGGTTGAGATGAGCAGTGGCAGTAAAGAGGTCTGATTGGTTGAGATGAGCAGTGGCAGTAAAGAGGTCTGATTGGTTGAGATGAGCAGTGGCAGTAAACAGGTCTGATTGGTTGAGATGAGCAGTGGCAGTAAACAGGTCTGATTGGTTGAGATGAGCAGTGGCAGTAAAGAGGTCTGATTGGTTGAGATGAGCAGTAGCAGTAAAGAGGTCTGATTGGTTGAGATGAGCAGTGGCAGTAAACAGGTCTGATTGGTTGAGATGAGCAGTGGCAGTAAAGAGGTCTGATTGGTTGAGATGAGCAGTGGCAGTAAAGAGGTCTGATTGGTTGAGATGAGCAGTGGCAGTAAAGAGGTCTGATTGGTTGAGATGAGCAGTGGCAGTAAAGAGGTCTGATTGGTTGAGATGAGCAGTGGCAGTAAAGAGGTCTGATTGGTTGAGATGAGCAGTGGCAGTAAAGAGGTCTGATTGGTTGAGATGAGCAGTGGCAGTAAAGAGGTCTGATTGGTTGAGATGAGCAGTGGCAGTAAAGAGGTCTGATTGGTTGAGATGAGCAGTGGCAGTAAAGAGGTCTGATTGGTTGAGATGAGCAGTGGCAGTAAAGAGGTCTGATTGGTTGAGATGAGCAGTGGCTACACCTGGGTATCAAGGTCAGAGAGAGATAGAGAGAGGGGGAGAGAGGGAAAGGGGGAGGGGATAAAGAGAGGGAAATGAGAGGGGATATAGAGAGGGGGAGGGAGAGAGAGGGGAAAGGGAGAGAGGGAGGAGAGAGAGGTGGGAGAGAGGGAAACGGGGGAGGGGATATAGAGAGGGAGAGGGAGGACAGAGAGGGGGAGTAAGAGAGGGGGAGAGAGAGGGAAAGGGGGAGAGAGCGTTGGAGAATCCAATCATTTCATCTGTTAAGTGATTGTGTGTTAAAGGTAGACTCAGCGATTTGACATAGATACAGAACGTAAACAGAATAGTGGGTACATTTCTGCAACAACGAAGAGCGTTGAAGCACGAGGCTCAACTTCTTTACTGTTTTGGTCCCCTGGCTATCAGGCTGTAACAGTGTGAACAGAACCCATGCACCTGCACAGATACGGGCTGTGTGAGAGTGAAGTCTTGCATCTTGCTCCTTTCAATATCTGCGGTTTTTCTCGTAGCAAAATATTGAAAGGATTATAGCTTTAATTAATTGGCTAAAATAGCGGTATCCGATGCAATAATCCCGATCGCTCCTGTTTTAAGCAAACAGATTGTCTGTGAGTGAGGCTGTGTGTTGGGCCAGCCATCATCAGCTGATGAGACTAATAAATTCTAGGCAGCTCACAACCACACGCATGCATACACACACACACAGCCCACCCACCCCCTCCCTTCCTGCACACACAGTCTATTATTCTGCATTCTCCCCCGCTCCATCCCGCCCTCCCCAGGGTTGCTAAGGCCCTCCTCATCCACCCTGGTATCCAGGATACGGAGACACACTCAACATCCAGATTGGTTGCTCGCTGTAGGGAGGTGAATGTATGGTTGTGTGGATCCAGGCAGACCTCGGCACCATTTTAGCATGAGAGAGAGAGAGAGAGAGAGAGAGAGAGAGAGAGAGAGAGAGAGAGAGAGAGAGAGAGAGAGAGAGAGAGAGAGAGAGCATTGGCTTTGTCATTCTTTCTAATAAAGCTAATGTGAAAAAAGAAAAGGGTTGCCATGTTAGAGGGGCGCTGTGTGGACGTAACGAAGATACGGGGAAAGACAGAAGAGGACGGGGGAGGAGAAAAACTAAATGAATGTAATAAGAAAGCTGCAGCTCTACCTCACATCCTGAAGACTCAGAGAGGAAGAGAGAGGACGTGGAAAACAGAGGGAGGGAGAGAGAAGAGGGGAGTGCTCAGACACAGGCGGTGAGGCTTCGCGGTGAAGCGGTAGGAGGGGGAGAGTGGCGTAGAGGAAGAGAGAGGCGGAAGACAGGCCGGCGGGGTAGTAGTGAAGGAGGAGAAGAAGAGGGGGAGGGGTGAGGGCCCAGCCGGGGCCTATGTCATGGCTCGCGGCGGTGGCGCTCACCGTACCCGGCAGCGTTTGGGCATCCTCAACACCGTGCTACGCTGCAACCTCCACCGCGAGACTCAGAAGGTGGTGGTCTTCATGATCATGATGTTGCTCGTCGTCATCAACGTAGTGCTCATGTTCCTCCTGGCTTTCCAGTAGACAGACACACTCACACACACACCATCAACCAAGGAAGAGAGAGAGAGGAGGAAGATAGGGGGAGGAGAGAGGGAGGTGGAGATCCCCCTGGTGTGGATGGGAGCCCAGGATAAGAGGAGGTGATCACAGGTAAAGCAAACCGATGGATGATCTAGACTGGTGATGCTTAGCCCAGCACAAACACAGTTCAGGGGTTATATGATAGGAACTGCTTAGTCCAGCACCAACACAGCTCATGTGTGAGGGACGGGTTAGTCCAGCACCAACACAGCTCATGTGTGAGGGACGGGTTAGTCCAGCACCAACACAGCTCATGTGTGAGGGACGGGTTAGCTAGCACCAACACAGCTCATGTGTGAGGGACGGGTTAGCTAGCACCAACACAGCTCATGTGTGAGGGACGGGTTAGCTAGCACCAACACAGCTCATGTGTGAGGGACGGGTTAGCTAGCACCAACACAGCTCATGTGTGAGGGACGGGTTAGCTAGCACCAACACAGCTCATGTGTGAGGGACAACAGCACCAACACAGCTCATGTGTGAGGGATGGGTTAGCTAGCACCAACACAGCTCATGTGTGAGGGACGGGTTAGCTAGCACCAACACAGCTCATGTGTGAGGGACGGGTTAGCTAGCACCAACACAGCTCATGTGTGAGGGACGGGTTAGCTAGCTTGCACCACGGGGGTTGTTGACATCATGAAATACTCTGCCCTGTACGTGTTGTACATGTCTGGTACATAGTTAAATGTTTTTCTATGTTGTGAATAGAAAGTGTGGGAGAAGAAGAACACATTGCAAACTGCTGGGGTGTGTTCTATTATTTGTGTAATCTTCCAAGATGGCGTAGCAGTCGGACGTGTGTTTTGTCTTGTCCCGTCCTGTCTGGTGTAAATATAGTGTAAATATAGTTTTCCTCGTTTTTTTTCTTTTTCTGTATATATTTCGTACATATTTTAATCTCACTTTCCAACTACAGGCTGAATATACTCTCCTGCAACCCGCATCACCCAATGTGGTACGGATCTGCTCTTTCTATACTTTAGAACCGGAACCCTCATCAGAAGCTAGCCAGCTAGCTAGCTACTAGCTAGTAGCTAGCCACTGCTAGCGGTCTTCAAAGCTAACTAGGACACCAGCGCGACATCAACCCAGAGCATATGAGACTGCTTTTTCTCTACCACATCTCCGGATTCCTACTGCAAGCTCTGAACCTTTACACCGGATCATCGCAACTAGCTAACTGCAATCCGAGTGGCTACTCCTGGCTAACGTCTCTGTCCCAGAGCAAGCACCAGTTAGCCTTGAGCTAGCCTCGAGCTAAGCCCATCTCCCGACTAGCCGAAGAGGTCCAACAATACCTATTTTGCCAATTGGCCTGGACCCTCTACTGCCGACACGGAGCCCCGCCGATCCATCACGACTGGTCCACCGACATAATCGTCCGAGGTGGTTTCAACAGGCTTTTCCGCTGCGACATCACCAAAGATCCATCTGCTGGCCAAGGCCCGCGAGCTTTCTGAATCGCCGTGTCTCCAGCTCACCTAGCGTACTAGAGCACCTGTAGCATACTCCTGGGCTACAATTACCCGGGCCCACGACCGGTCTGTCGATGTCACCGCATGAAGAGGAATAAACAGACTCACCCCATCGCGACGTCCCCCAAAGGTTAACTCTCTAGCCCTCGCTATCTCCCTGCTTGCTAATTCGGCCTGCTAACGGCTGGCTTGTCAAGCTCCGGTCCGCTAACTGCTACCTTGTCTAGCTCGGGCCTACGAACTGTTAGCTTGTTAGCACAGGCCTGCTAACCGTCTGAACCACCGCGTCCCAATCACTCTCTGACCCCATTTACTTTCTATCTCTTTTTGATTTTTAATTTGTTTATACCTTCCGGAAACCTGCCTCACCCAATGTGATACGGAATCGCTATTGTAAGTCGCTCTGGATAAGAGCGTCTGCTAAATGACTTAAATGCTATTACTTTTAATTTAATTTTTATTTTTATGACACACTCAAGAACCTCCAGACGCTAACCAGCTAACTAGCTACAAGCTATTTAGTCATTGTTAGTTTTTAAAACCTGGATAACACTCGCCAGCCCATCTTCCCTGCCCATCCACCGCTGCCCCCTGGACACTGATCTCTTGGCTACATAGCTGACGCACGCTGGACTGTCCATTAATCACGGTACTCCATTCTGCTTGTTTGTTTTACCTGTCGGCCCGTTGCCTAGTCAACGCCATTTTACCTGCTGTTTGTTGTGCTAGCGGATTAGCCTCGCCTACTGTTTTTAGCTAGCTTTCCAAATTCAACACCTGTGATTACTGTATGCCTCGCTGTATGTCTCTCTCAGATGTCAATATGCCTTGTATACTGTTGTTCAGGTTAGTTATCATTGTTTTAGTTCACAATGGAGCCCCTAGATCCACTCTGCATACCCCTGTTACCTCCTTTGTCCCACCTCCCACACATGCGGTGACCTCACCCATTACAACCAGCATGTCCAGAGATACAACCTCTCTCATCATCACCCAGTGCCTGGGCTTACCTCCGCTGTACCCGCACCCCACCATACCCCTGTCTGCGCATTATGCCCTGAATATATTCTACCATGCCCAGAAACCTGCTCCTCTTATCCTCTGCCCCCAACGCTCTAGGCGACCAGTTTTGATAGCCTTTAGCCGCACCCTCATACTACTCCTTCTCTGTTCCGCGGGTGATGTGGAGGTAAACCCAGGCCCTGCATGTCCCCAGGTACCCTCATTTGTTGACTTCTGTGATCGAAAAGCCTTGGTTTTATGCATGTCAACATCAGAAGCCTCCTCCCTAAGTTTGTTTTACTCACTGCTTTAGCACACACTGCTAACCCTGATGTCCTTGCCGTGTCTGAATCCTGGCTCAGGAAGGCCACCAAAAATTCAGAGATTTCCATACCCAACTATAACATCTTCCGTCAAGATAGAACTGCCAAAGGGGGCGGAGTTGCAGTCTACTGCAGAGATAGCCTGCAAAGTAATGTCATACTTTCCAGGTCCATACCCAAACAGTTCGAACTACTAATTTTGAAAATTACTCTCTCCAGAAATAAGTCTCTCACTGTTGCCGCCTGCTACCGACCACCCTCAGCTCCCAGCTGTGCCCTGGACACCATTTGTGAATTGATCGCCCCCCATCTAGCTTCAGAGTTTGTTCTGTTAGGTGACCTAAACTGGGATATGCTTAACACCCCGGCAGTCCTACAATGTAAGCTAGATGCCCTCAATCTCACTCAAATCATCAAGGAACCCACCAGGTACAACCCTAACTCTGTAAACAAGGGCACCCTCATAGACGTCATCCTGACCAACTGGCCCTCCAAATACACCTCCGCTGTCTTCAACCAGGATCTCAGCGATCACTGCCTCATTGCCTGTATCCGCCACGGAGCCGCAGTCAAACGACCACCCCTCATCACTGTCAAACGCTCCCTAAAACACTTCTGTGAGCAGGCCTTTCTAATCGACCTGGCCCGGGTATCCTGGAAGGACATTGACCTCATCCCGTCAGTTGAGGATGCCTGGTCATTCTTTAAAAGTAACTTCCTCACCATTTTAGATAAGCATGCTCCGTTCAAAAAATGCAGAACCAAGAACAGATACAGCCCTTGGTTCACTCCAGACCTGACTGCCCTCGACCAGCACAAAAACATCCTGTGGCGGACTGCAATAGCATCGAATAGCCCCGTGATATGCAACTGTTCAGGGAAGTCAGGAACCAATACACGCAGTCAGTCAGGAAAGCTAAGGCCAGCTTCTTCAGGCAGAAGTTTGCATCCTGTAGCTCCAACTCCAAAAAGTTCTGGGACACTGTGAAGTCCATGGAGAACAAGAGCACCTCCTCCCAGCTGCCCACTGCACTGAGGCTAGGTAACACGGTCTCCACCGATAAATCCATGATTATCGAAAACTTCAATAAGCACTTCTCAACGGCTGGCCATGCCTTCCGCCTGGCTACTCCAACCTCGGCCAACAGCTCCACCCCCCCCCCGCAGCTCCTCGCCCAAGCCTCTCCAGGTTCTCCTTTACCCAAATCCAGATAGCAGATGTTCTGAAAAAGCTGCAAAACCTGGATCCGTACAAATCAGCTGGGCTTGACAATCTGGACCCTCTATTTCTGAAACTATCTGCCGCCATTGTCGCAACCCCTATTACCAGCCTGTTCAACCTCTCTTTCATATCGTCTGAGATCCCCAAGGATTGGAAAGCTGCCGCAGTCATCCCCCTCTTCAAAGGGGGGAGACACCCTGGACCCAAACTGCTATAGACCTATATCCATCCTGCCCTGCCTATCTAAGGTCTTCGAAAGCCAAGTCAACAAACAGGTCACTGACCATCTCGAATCCCACCGTACCTTCTCCGCTGTGCAATCTGGTTTCCGAGCCGGTCACGGGTGCACCTCAGCCACACTCAAGGTACTAAACGATATCATAACCGCCATCGATAAAAGACAGTACTGTGCAGCCGTCTTCATCGACCTCGCCAAGGCTTTCGACTCTGTCAATCACCATATTCTTATCGGCAGACTCAATAGCCTCGGTTTTTCGGATGACTGCCTTGCCTGGTTCACCAATTACTTTGCAGACAGAGTTCAGTGTGTCAAATCGGAGGGCATGCTGTCCGGTCCTCTGGCAGTCTCTATGGGGGTGCCACAGGGTTCAATTCTCGGGCCGACTCTTTTCTCTGTATATATCAATGATGTTGCTCTTGCTGCGGGCGATTCCCTGATCCACCCCTACGCAGACGACACCATTCTATATACTTTCGGCCCGTCATTGGACACTGTGCTATCTAACCTCCAAACAAGCTTCAATGCCATACAGCACTCCTTCCGTGGCCTCCAACTGCTCTTAAACGCGAGTAAAACCAAATGCATGCTTTTCAACCGATCGCTGCCTGCACCCGCATGCCCGACTAGCATCACCACCCTGGATGGTTCCGACCTTGAATATGTGGACATCTATAAGTACCTAGGTGTCTGGATAGACTGCAAACTCTCCTTCCAGACTCACATCAAACATCTCCAATCGAAAATCAAATCAAGAGTCGGCTTTCTATTCCGCAACAAAGCCTCCTTCACTCACGCCGCCAAGCTTACCCTAGTAAAACTGACTATCCTACCGATCCTCGACTTCGGCGATGTCATCTACAAAATGGCTTCCAACACTCTACTCAGCAAACTGGATGCAGTCTATCACAGTGTCATCCGTTTTGTCACCAAAGCACCTTATACCACCCACCACTGCGACTTGTATGCTCTAGTCGGCTGGCCCTCGCTACATATTCGTCGCCAGACCCACTGGCTCCAGGTCATCTACAAGTCCATGCTAGGTAAAGCTCCGCCTTATCTCAGTTCACTGGTCACGATGGCAACACCCATCCGTAGCACGCGCTCCAGCAGGTGTATCTCACTGATCATCCCTAAAGCCAACACCTCATTTGGCCGCCTTTCGTTCCAGTACTCTGCTGCCTGTGACTGGAACGAACTGCAAAAATCGCTGAAGTTGGAGACATTTATCTCCCTCACCAACTTCAAACATCAGCTATCCGAGCAGCTAACTGATCGCTGCAGCTGTACATAGTCTATTGGTAAATAGCCCACCCATTTTCACCTACCTCATTCCCATACTGTTTTTATACTGTTTTTTTATTTATTTACTTTTCTGCTCTTTTGCACACCAATATCTTTACCTGTACATGACCATCTGATCATTTATCACTCCAGTGTTAATCTGCAAAATTGTATTATTCGCCTACCTCCTCATGCCTTTTGCACACATTGTATATAGACTGCCCATTTTTTTCTACTGTGTTATTGACTTGTTAATTGTTTACTCCATGTGTAACTCTGTGTTGTCTGTTCACAATGCTATGCTTTATCTTGGCCAGGTCGCAGTTGCAAATGAGAACTTGTTCTCAACTAGCCTACCTGGTTAAATAAAGGTGAAATAAAAAAATAAAAAATAAAAAGTATGTGTACTGTTTGTGTACTGTTTGTGTACTGTATGTGTACTGTATGTGTACTGTATGTGTACTGTTTGTGTACTGTTTGTGTACTGTATGTGTACTGTATGTGTACTGTTTGTGTACTGTATGTGTACTGTATGTGTGCTGTTTGTACAACTGCGACCTGGCCAAGATAAAGCAAAGCAGTGCGACAAAAACAACAACAAAGAATTACACATTAACAAACGTACAGTCAATTACACAATATAAAAAACTATGTACAGTGTGTGCAAATGTAGAAAACGAGGGAGGTAAAGGCAATAAATAGGACATGGAGGCGAAATAATTACAATTTAGCATTAATACTGGAGTGATAGATGTGCAGATGATGAAGTGCAAGTAGAGATACTGGGGTGCAACAGAGCAAGAGGATAAGTAACAGTATGGGGATGAGGTAGTTGGGTGTGCTATTTACAGATGGGCTGTGTACAGGTACAGTGATCGGTAAGTTGCTCTGACAGGTGATGCTTAAAGTTAGAGAGGGAGATATGTCTCCATCTTCAGTGATTTTTGCAATTCGTTCCAGTCATTGGCTGCAAAGGCCAATGGAAGTGTTGGCTTTAGGGATGACCAGTGAAATATACCTGCTGGACTGCGTGCTGCAGGTGGGTGTTGCTATTGTGACACGTGAGCTGAGATAAGGCGGGGCTTTACCTAGCAAAGACTCATAGATGACCTGGAGCCAGTGGGTTTGGCGACGAATATGTAGTGAGAGCCAGCCAACGAGAGCATACAGGTCGCAGTGGTGGGTGGTATATGGGGCTTTGGTGACAAAATGGATGGCACTGTGATAGACTACGTCCAGTTTGCTGAGTAGAGTGTTGGAGGCTATTTTGTAAATGACATCGCCGAAGTCGAGGATCGGTAGGATAGTCAGTTTTACGAGGGTATGTTTGGCAGCATGAGTGAAGGATGCTTTGTTGTGAAATAGGAAGCCAATTCTAGATTTAATTTTGGATTGGAGATGCTTAATGTGAGTCTGGAAGGAGATTTTACAGTGTCACCAGATACCTCGGTATTTGTAGTTGTCCACAAATTCTAGGTCAGAACCGTCCAGAGTAGTGATGTTAGTAGGGACGGGAGGGTGCGGGCAGCAATCGGTTGAAGAGCATGCATTTAGTTTTACTTGCATTTAAAAGCAGTTGGAGGCCACGTATGGAGAGTTGTATGGCATTGAAGCTCCCCTGGAGGGTTGTTAACACAGTGTCCAAAGAAGGGCCAGATATATACAGAATGGTGTCGTCTCCTTAGAGGTGGATCAGAGAATCACCAGCAGCAAGAGCGACATCATTGATATATAAAGAGAAAATAGTCTGCTCTAGAATTGAACCCTGTGGCATCCCCATAGAGACTGCCAGAGGTCCGGACAACAGGCTCTCCGATTTGACACACTGTAGTTGGTGAACCAGATGAGGCAGTCATTTGAGAAGCCAAGGTTATTGAGTCTTCCAATAAAATTTTGTTCTGTTACCTTTGCCTTGGGTACAGGAACAATGGTGGCCATCTTAACCTCTTAAGTCCACCCGACACGCATGCGTCCCATCTAGCCATCTGGAAATGCAAATGCTCTACGCTAAATGCTAATAGCACTCGTTAAAACTCAAACGTTCATTAAAACACACATGCAGGGTACTGAATTAAAGCTACACTCGTTGTGAATCCAGCCAACAAGTCAGATTTCTAAAATGCTTTTCGGCGAAAGCATGAGAAGCTATTATCTGATAGCATGCAACACCCCGAAATACCTGAAGGGGACGTAAACAAAATAATTAGCATAGCCGGCGCTACACAAAACGCAGAAATAAAATATAAAACATTCATTACCTTTGACGATCTTCTTTGTTGGCACTCCTAGATGTCCCATAAACATCACTATTGGGTCTTTTTTCAGATTAAATCGGTCCATATATACCCTAAATATCGATCTATGAAAAGTGTGTGATCCAGGAAAAAACAGCGTTTTAAAACGCAACGTCATTTTTTTAAATTAAAAAAGTCGACGATAAACTTTCACAAAACACTTCGAAATACTTTTGTAATCCAACTTTGGGTATTAGTAAACGTTAATAATCTATCAAATTGATAACGGGGCGATGTGTATTCAATAGCTCCACGTCTTAAAATCATGTTCGGAAATTTCTCCTCCAAAACATCCTGTCGGAGACCGGAAGGAATGGGCTCTCTCTTACTCGTTTGACCAAGAAACAAAGCCCAGGCAATTGACAAGACTGGCGACATCGTGTGGAAGCTGTAGGACTTGCAATCTCAGCCCCATGTAATTTGCTTTCCAATAGACAATACATGCAAGTGGCAAATTGATATATTTTCCAGTTTTCGGTGATCAGTTTTTCTTGCGCTTTTCGATGAAACACACGTTATGTTATAGTCACAGCTGTGATTTAACCAGTTTTAGAAACGTCAGAGTGTTTTCTATCCACACATACTAATCTATGCATATACTATATTCCTGGCATGAGTAGCAGGACGCTGAAATGTTGCGCGATTTTTAACAGAATGTTCGAAAAAGTAGGGGGTAGGCTTAACAGGTTGCATGTGGGGACATTAGACAGGGATAGAGAGATATTGAATATGTCCGTAAACACACCAGCCAGCTGGTCTGCGCATGCTCTGAGGACGCGGCTAGGAATGCCGTCTGGGCTGGCAGCCTTGCTAGGGGTAACACGTTTAAATGTCTTACTCACGTCAGCCACAGAGAAGGAGAGCCCACAGTCCTTGGTAGCGTGTCACGTTGGTGGCACTGTATTATCCTCAAAGCGCCAAAGAAGGTGTTTAGTTTATCTGGAATTAAGACGTTGAGGTCCGTGACGTGGCTGGTTTTCCTTTTGTAGTCCGTGCTTGTCTTGGAGCTTTGCCGTGAGGGGTGACGAGGCAGCTCAGGACAGGGACAGGTTTGAAGCTGAGGCTGGCCCATGGGGTGATGAGAGGGGCAGTACCATGGCCCAGGGCAGTAGTACCACGGCCCAGGGCAGTAGTACCACGGCCCAGGTCAGTAGTAGAACGGCCCAGGTCAGTAGTACCACGGCCCAGGTCAGTAGTACCACGGCCCAGGGCAGTAGTACCACGACCCAGGGCAGTACCACCATGGCCCAGGTCAGTAGTACCACAGCCCAGGGCAGTAGTACCACTGTGGCGAAATCTGCTCGGAGCCTTCACCGTGCGCTGCCACTTTAAGAGCGCATGAGCAGTAAGGAAGGAGGAAATAAAGAGAACTCGTTCAGCTCTTTGGGGAGGAGCTCTTGGGTGGCACGACAGTTTGATTGTGTGTGCTGTGCTGCAGAAGTTTTGTTTGTTTTCAGCGTTTGTAGTTTATAAAGTATTTAACTCAATCATCGGTGTGATCGCTTTAGATCGTGGTTGTTTTTGTTTGGGACCGCGCCCGTTATGGATCGCATGGATTAGTAGCAACATTGTTGTGAAGCTTTAACAAACAAACCAACAAACCATCGGACAGTCAGACACCGGCAGGCCTGAAGACCACAGCTAAGATTTATATTTTTCTCTCTCTTTCTCTTCCCTCTCATTCCAGTGCTTTACCCTGCAACAGACTCTCTATTTTTCAAATGCACTTCCCATTGAAGTTCATTAGAGCTGAACTATTATTTCCCTGCCAGAAGTATTTGGATGGACATTTTAGTAGGTTACTTGCAAGTTGTATATTATGTGAACTGTATTGAGGTGGGGTGTACTAATGACATGTGGCCGAGAAGACTGTGGACATTTTTAAGGCCTTTGTTGTGTTGATGAACACCCCCCGCATTCATACCCTCTGCACTCACCCACTAGAAAATAATACAGATTATTGCAAATCCTATGTTGATGACTGGGTTCGTTCTTGTATGAAGTTGCTGTTGTATTGCTCTGCCATTATTAGTATTAGTATTATTGTATGAGGTATTCTTGTTTGGGTTACCCCTGTGCTGTGATGTGGGTTTTATATGGTGTGTATTCTCTTTTCTCTCCACTGGCTATCTGGTAAACAGGCTACACTCTAGGCAGTCTCTTCTGCTGATGTGTGTGGGTCTGGTAGTGGTACTCTCTCTATTCTACTCTTTTCCTTTCGGCATGGTTAATACCTGCCTGGCGCCCGAACAAAATCTTTCTTTACCCCTCTCTAATAAATACCGCTACACCACGGCCCAGGTCAGTAGTACCACGGCCCAGGGCAGTAGTACCATGGCCCAGGGCAGTAGTACCAGGGCAGTACCACCATGGCCCAGAGCTACTGATAAGGAGTCACACAGAGAGAAGTGTCCTGTTTACATCCACCACCTGGCAGAGATGCACTCACATGAGTGTGTGTGTGTGTATGTTTGGATTCTTCCTCTGTTTTCCTTCTGTATACAAACTGGTATTGATATTCCAGTACAGCTAATACTAGAATATTATGTCTTTAACCTGGTTCACGTGATGAATATCTACTGTCAGTGAAATGAAATATTCTGTGTGTTTAGTTGTATAATGATGGCAGGACCAGTAGAGGAGAGAATAGATTTGTGGGGGCATGTCGCCTAGCAACAGGGCCATAGTCCCCCTCACCGTGATGATGGATCTATGGCAGGGAGACATAGATCATCTTAGCCCACACAATAGACATAGAAATAGACACATAGGCTAAGTGACATCATAATATGATCTATGTTTGACAGTAGAACTGGGCCTATCGAGAAAAATCTCACGATAAATTGACGGAATTAATGCGATAACGATAAATTGAACAATAAGTTTAGAACATCAATATACACCAGAGTTTTTTTTAAATGTACCCTTTTAACTAGTGCTAGCCATTGATTTTTCCATTATTAACAATAACACATATTAGTGTCATGAGTGTCCTATGAGGATCCAAATAGGTCAGATCAGGTTTGCAATTAACCAGACCCCCTCAATTTAACCAGACCCCCTCTCACTCGCAGGAACTGGTTTTAACAACTCACGGTGCCCTGTTGTAAATCAAGGTAGAACATTCAACTCTCCCTCTCCAATGTTCACCAGATGAATGTCTTTTGTTTCAACAGACCTTTTCCCGCTGTTCTAAAGTGGATACTGGAACAATATTTCCAACATAGAACATGAGGAATGGTCAGATGCGATCTATAGAACACTAACGTCATTTTGTTTGTTATTTTGTGATGTCATTAAAAATGTTATGAAGGAAATACTGTAACTTGGAAAGTATACCCACAACATGGACGAAGATTCCATCCTATGCGTGTGCACGTGATATGAAAATGATGAAAATGTTTAGGTTTGGGTTAAGAATTAACATACCAGACCAGATATACGTAGAGCTGCAGCTACACGTTAAAAATGGTCTGAACTCTGAATATCAACACGAGGTAGAGACGATAAACTCACCTCTCCGACAATCACTGGTACGGCTGATTTGCAAAGTATCTAGAAAAGTGATTTTAAGTGGGACCATTCTACTACTATTCTCAAACCATCATATTACGCTACTCTCATCACCCCACTGGGAACCATCGACACAGCTGGCTAGCACATTTTCAAAGAGGTATCTTCCAGAGCAAATGGAAGGAAAATAAACTGTCTAGTTCTGTTCAGGACTACAGGACAAGTCACCGGATACAGGACAAATACAGAGATTAACAACAGAAGACTTGTTGGAACTCTTTTGGACAATCAGAGCCTAACAAGCGTGCCGCGAAAAGGCCCAAACCCCCTTTCCAAGGCTGACCGTCTCCGAGAGAGATACACGGCTAAACAAGGCATCTCACGTAAATACATTCATGATTTCTTACTCCAAGCGGGTGGAGGTTCGTGTGCAAAGTATCGGAATACTATTAGTGAGAGTAGTTTCTAAATGTACCAACGTTGTGTTTCTCTCTCTCTCTCAAGCAGCCATGTTGTTGTCAGTCTGCTAGGGACCTGTTTTTAACGTATTAAGTGTGTATGTTTATCCTGTGTTACCCTTTAATTAGCTAGTAAATAAATAATTGAACCTATTTGTATAGTACTGCATTATAAGATCAAATCAAATGTATTTATAAAGCCCTTCGTACATCAGCTGAAATCTCAAAGTGCTGTACAGAAACTCAGCCTAAAACCCCAAACAGCAAGCAATGCAGGTGTTGAAGCACGTTGGCTCGGAAAAACTCCCTAGAGTTTGGGATGGGATGTTTGCAGATGCAAGGAGGTTACAACTGTTCAGAATGATGATTTGATACGAGGTTATGATTAATAAGTTGACTGTTTATAGATGTGATAGGTAAAGACCTTTTAGAGTTTAATTAGGGAGAGAGTAACTCTTTAAAGAACCTCTCTCGTGGTGCACCAGATCCTAATGAGTTAATCATTACATTATTAGTTTAATCGGGTAAGAATTTAAACATAATTAGTTTATAAGATAAATAAAAAAAAAACAGTCTTCAGATCAATGTTAAAGTCAAGTCACGACATTAGCAAACTTATTTCATTCACATTTCTCTATTATAGGCTACTTATCATAGTTAACGATATCAGCAAAATGCCTGTGATGAGGTCGGTGTTGATCATTTTCAGTTTATCATCCCAGCTATACTCGACAGTATAAAGGCCTAGCATATTAAGGTTAGGAGCTTACGCTTGAGGAATTACGCTGGTACGAGTTAGTTAGTTGTGGCTTTTGAGCAAGAATAAAATAATGACTTCTGTTCTGTCCACGCGATGTGCTGGTCACACTGCCCCACGCTACAGAAACAGGATATAGACTAGTGTCCTGTCCAGGGGATGTACTGGTACGTCACGCTGCCTCACACTGCAGAAACAGGAGATAGACTAGTGTCCTGTCCATGGTATGTACTGCTACATCACACTGCAGAAACAGGAAATAGGCCATTCGGACAAGGCGTACTACTATAATGCTAGTTTTGGCAAGTCGGTTATGACATCTACTTTGTGCATGACACAAGTGATTTTTCCAACAATTGTTTACGGACAGATTATTTCACTTATAATTCACTGTATCACAATTCTAGTGGGTCAGAAGTTTACATACACTAAGTTGACTGTGCCTTTAAAAAGCTTGGAAAATTCCAGAAAATTATGTAATGGCTTTAGAAGCTTCTGATAGGCTAATTATTATTATTTTTGACTTCCTTTAGTTAACTAGGCCCCTGTTCAGGGGCAGAACGACAGTTTTGTACCTTGTCAGCTCGGGGATTTGAAATTGCAACCTTTCGGTTACTAGTTGACATCATTTGAGTCAATTGGTGGTGTACCTGTGGATGTATTTCAAGGCCTTACCTTCAAACTCAGTGCCTCTTTGCTTGACATCATGGGAAAATCAAAAGAAATCAGCCAAGACCTGGTTCATACTTGGGAGCCTTTTCCAAACGCCTGAAGGTACCACGTTGATCTGTACAAACAATAGTACGCAAGTATAAACACCATGGGACCACACATCCATCATACCGCTCAGGAAGGTGAAGCGTTCTGTCTCCTAGAGATGAACGTACTTTGGTACAGAAAGTGCAAATCAATCCCAGAAAAACAGCAAAGGACCTTGTGAAGATGCTGGAGGAAACGGGTCCAAACGTATCTATATCCACAGTAAAAACGAGTCCTATATCGACATAACCTGAAAGGCCGCTCAGCAAGGAAGAACCCATTGCACCAAAACCACCATAAAAAAGCCAGACTACAGTTTGCAACTACACATGGGGACAAAGATTGCACTTTTTGGAGAAATGTCCTCTGGTCTGATGAAACAAAAATAGAACTGTTTGGCCATAATGACCATCGTAATGTTTGGAGGAAAAAGCTGGACGCTTGCAAGCCGAAGAACACTATCCCAACCGTGAAGCACGGGGGTGGCAGCATCATATTGTGGGGGTGCTTTGCTGCAGGAGGGACTGGTGCCCTTCACAAAATAGATGGCGTCATGAGGACAAAAAATTATGTGGATATATTGAAGCAACATCTCAGGACATCAGTCAGGAAGTTAAAGCTTGGTCGCAAATGGGTCTTCAGAATGGACAATAACCACAAGCATACTTCCAAAGTTGTGGAAAATAGCTTAAGGACAACAAAGTCAAGGTATTGGAGTGGCCATCACAAAGCCCTGACCTCAATCCTGTAGAAAATTTGTAGGCAGAACTGAAGAAGCGTGTGTGTGAGCAAGGAGGCCTACAAACCTGACTCAGTTCCACCAGCTCTACTGGTTCCACCAGCTCCCAGCTCTCCTGGTTCAACCAGCTCCCAGCTCTACTGGTTCCACTAGCTCCCAGCTCTACTGGTTCCACTCAGTTCAACCAGCTCCCAACTTATTGTGGGAAGCTTGTGGAAGGCTACCCGAAACTTTGCCCCGAGTTAAACAATTTAAAGGCAATGCTACCAAATACTAATTGAGTGTATGTAAACTTCTGACCGACTGGGAATGTGATGAAAGAAATAAAAGCTGAAATAAATAATTCTCTCTACTATTATTCTGACATTTCACATTCTTAAAATAAAGAGGTGATCCTAACTGACCAAAGATGGGTAATTCTTACTAGGATTAAATGTCAGGAATTGTGAAAAACTGAGTTTAACTGTATTTGGCTAAGGTGTATGTAAACTTCGACTTCAACTGTACGTGTGTGTATGTGGCAATGTGAAATATGATGACTGTTGTATATTTATCAGGCTCTTTAACTCTCTCTCTCTCTCTCATTCTCTCCACATTGATCTCTGTCAAGCCCCTCTCAGTCTCAGTGGCTTGGCTCAACAGAATCAATGCTTTCCACTCAGGACCTGACCCAGTTAGCTTAGCTAACACAGTAGCGGAAAGATGATTATGTTGTGTCTGTGCTAAAATTTAGCCTACAGAGTAGAAACATTGTTGTTACAAAGTCATAATTTCTGGGTTGAAACGACATTGTACTCCTTGTCTGTGGTGAGCAGTAGTCATGTTTCAGAGTGATGAGTTGTAGTTTAGTGATACTTGTACAACCCTATTACATCATACTGTAAATCATGCATATCTCTACTCTCTCTATCAGCCACTCTGCTTTCCAGTGAGGTTATTTATAAACTGGTTTTACAAAGTCATCCATGCTGGATGAATAACGTACAGAGGACTTCCTGACCAGGGAAACCTCCAGGGCCCCTAGTTAGCCCATAACTAGAGGTTCCTGACCAGGGAAACCTCCAGGGCCCCTAGTTAGCCCATAACTAGAGGTTCCTGACCAGGGAAACCTCCAGGGCCCCTAGTTAGCCCATAACTAGAGGTTCCTGACCAGGGAAACCTCCAGGGCCCCTAGTTAGCCCATAACTAGAGGTTCCTGACCAGGGAAACCTCCAGGGCCCCTAGTTAGCCCATAACTAGAGGTTCCTGACCAGGGAAACCTCCAGGGCCCCTAGTTAGCCCATAACTAGAGTTTTTCCTGATCAGAATTGTTTAAATTTTTTAGAAACCTTGTTTACCTTGTATTGCAATGTCGTCCATTTTTTTATTATGCCACTATGAAATCCACCCAATACTGACATGTGCTGTCCCTGTCTGTCTGTCTGTCCCCTCCCCAGCTGATTAGCGATGGCAGCTGTGTGTACGCCGAGGCGCTGTGGGACCATGTCACTATGGACGACCAGGAGCTGGGCTTCAAGGCGGGGGATGTCATTGAGGTAGTGGATGCCACCAACAAAGAGTGGTGGTGGGGACGCATTCTGGACAGTGAGGGCTGGTTCCCAGCCAGCTTCGTCCGGGTAAGAAACTAACTCTACATGTCTGTCTCTCTCTCTCTATCTCTCTCGCTCTCTCTCTCTCTCTCTCTGGAACTGAAGACAACAGAAATGAACTACTCTCTCTTATTTATCTTTGTTATATATTATTATTGCTAGGGTTGTAAGTGCTGCAGTTGTCCCCCCCAAAACATTCTGCATCTTAACTTTAGTGATCTGTTAGTGAGGATATTCTATACTAACGGTACCTTTCTCCCTGGTCCCTGTAGTTGCGTGTGAACCAGGATGAGCCTATGGAGGAGTACCTAGCCCAGCTGGAGAAGCCTGGGGCTGGGGAGAATGACCAGCCAGGCGTGGGCCTGTTTCTGGGACCAGGCCTGCCTTGTAAGGAACAGATGAGGACTAATGTCATCAATGAGATCATGATCACAGAGAGAGACTACATCAAACACCTCAAAGACATCTGTGAGGTAAGTACAGCTCAGTTCAGACTACAGCCTCTCAGTTCAGACTACAGCCTCTCAGTTCAGACTACAGCCTCTCAGTTCAGAGTACAGCCTCTCAGTTCAGAGTACAGCCTCTCAGTTCAGAGTACAGCCTCTCAGTTCAGAGTACAGCCTCTCAGTTCAGACTACAGCCTCTCAGTTCAGACTACAGCCTCTCAGTTCAGACTACAGCCTCTCAGTTCAGAGTACAGCCTCTCAGTTGAGAGTACAGCCTCTCAGTTGAGAGTACAGCCTCTCAGTTGAGAGTACAGCCTCTCAGTTGAGAGTACAGCCTCTCAGTTGAGAGTACAGCCTCTCAGTTGAGAGTACAGCCTCTCAGTTGAGAGTACAGCCTCTCAGTTGAGAGTACAGCCTCTCAGTTCAGAGTACAGCCTCTCAGTTCAGACTACAGCCTCTCAGTTCAGACTACAGCCTCTCAGTTCAGACTACAGCCTCTCAGTTCAGACTACAGCCTCTCAGTTCAGACTACAGCCTCTCAGTTCAGACTACAGCCTCTCAGTTCAGACTACAGCCTCTCAGTTCAGACTAGAGCCTCTCAGTTCAGACGACAGTTCAGACTACAGCGTCTCAGTTCAGACTAGAGCATCTCAACTTTCAAACTGATTATTTCTAGGAATTGTTAACATATTTGACAGAGTAAGATCGGGTATAAAATCTGTATAATGTACTACATGGGTCTACTGTTCCTCTCAGGGTTACATCAAGCAGTGTCGTAAGAGGATAGACATGTTCACAGAGGAGCAGCTGCTGTGTATCTTCGGAAACATCGAGGACATCTACCGCTTCCAGAAAAAGTTCCTGAAAGGTCTGGAGAAGAGGTTCAACAAGGAGCAGCCGCACCTCAGCGAGATCGGTTCCTGCTTCCTGGAACATGTGAGTAGCGTTCAACACTGTCACACCCTGATCATAGTTAGCTTTGTATGTTTCTATGTTTTGTTTGGTCAGGGTGTGATCTGAGTGGGAATTCTATGTTGTATGTCTAGTTTGTCTGTTTCTGTGTTTGGCCTGATATGGTTCTCAATCAGAGGCAGGTGTTAGTCATTGTCTCTGATTGGGAGCCATATTTAGGTAGCCTGTTTTGTCATTGTGGGTGTGGGTGATTGTCTATGTTAGTTGCTTGTGTCAGCACAGTTCTCATTATAGCTTCACAGTCGTTATTCGTTTATTGTTTTGTATAGTTTGTATTCAGTCTTCAGTGCTTTCTTTTAATTAAAAAATCATCACGAACACATACCACGCTGCATTTTGGTCCGCTCCTGATGACGATCGTGACAAACACACTGTGACGCTGACTTCACCTGACCTGTGTCATATGGCCTGAGTAACGTTGTCGGAAACATGACATTTTATTTATTTTATTTGATTTCTCCTTTATTTAATCAGGTAGGCAAGTTGAAAACAAGTTCTCCTTTACAACTGCGACCTGGCCAAGATAAAGCATAGCAGCGCGACACAAACAACAACATAGAGTTACATATGGAATAAACAAGCGTACAGTCAATAATACAGTAGAGAAAGTCTATATACAGTGTGTGCAAATGAGGGGGTAATAAACAGGCCACAGTGGAGAAATGATTACGGTATGTCAAATTAAACACTGGGGTGATAGATGTGCAGGAGATGAGTGTGCAAGTAGCGGCACTGGGGTGCAAAGGAGCAAGATGAATGAAATACATCAAATAAAAAGCAATATGGTGAGTACATAGCATCTTAAACATGACGTAACATCTGAAATGAATGTGTGCTTTGATTGAGGTCTATGATGCCCCTCGTTACTGTATTATTATACACACTTTAGTATCTATTTATTTACTGAACCTTTATTTTGTCAGGGAGTCAGACTGAGACCAAGGTCTCTTTTACAGATGAGCCCTGATTTTACATCAATGTAAATACAACATGCAAGCAGAAAGAAAGACAAGGTTATAACGAACAAACACATTTATCAGTTACAAGGTCCTCAATTATCTTTCTGAATTGACCTAGAGGCACCAGAACAAACACAATCATCAGTTAAAAAGGTCGTCAATTATCTTTCTGAATTGACCTAGAGGCACCAGAACATCTCATTCATCAGTTAAAAAGGTCCTCAATTATCTTTCTGAATTGACCTAGAGGCACCAGAACAAACACAATCATCAGTTAAAAAGGTCGTCAATTATCTTTCTGAATTGACCTAGAGGCACCAGAACATCTCATTCATCAGTTAAAAGGTTGTCAATTATCTTTCTGAATTGACCTAGAGGCACCAGAACAAACACAATCATCAGTTAAAAGGTCCTTTTAACACCGTCAGTAGATACACATTGTGTTCTATCGGTCAAGTAATTTTTAAAGCAGTTACATGCAGCCTGGTCAAGGCCAATTGAGGAAAGCCTCTGAATTAGCAATGAGTGGTCAACAGTATCGAAAGCCTTTGTCAGGTCTATGAAGAGGGCAGCACAATGTTGCCTTTTATCCATTAACCACATCATTTATAACTAGGGATGCAGCAGAGATGACCTGGTCTAAAACCCGACTGATGTACGTTTAGAATACATTTCAAAGATAAGAAAGATCTTAGCTGAGAATGAATCAAGGATTGTAATATTTTAGCTAGGCAAGAAAGTTTAGAAATATAGGGATAATTATTTAGGTCACAAGGGTCCTTCATAAGGGTGGTGACCCTTGGGGATAGTACCAGATAGTATCAGATATAACGGTCAGGTTGGGGGAGTACATGGGTCGTCTTCCAAACCTTGGGGATAGTATCAGATATAATGGTCAGGTTAGGGGGAGTACATGGGTCGTCATCCAAACCTTGGGGATAGTATCAGATATAACGGTCAGGTTAGGGTGAGTACATGGGTCGTCTTCGAAACCTTGGGGATAGTACCAGATATAATGGTCAGGTTAGGGGGAGTACATGGGTCGTCATCCAAACCTTGGGGATAGTACCAGATATAATGGTCAGGTTAGGGGGAGTACATGGGTCGTCTTCCAAACCTTGGGGATAGTACCAGATATAATGGTCAGGTTGGGGGGAGTACATGGGTCGTCTTCCAAACCTTGGGGATAGTACCAGATATAATGGTCAGGTTAGGGGGAGTACATGGGTCGTCTTCCAAACCTTGGGGATAGTACCAGATAGTATCAGATATAATGGTCAGGTTAGGGGGAGTACATGGGTCGTCTTCCAAACCTTGGGGATAGTACCAGATAGTACCAGATATAATGGTCAGGTTAGGGGGAGTACATGGGTCGTCATTAAAACCTTGGGGATAGTACCAGATAGTATCAGATATAATGGTCCGGTTGGGGGGAGTACATGGGTCGTCATCCAAACCTTGGGGATAGTATCAGATATAATGGTCAGGTTAGGGGGAGTACATGGGTCGTCATTAAAACCTTGGGGATAGTATCAGATATAATGGTCAGGTTAGGGGGAGTACATGGGTCGTCATTAAAACCTTGGGGATAGTACCAGATAGTATCAGATATAATGGTCAGGTTAGGGGGAGTACATGTGTCGTCTTCCAAACCTTGGGGATAGTATCAGATATAATGGTCAGGTAGAAAATATGGCTTAATGATTCAGCAATCAGCGGGGCAGAGAGCTGGAGCAAAAAAATGGATCAAGCATATCTGCCCAAGGAGATTTTCTTTTACATCAACCTTAAGCAAGGCATCAAGCACATCAAAGATAGTAAAATGTTGAAATTAAATAAAACATTTATGGGTTAACCGTTGAGTCAGCTAGAGGCAGGCAGAGGGAAGAGTATTCGATTGACTGACCGGGGTCAATTAAACCACCGTTTCTTTCAAATAAAAAGCCTGCCGAGATAAAATGCAGACTTAAAGCATCTGTAGTGGCTAAATTGTCCAATAGAATTGTCCCAAATTCCATTCTAATCCTTTAGCCACAATGGAGATTGGTGAAATGTTGGTCTTGATGCAGACAAATCGAATGTCCAGAGTTTGATTCAAGTTGGCTAATTGACTAACCAGGCTATCTGCATTGTGTCCCGTCACCCACCACCCGCCATCCCCTCTTTTAAACTACTGCTACTCTCTGTTCATCATATATGTATAGTCACTTTAACCATATCTACATGTACATGCTACCTCAATCAGCCTGACTAACCGGTGTCTGTATATAGCCTCTCTACTGTATATAGCCTCGCTACTGTTATAGCCTCACTACTCTATATAGCCTCGCTACTGTTATAGCCTCACTACTGTTATAGCCTCACTACTGAATATAGCCTGTCTTTTTACTGTTGTGTTATTTCTTTACCTACCTATTGTTCACCTAATACCTTTTTTTTTGCACTACTGGTTAGAGCCTGTAAGTAAGCATTTCACTGTAAGGTCTTGTATTCGGCACACGTGACAAATAAACTTTGATTTGATTTGTCATTCTTCTGGATACAAAAATGTACAGAACATTTTCTACCAAAATGAATTCTGATCATTCAAACTAAAGAAACAAACAGCATGGTACAAAAGTCTAAATACTGTGTGCTGCCGTTCCAGTCCATTACATTACATTTAAGTCATTTAGCAGACGCTCTTATCCAGAGCGACTTACAAATTGGTGCATTCACCTTATGACCTCCAGTGGAATAGTAGTGCATCTAAATATTTTCAGGGGGAGGGGGGGTGAGAGGGATTACTTTATCCTATCCTAGGTATTCCTTAAAGAGGTGGGGTTTCAGGTGTCTCCGGAAGGTGGTGATTGACTCCGCTGTCCTGGCGTCGTGAGGGAGTTTGTTCCACCATTGGGGGGCCAGAGCAGCGAACAGTTTTGACTGGGCTGAGCGGGAACTGTACTTCCTCAGTGGTAGGGAGGCGAGCAGGCCAGAGGTGGATGAACGCAGTGCCCTTGTTTGGGTGTAGGGCCTGATCAGAGCCTGGAGGTACTGAGGTGCCGTTCCCCTCACAGCTCCGTAGGCAAGCACCATGGTCTTGTAGCGGATGCGAGCTTCAACTGGAAGCCAGTGGAGGGAGCGGAGGAGCGGGGTGACGTGAGAGAACTTGGGAAGGTTGAACACCAGACGGGCTGCGGCGTTCTGGATGAGTTGTAGGGGCTTAATGGCACAGGCAGGAGCCCAGCCAACAGCGAGTTGCAGTAATCCAGACGGGAGATGACAAGTGCCTGGATTAGGACCTGCGCCGCTTCCTGTGTGAGGCAGGGTCGTACTCTGCGGATGTTGTAGAGCATGAACCTACAGGAACGGGCCACCGCCTTGATGTTAGTTGAGAACGACAGGGTGTTGTCCAGGATCACGCCAAGGTTCTTAGCGCTCTGGGAGGAGGACACAATGGAGTTGTCAACCGTGATGGCGAGATCATGGAACGGGCAGTCCTTCCCGGGAGGAAGAGCAGCTCCGTCTTGCCGAGGTTCAGCTTGAGGTGGTGATCCGTCATCCACACGGATATGTCTGCCAGACATGCAGAGATGCGATTCGCCACCTGGTCATCAGAAGGGGGAAAGGAGAAGATTAATTGTGTGTCGTCTGCATAGCAATGATAGGAGAGACCATGTGAGGTTATGACAGAGCCAAGTGACTTGGTGTATAGCGAGAATAGGAGAGGGCCTAGAACAGAGCCCTGGGGGACACCAGTGGTGAGAGCACGTGGTGTGAGGACGGATTCTCGCCACGCCACCTGGTAGGAGCGACCTGTCAGGTAGGACGCAATCCAAGCGTGGGCCGCGCCGGAGATGCCCAACTCGGAGAGGGTGGAGAGGAGGATCTGATGGTTCACAGTATCGAAGGCAGCCGATAGGTCTAGAAGGATGAGAGCAGAGGAGAGAGAGTTAGCTTTAGCAGTGCGGAGCGCCTCCGTGATACAGAGAAGAGCAGTCTCAGTTGAATGACTAGTCTTGAAACCTGACTGATTTGGATCAAGAAGGTCATTCTGAGAGAGATAGCGGGAGAGCTGGCCAAGGACGGCACGTTCAAGAGTTTTGGAGAGAAAAGAAAGAAGGGATACTGGTCTGTAGTTGTTGACATCGGAGGGATCGAGTGTAGGTTTTTTCAGAAGGGGTGCAACTCTCGCTCTCTTGAAGACGGAAGGGACGTAGCCAGCGGTCAGGGATGAGTTGATGAGCGAGGTGAGGTAAGGGAGGAGGTCTCCGGAAATGGTCTGGAGAAGAGAGGAGGGATAGGGTCAAGCGGGCAGGTTGTAGGGCGGCCGGCCGTCACAAGACGCGAGATTTCATCTGGAGAGAGAGGGGAGAAAGAGGTCAGAGCACAGGGTAGGGCAGTGAGCAGAACTAGCGGTGTCGTTTGACTTAGCAAACGAGGATCGGATGTCGTCGACCTTCTTTTCAAAATGGTTGACGAACCCATCTGCAGAGAGGGAGGAGGGGGAGAGGGGAGGAGGATTCAGGAGGGAGGAGAAGGTTGCAAAGAGCTTCCTAGGGTTAGAGGCAGATGCTTGGAATTTAGAGTGGTAGAAAGTGGCTTTAGCAGCAGAGAGAGAAGAGGAAAATGTAGAGAGGAGGGAGTGAAAGGATGTCAGGTCCGCAGGGAGGCGAGTCCCTCCCAGTTGGCCTCTGAGCTTGTCTGCCTTTTAACCTTATTCTCCATCGGCCTGTAGAGGGGGAACACACACTTGACAGGGGATTAATGGCAAACACCCACACGACAGAACTGCATGGTGAATTGGAAACATGCTAATATACAACAGGACCTATTTGTCTCCTGCGGTATCACTTATTCCATTCTTCTCAGTTAGGAGGCCAGAGTCAGACAGAACTTGCTTAGTCATGGAAGAAGAGGAGGAATTTGTACGATTCAGGGCATTTACCATTTTCCAAAATGTAGAAGTATCACCGGCAGTTTACGTTAGGGATCCAAGTCAAGAAACCTCTCTAGAGTTTAATAATTTTCATGGTTTCAAACCGCCATGTTAACGCGCCCTGTCTCTCCCTCCTCAGCAAACAGACTTCCAGATCTACTCGGAGTACTGTAACAACCACCCCAACGCCTGTGTGCAGTTGTCCCGGCGGATGAAGAACAACAAGTACGTGTTCTTCTTCGAGGCTTGTCGTCTGCTGCAGAAGATGATTGACATCTCGCTGGATGGCTTCCTGCTCACGCCCGTCCAGAAGATCTGCAAGTACCCTCTGCAGCTGGCCGAGCTACTGAAATACACCAACCCCCAGCACAGGTAAGTACCCTCTGCAGCTGGCCGAGCTACTGAAATACACCAACCCCCAGCACAGGTAAGTACCCTCTGCAGCTGGCCGAGCTACTGAAATACACCAACCCCCAGCACAGGTAAGTACCCTCTGCAGCTGGCCGAGCTACTGAAATACACCAACCCCAGCACAGGTAAGTACCCTCTGCAGCTGGCCGAGCTACTGAAATACACCAACCCCCAGCACAGGTAAGTACCCTCTGCAGCTGGCCGAGTTACTGAAATACACCAACCCCCAGCACAGGTAAGTACCCTCTGCAGCTGGCCGAGCTACTGAAATACACCAACCCCCAACACAGGTAAGTACCCTCTGCAGCTGGCCGAGCTACTGAAATACACCAACCCCCAGGACAGGTAAGTACCCTCTGCAGCTGGCCGAGTTACTGAAATACACCAACCCCCAGCACAGGTAAGTACCCTCTGCAGCTGGCCGAGTTACTGAAATACACCAACCCCCAGCACAGGTAAGTACCCTCTGCAGCTGGCCGAGTTACTGAAATACACCAACCCCCAGCACAGGTAAGTACCCTCTGCAGCTGGCCGAGTTACTGAAATACACCAACCCCCAGCACAGGTAAGTACCCTCTGCAGCTGGCCGAGCTACTGAAATACACCAACCCCCAGCACAGGTACTGTGAACCAGCACACACATTCTACTGTACAGTCTAACCTACACCTAGTTCACTTACAGCAGTGGTATTGACACTGATAGTATATTTAGTTATTCTCAGATTGTAAATTGGCAGCCATATTAGTGACTTTTATATAAAACAAAGCTTTTCTAAGATACAGTGTGATGTGAGAGAGAAAGGAAGTAGAGATAGAGGCATAGAGTCTAACATGGTCATCTGTTCTGGGATCAGGGACTATAGGGACGTGGAGGCTGCCTTGAACGCCATGAAGAACGTGGCCAGGCTGATCAACGAGAGGAAGCGACGCCTGGAGAACATCGACAAGATCGCCCAATGGCAGCGCTCCATAGAGGACTGGGAGGTGAGGAACAGTGCATCATCGGTCATGGAACAGAATCCATGACTAGGGGTCAGGTTTTTATCTGACCAGGTGACTTGATCTGGAAACCAGGCCTGAAGTCAGGACCAACTCCGGGCCCTAGCTATACAATACACATCTGTTGGATGAACAATCTCTGTATCTCATGCCCCCCCGTATCTCTGCAGCCTCTAACATATATTTCTTGTGTGGGTTTGAACATGGTCAGGGAGAAGATATCCTCAGTAAAAGTTCAGATCTGATCTTCTCTGGAGAGCTGACGAAGATCTCCCAGCCTCAGGCTAGGAGCCAGCAGCGCATGTTCTTCCTCTTCGACCACCAGATGGTCTACTGCAAAAAGGTGAGCAACGCTGTTAAAAACACCAACCCTTCCCTGACCATGTACGCCTCAGGGTTAGCAACACTTCCCTGTATCCCTCTAGGCCCTCCTGCGCAGGGACATGCTGTACTGTTAGGGTTAGCAACACTTCCCTGTATCCCACTAGGACCTCCTGCGCAGGGACATGCTGTACTGTTAGGGTTAGCAACACTTCCCTGTATCCCACTAGGACCTCCTGCGCAGGGACATGCTGTACTGTTAGGGTTAGCAACACTTCCCTGTATCCCCCTAGGACCTCCTGCGCAGGGTCATGCTAGGACCTCCTGCGCAGGGACATGCTGTACTGTTAGGGTTAGCAACACTTCCCTTTATCCCACTAGGACCTCCTGCGCAGGGATATGCTAGGCCCTCCTGCGCAGGGACATGCTAGGCCCTCCTGCGCAGGGACATGCTAGGCCCTCCTGCGCAGGGACATGCTAGGACCTCCTGCGCAGGGACATGTTGTACTGTTAGGGTTAGTAACACTTCCCTGTATCCCACTAGGACCTCCTGCGCAGGGACATGCTGTACTGTAAGGGTCGTATGGACATGGACCAGATGGAGGTGGTGGATGTGGAGGACGGGAAGGAGAAGGACTTCAACGTGTCGGTGAAGAACGCTCTGAAACTGTGCTCGCTGGCGGGTGACGAGGTCCACCTGCTGTGTGCCAAGAAGCCTGAGCAGAAACAACGCTGGCTCCGAGCCTTCCAGGACGAGAGGAGGCAGGTGCAGCACGACCGCGAGACAGGTGAGGAGACGCCGCCCCGTTGCCTTAGGGATAACTGTCAGTTAACCGTCTCTGTCAGGGTTGTAAGCTTCCGTTTGAAAAAAGGTATGTGATGAACTGCCGACCTGTGTTATTGCTAGTCAGCTTAAAGCCACTGGCTGTGTTTCCTTTCCTGTTTAGTCAAATGTGAGTTTGGTCCTCCTGTCTCTCTAATGCTGCAGTAGTAGTTGAAACAGCTGTTGGGGCTGTGGTCAGAGAACCACCAGGAAGAGAAGGGTATGCTAATGTCTCAGAGTGTCATTGATCCCTCAGATAAACAGGCAAAAGGCCCATCAATCCATCTCAGCTGTCCGCTTCGCTTCTCTGCCGTAGTCTCAGGGTTTTTGTCTGGGATCTGTGATGTGTGGAGGGTTCTGGTTGGAAATTCAGTGGGCTCTTTCTCTGAGGCTGTCTGCCTTCCTAACCCTGATCCAGTCAGGTCCCCCTGGAAAACAAAGCGTATGGATGCTCCTGAAACTTTCTCATCCAACAATCTGGTCTTGTGTTATTCTGTTCACTCTGAAAAGCTGGGTATTGATAGGTGGCCCTGGCAGAATGAATCTGTGATATCCACAATGACCTATGACCTATGTGGTTTCCACCTCCAGGATTCTCTATCACTGAGGTCCAGAAGAAACAGGCCATGCTCAACGCCTGCAAAAGCCATCCAGCTGGGAAGCCCAAAGGTATGTCTGGGTAATGTAGTCCTTAGGGGGTTATACTGAATATGGGTGCATGGCAGAAAAACTCAATTTCCCTTTGGGAGTTTTTGGTTTGGCTGTGTGGATGAGTATGTGGAGTGTTGTTGATTTTTTAAATAAGCTTAGATAACATGTTTGGCTATATTTCTACACATTTAGTTTGTAATAATATAATATTATTAATATAATATTAATATGAGCCTCTTTAGATTGATATGCAATCGTAATCCCAGGCTGCATAAGGGCTATTTGACCAAGAAGGAGAGTGATGGAGTGCTGCATCAGATGACCTGGCCTCCACAATCACCTGACCTTTTTATTTTATTTTTTATGTATGTTACCTTTATTTAACTAGGCAAGTCAGTTAAGAACAAATTCTTATTTTCAATGACGGCCTAGAACTGCCTGTTCATGGGCAGAACGACAGATTTGTACCATGTCAGCTCGGGGATATGAACTTGCAACCTTTCAGTTACTAGTCCAACGCTCTAACCACTAGGCTACCCTGCCGCCCCAATTGAGATAGTTTGGGATGAGTTGGACCGCAGAGTGAAGGAAAAGCAGACAACAAATGCTCAGCATATATGGAAACTCCTTCAAGACTGTTAGAAAAGCATTCCAGATTAAGCTGGTTGAGAGAATGCCAAGAGTGTGAAAAGCAGTCATCAAGGCAAAGGGTGGCTACTTTGAAGAATATCAAATATATTTTGATTTGTTTAACACTTTTTTGGTTACTACATGATTCCATATGTGTTATTTCACAGTTTTGATTTCTTCACTATTATTCTACAATGGAGAAAATAGTAAAAATAAAGAAAACCATTTGAATGAGTCGGTGTGTCCAAACTTTTTACTGGTACTGTAGGTATACATTGAAATGGTATTTTGGTATTTTATTAGGATCCCCATTAGCTGTTGTGAAAGCAGCAGCTACTCTTCCTGGGGTCCACACAGAACATGAGACATGACATAATATAGAACAGCTCAAGGACTGAACTGCAAACAAACACTGTACTGTGCATTTAAAAAACCCTAGTCTCTCGTTACAGCCTTGACATTAACATGTTGAAAATTAAGTCTCTGATTTAGTTCTGGGTGCTGAGACTACTAACCCCCCTCTGTTCTCCTCTCCCCAGCGGTGACCCTTAGATTACTAACTCCCCCCTGTTCTGTTCTCCTCTCCCCAGTTCTCCTCTCCCCGGCGGTGACCCTGACCCCCCTTTCTCCTCTCCCCAGCGATTACTAACCCCCCCCCTCTGTTCTCCTCTCCCCAGCGGTGACCCTTAGATTACTAACCCCCCTCCTCTGACCCTTAGATTACTCCTCTGTTCTCCCCCCAGCGGTGACCCTTAGATTACTAACGCCCCCTCTGTTCTCCTCTCCCCAGCGGTGACCCTTAGATTACTAACCCCCCTGTTCTCTTCTCTCTGTTTACTCCTCTCCCCAGCGGTGACCCTTAGATTACTAACCCCCCCCCTCTGTTCCCTCCCCCAGCGGTGACTCTGTTCTCCTCTGTTCTCCTCTCCCAGCGGTGACCCTTAGATTACTAACCCCCTCTGTTCTCCTCCCCCAGCGGTGACCCTTAGATCTGTTCTAACGCCCCCTCTGTTCTCCTCTCCCCACGGTGACCCTTAGATTACTAACCCCCTCTGTTCTCTTCTCTCCACGGTGACCCTTAGATTACTAACCCCCTCTGTTCTCCTCTCCCCAGCGGTGACCCTTAGATTACTAACCCCCCTCTGTTCTCCTCTCCCAGCGGTGACCCTTAGATTACTAACCCCCCCCTCTGTTCTCCTCTCCCCACGGTGACCCTTAGATTACTAACCCCCCTGTTCTCTCTCCCCAGCGGTGACTGTTCTCCCCCTCTGTTCCCCCCCAGTGGTGACCCTTAGATTACTAACCCCCCCTCTGTTCTCCTCTCCCCAGTGGTGACCCTTAGATTACTAACCCCCCTCTGTTCTCCTCCCCAGCGGTGACCCTTAGATTACTAACCCCCTCTGTTCTCCTCTTCTCTCCAGCGGTGACCCTTAGATTACTAACCCCCCTCTGTTCTCCCCCCCAGCGGTGACCCTTAGATTCTCCTCTCCCCAGCGGTGACCCTTAGATTACTAACCCCCCTTCTGTTCTCCTCTCCCCAACCCCCTTCTGTTCTCCTCTCCCCAGGTGACCCTTAGATTACTAACCCCCCTCTGTTCTCCTCTCCCCAGCGGTGACCCTTAGATTACTAACCCCCCCTCTGTTCTCCTCTCCCCAGCGGTGACCCTTAGATTACTAACCCCCCCCTCTGTTCTCCTCTCCCCACGGTGACCCTTAGATTACTAACCCCCCTCTGTTCTCCTCTCTCCCACGGTGACCCTTAGATTACTAACCCCCTCTGTTCTCCTCTCCCCAGCGGTGACCCTTAGATTACTAACCCCCCTCTGTTCTCCTCTCCCCAGCGGTGACCCTTAGATTACTAACCCCCCTGTTCTCCTCTCTGTTCTCCCCCCCTCTCCCCCCCACGGTGACCCTTAGATTACTAACCCCCCCCTTCTGTTCTCCTCTCCCCCCTTAGATTACTACTACCCCCCTCTGTGGTGACCCTTAGATTACTAACCCCCCTCTGTTCTCCTCTCCCCAGTGGTGACCCTTAGATTACTAACCCCCCCTCTGTTCTCCTCTCCCCCCCCTCTGTTCTCCTCTCCCCACTGGTGACCCTTAGATTACTAACCCCCCTCTCCCCACGTTGACCCTTAGATTACTCCCCCCTCTGTTCTCCTCTCCCCACGGTGACCCTTAGATTACTAACCCCCCCTCTGTTCTCCTCTCCCCACGGTGACCCTTAGATTACTAACCCCCCTTCTGTTCTCCTCTCCCCAGCGGTGACCCTTAGATTACTAACCCCCCTCTCTGTTCTCCTCTCCCCACGGTGACCCTTAGATTACTAACCCCCCTTCTGTTCTCCTCTCCCCACGGTGACCCTTAGATTACTAACCCCCCTGTTCTCCTCTCCCCAGCGGTGACCCTTAGATTACTAACCCCCTTCTGTTCTCCTCTCCCCACGGTGACCCTTAGATTACTAACGCCCCCTCTGTTCTCCTCTCCCCACGGTGACCCTTAGATTACTAACCCCCCTTCTGTTCTCCTCTCCCCACGGTGACCCTTAGATTACTAACCCCCCTCTGTTCTCCTCTCCCCAGCGGTGACCCTTAGATTACTAATGCCCCCCCCTCTGTTCTCCTCTCCCCACGGTGACCCTTAGATTACTAACCCCCCCCTCTGTTCTCCTCTCCCCAGCGATGACACGGCCCTATTGTGACTTCCTGCTCCGTCAGAAGCAGCCATCTCTGCCCAGCAGCGTTCCCCAGCAGAAGGTCTTCATGCTGGCTGAGCCCAAACGCAAGGCAACCACCTTCTGGCAAAACATCGGCAGACTGACGCCTTTCAAGAAGTGAACCGCCAAAGGAGAGGAGAGCTCTCTGCTCGTGCCTAAACTTAACTTTTTATGCCAGATGCTCTTTTTTATTATTATATATATATATATATATACATAATCCTATCCTAATTGAAATACTGATATCGTGAAAGATTATTACGATGATATTTTTTTCTTTGGAGAAAGCACTTTATAGGTTGGTTACAATTAGACTTGGGAATGGTTCTTCCGGACATTGTGTGTATATATACACGTTGGGAGACCGTCACGAGGACTATTATACCTGCTACTGCAACCAACAACCGATTGGTTCCACTACTGCTGCGTGATCATGTGACTGACTGCCAGTGAGGCTCCTCTTTATGAAAGACGTTGCCTGGCGACAGCAAAATGTGACATTTCCCCCCCCCCCATTGTTTTTGTTTTCCGACTAAATGCCAACTGTTCACAATGCCAGAAACATGTTACTTTTGCATTTAAGTTTCTTTCTGGGAACAAAAAAAAGTGAAAATTGTGATAAAGGTTTATTGTACTTCTTTCTGTACAAAAAAAATGTCAAAAAAATGTTTTCCTGGTTTATTTTAATTATTTAATAAGAGTTGATAGTTCACACGCCTAACCTTTGAACTTTCCCAAACTCGGTCCTCTGGACCACAAGGGGTGCACATTTTGGTTTTTGCCCCTAAAACTACACAGCTGATTCTAATGGTCAAAGCTGGATGATTATCTGAATCAGTGGTGTAGTGCTAGGGGGAACAAAACATAAACATGTACCCCTTGAGGACTGAGTTCGGGATCCCTGCCTTACCCTGCGCGTCATTACCTTCCCTGCCTTACCCTGCGTGTCATTACCTTCCCTGCCTTACCCTGCGCGTCATTACCTTCCCTGCCTTACCCTGCGTGTCATTACCTTCCCTGCCTTACCCTGCGCGGCATTACCTTCCCTGCCTTGCCCTGTGCATCATTACCTTCCCTGCCTTACCCTGCGCGTCATTACCTTCCCTACCTTACCCTGTGAGTCATTACCTTCCCTGCCTTACCCTGTGAGTCATTACCTTCCCTGTCTTACCCTGTGCGTCATTACCTTCCCTGCCTTACCCTGCGCGTCATTACCTTCCCTGCCTTACCCTGTGAGTCATTACCTTCCCTGCCTTACCCTGCGCGTCATTACCTTCCCTGCCTTACCCTGTGCGGCATTACCTTCCCTGCCTTACCCTGCGGGGCATTACCTTCCCTGCCTTACCCTGCGGGTCATTACCTTCCCTGCCTTATCCTGCGGGTCATTACCTTCCCTGCCTTACCCTGCGCGTCATTACCTTCCCTGCCTTACCCTGCGCGTCATTACCTTTCCTGCCTTGCCATGCGCGTCATTACCTTCCCTGCCTTGCCCTGCGCGTCATTACCTTCCCTGCCTTACCCTGCGAGGCATTACCTTCCCTTCCTTACCCTGCGCGGCATTACCTTCCATACCTTACCCTGTGCGGCATTACCTTCCCTGCATTACCCTGTGAGTCATTACCTTCCCTGCCTTACCCTGTGCGTCATTACCTTCCCTGCCTTACCCTGCGCGTCATTACCTCCCTGCCTTACCCTGCACGTCATTACCTCCCTGCCTTATCCTGCGCGTCATTACCTTCCCTGCCTTACCCTGCGGGTCATTACCTTCCCATTTTCGCCTTGAAGAGGGCACTTACCTTCTCTGCCTTACCCTGTCTGTGACACCTTCCCTGCCTTACCCTGCACGGCATTACCTTCCTGGTTACCTGCGGCATTACCTTCCCTGCCTTACCCTGCGCGCCATTACCTTCCCTGCCTTACCCTGCGCGGCATTACCTTCCCTGCCTTACCCTGCGCGGCATTACCTTCCCTGCCTTACCCTGCGCGTCATTACCTTCCCTGCGCGTCATTACCTTCTTTATGGAAGAGCCATCTGAAGAGTGCACGGATGCTTTGACACAAACAGTATGAAGTGTACTGTTTTACCTTTATAAACCCCTACATTTACATTCATTTAGCAACACATTTTCGGGATTGAAGAGGTGCACTTTTGTTCCCCATTGGAACGCTGTCTGTGACACCTTCCAGAAGTGTTCATTTACAGGTGAATATTCAGGGTTTCTGGCAAGACAAAGTTGTCTGTTTTGACAAAAAAATAAATGCGTGTTCACGCTGATGAAGAGACTACAGGGAGCTTGTATTCCTGTTGATGAGGAGACTACAGAGAGCTTGTATTCCTGTTGATGAGGAGACTACAGGGAGCTTGTATTCCTGTTGATGAGGAGACTACAGGGAGCTTGTATTCCTGTTGATGAGGAGACTACAGGGAGCTTGTATTCCTGTTGATGAGGAGACTACAGGGAGCTTGTATTCCTGCTGATGAGGAGACTACAGGCTCGCTTGTATTCCTGTTGATGAGGAGACCACAGGGAGCTTGTATTCCTGCTGATGAGGAGACTACAGGAGCTTGTATTCCTGCTGATGAGGAGACTACAGGGAGCTTGTATTCCTGTTGATGAGGAGACTACAGAGAGCTTGTATTTATGTTGATGAGGAGACTACAGGGAGCTTGTATTCCTGCTGATGAGGAGACTACAGGGAGCTTGTATTCCTGTTGATGAGGAGACTACAGAGAGCTTGTATTTATGTTGATGAGGAGACTACAGGGAGCTTGTATTCCTGCTGATGAGGAGACTACAGGGAGCTTGTATTCCTGTTGATGAGGAGACTACAGAGAGCTTGTATTTATGTTGATGAGGAGACTACAGGGAGCTTGTATTCCTGCTGATGAGGAGACTACAGGGAGCTTGTATTCCTGTTGATGAGGAGACTACAGAGAGCTTGTATTTATGTTGATGAGGAGACTACAGGGAGCTTGTATTCCTGTTGATGAGGAGACTACAGAGAGCTTGTATTCCTGTTGCCGAGTAGACTACGGAGAGGTTGTATTCCTGTTGACGAAGAGACTACAGGGAGCTTGTATTCCTGTTGACGAGGAGACTACAGGGAGCTTGTATTCCTGTTGACGAGGAGACTACAGGGAGCTTGTATTCCTGTTGATGAGGAGACTACAGGGAGCTTGTATTCCTGTTGATGAGGAGACTACAGATAGCTTGCATTCCTGTTGACGAGGAGACTACAGGGAGCTTGTATTCCTGTTGTTGAGGAGACTACAGAGAGCTTGTATTCCTGTTGTTGAGGAGACTACAGGGAGCTTGTATTCCTGCTGATGAGGAGACTACAGGGAGCTTGTATTCCTGCTGACGAGGAGACTACAGGGAGCTTGTATTCCTGTTGTTGAGGAGACTACAGGGAGCTTGTATTCCTGTTGATGAGGAGACTACAGGGAGCTTGTATTCCTGTTGACGAGGAGACTACAGGGAGCTTGTATTCCTGTTGACGAGGAGACTACAGGGAGCTTGTATTCCTGTTGACGAGGAGACTACAGGGAGCTTGTATTCCTGTTGACGAGGAGACTACAGGGAGCTTGTATTCCTGTTGACGAGGAGACTACAGGGAGCTTGTATTCCTGTTGACAGGAGACTTCCACAGGGAGCTTGTATTCCTGTTGACGAGGAGACTACAGGGAGCTTGTATTCCTGTTGACGAGGAGACTACAGGGAGCTTGAAGATTCCTGTTGACGAGGAGACTACAGGGAGCTTGAAGATTCCAGGGAAATACAGTGTATTTGGAAAGTATTCAGACCCCTTCCCTTTTTCCACATTTTGAGAACAACGCGTTTCCTCTGCTCCAGAGTCCAATGGCGGCGAGCTTTACACCACTCCAGCCACAGCGGTCAACTAGCCTGCCACAGCGGTCAACTAGCTAGCCACAGCGGTCAACTAGCCAGCCAGAGTGGTCAACTAGCCTGCCACAGCGGTCAACTCGCTAGCCACAGCGGTCAACTAGCCAGCCACAGCAGTCAACTAGCTAGACACAGCAGTCAACTAGCTAGACACAGCGGTCAACTAGCTAGCCACAGCAGTCAACTAGCCAGCCACATCGGTCAACTAGCTAGCCACAGCGGTCAACTAGCCAACCACAGCGGTCAACTAGCTAGCCAGAGAAGTCAACTAGCCTGCCACAGCAGTAAACTAGCTAGCCACAGCAGTCAACTAGCCTGCCACAGCAGTCAACTAGCCAGCCACATCGGTCAACTAGCTAGCCACAGCGGTCAACTAGCTAGCCACAGCAGTCAACTAGCTAGCCACAGCGGTCAACTAGCTAGCCAGAGAGGTCAACTAGCCTGCCACAGCAGTAAACTAGCTAGCCACAGCGGTCACCTACAAAGGTGGTTTGAAATGTGGCATGAAATTTCCGATTCCATGTACTTTTAGGTTCTTCAGACAGCAGAAAAATGTAATATTCGAATCGGATATGCAATTTTTTTATTGACTGACAAAGGTGCGTACACCAAGTATTAACTCTGGGGTGTGAAGACATCCACAAAATCAAGACATCTTTGTTTTTTTTGTGTTTCATTTAATTTGGAATATGTTCTAGAACTTTCTTTCACTTTGAACATGCAGTAGTAGTAGATGGTGTAGCTCTAAATGAAAAAAAGAGAGAAATTCAAACCCTTTTTAGATTACATTTTAAGACGGCAAAATGTCAACATTGTGCACGTGGTTTGTAGACTTTCCGAGGCACTGTAGCTGGACATTTAGTGTATATATATATTCACACAAAATAGTATTACCATGATCCTCCCATTCACACGTTCAGACAACGCAGTGATGCTGAAGGCAGATATTTAAGACGTAAGGTCCATCTGCTGGACATCAGACGGGACGACTGCAGCAAGCCTCAAACGAAGGAATCCACCTGGAGCAAGTAGACGTAGGCTTCAGAGGACATCGCTCTGTGTTATCGTAAATCACCTTAACACCGAGCGATGGGTGATGCAGTGTTTTATCGTAAATCACCACAAACCCCATCGCTCGGTGTTATCGTAAATCACCACGAACCCCATCGCTCGGTGTTATCGTAAATCACCACGAACCCCATCGCTCGGTGTTATCGTAAATCACCACGAACCCCATCGCTCGGTGTTATCGTAAATCACCACGAACCCCATCGCTCGGTGTTATCGTAAATCACCACGAACCCCATCGCTCGGTGTTATCGTAAATCACCACGAACCCCATTGCTCGGTGTTATCGTAAATCACCACAAACCCCATCGCTCAGTGTTATTGTAAATCACCACAAACCCCATCGCTCGGTGTTATCGTAAATCACCACGAACCCTATCGCTCGGTGTTATCGTAAATCACCACAAACCCCATCGCTCGGTGTTATCGTAAATCACCACGAACCCTATCGCTCGGTGTTATCGTAAATCACCACGAACCCTATCGCTCGGTGTTATCGTAAATCACATCACCTCGGAGCCCATCGCTCGGTGTTATCGTAAATCACCACGGACCCCATCGCTCGGTGTTATCGTAAATCACCTCGGACCCCATCGCTTGGTGTTATCGTAAATCACGAACCCCATCGCTCGGTGTTATCGTAAATCACCTCGGACCCCATCGCTCAGTGTTATCGTAAATCACCACATCACCTCGGAGCCCATCGCTCGGTGTTATCGTAAATCACCTCGGACCCCATCGCTCGGAGTTATCGTAAATCACCACATCACCTCGGACCCCATCGCTCGGTGTTATCGTAAATCACATCACCTCACACCCCATCGCTCAGTGTTATCGTAAATCACCACATCACCTCATACCCCATCGCTCAGTGTTATCGTAAATCATCACATCACCTCGTACCCCATCGCTCAGTGTTATCGTAAAACACCACATCATCCTTGGATCCCCAAAGATGTGCAGGTGACATGATTCAATGAAATGGTTAAATAAAAAAACCTTGACAAATTCTCATAATAGTTTTTATTTTGTAGTCTTTCTCAACAACCCAAAAACACATTACAAAACAGATTCAGTAACTGAGGTGACTTAGATTAGATAGAGAGTGACTCAGACAATGATATAAATCGGGTGAGTTCTGGTGGAGTCTTGAGGTAACTTGGGAGAGACATCACTTCAGTTAAGTACTGGCTTCCTTAAAACTGTGTCTCAAATAAGAATTGAATGTGTCTTGTCTTCCAGTAGTGCTTAGAACATTATAATACATTTAATAAAGTCTCAAACCTGTTGAAAATGTCTCAGGTTAGCATTGATTTTAAAAGTTTGTGGCTCTTGGTGTGGTTAAGCCCAAACCAATGACATAAAGGAATCAGTAGACATGTTCAGGTATAATACATACATGCATCTGTACATGCACCGTTTTCAGTAGTTTAAACCTCTGAAAATAGAATTATACACAATCACTCATTGTCTGCAGGACTGAGTCCAAGTAGTTGTCAATAGATGACTTTCCTTTGCGACCAGTAATCGATCACATGTCACGACAGGTCATTCTGCTGTCATGATGTTGGGGATCTTAGGACAAATGGTCCAAGAGGAAAGGAAATGATCTGTTTAAGAACGTTGGAACTCTGTGTCCACAACATCTCCCAATGGGCAAAGAGTGTGGAGAATGATTTAGTGTTGGAATGGACACAGAGGCACAAAACTCAACACTAACAAAAAAATATAATTTTCCCAAACTACAAAAAAAAATTAATAATAATGGCCCAACAGACAAAATGTTGACACAGCTTCATCTAGGGAAATAATACTCTGCCAGCAACGTTACTAAAAACAAGTCAAATAAAAACCCGCACGGCTTTGAGTAGTAATCCTAACGCTGGAATCGTTAATGGTGAAACAGCCATATCAGTTTGTGATGTTACCACTGCAAAACAACCAACACTGTTGTTCCCCCTCTGACACAAGAGGTGGGGCAGCCAGTGGCACCGTTCCCCCCTCCCTACTGAGGATTCCATCTTTAAGTTTGTATGAAACTATTCCCCCCCCCCCCCTTTTCTTATTTAAGGTTTCAAATTAAGACACGATATCAGTGCTAAAACAATTGCAGTTCTTATTCTTAGTTCCTTTAGATTCAATCTTTTTGGTGATTTTGCATGTCTCAGGTAGATTGAGCGAGCGTTATTTAGCACACACACACACACACGCATTTACCTCGATATGGATCCCAAAAATAAAAACTCATCCAAACTCTCTTTTAACGACTTAAAATAGTTAACTACACATTTCTAAAGACAGTCCACAAAACACAAGTTTGCATGGAGGAGACTTCCAGTAGCCATCTGACGGAAGATATGCAGCAGAGTGAGCGAAGGATTCTGGGATAGCGTTAATCCAAACAGCAACAGTCAGGAGTGGGAAGATTCTCTTCATCCCGTTCTGAACAGACCTGTTGATGGATGGTTAGGATTCAGATTCGCATCACGCCTATACAAAAGGAAGGAAGAACAGCTGAAGGGGGTCATCATCATCATCAGCTGTAGCACACTGGACGGGAGTGTCGATGCATATCTACCATCTTCTGACCTGAAGAGAAGCAGAGGAAAAGTTGATTAATACACAGTAATACCGATTGTTTATTTTCCTGCACATAAAATGTCCATCTATTGACCACTGCCTTTAAAATGGTAACAAGTAGACCACCCTTCCTGTGACAAGTAGGCCACCCTTCCTGTAACAACCCTTTAAAATGGTAACAAGTAGACCACCCTTCCTGTGACAACCCTTTAAAATGGTAACAAGTAGACCACCCTTCCTGTGACAAGTAGGCCACCCTTCCTGTGACAAGGTGACAAGTAGACCACCCTTCCTGTGACAACCCTTTAAAATGGTAACAAGTAGACCACCCTTCCTGTAACAAATAGACCACCCTTCCTGTGACAACCCTTTAAAATGGTAACAAGTAGACCACCCTTCCTGAGACAACCCTTTAAAATGGTAACAAGTAGACCACCCTTCCTGTGACAAGTAGACCACCCTTCCTGTGACAACCCTTTAAAGAGGTAACAAGTAGACCACCCTTCCTGTGACAACCCTTTAAAATGGTAACAAGTAGACCACCCTTCCTGTGACGAGTAGACCACCCTTCCTGTGACAAGTAGGCCACCCTTCCTGTGACAAGTAGACCACCCTTCCTGTGACAAGTAGACCACCCTTCCTGTGACAAGTTGGCCACCCTTCCTGTGACAAGTAGGCCACCCTTCCTGTGACAACCCTTTAAAATGGTAACAAGTAGACCACCCTTCCTGTGACGACCCTTTAAAATGGTAGTAGGCCACCCTTCCTGTGACAAGTAGGCCACCCTTCCTGTGACAAGTAGGCCACCCTTCCTGTGACAAGTAGACCACCCTTCCTGTGACAAGTAGACCACCCTTCCTGTGACAAGTAGGCCACCCTTCCTGAGACAACCCTTTAAAATGGTAACAAGTAGGCCACCCTTCCTGTGACAACCATTTAAAATGGTAACAAGTAGGCCACCCTTCCTGTGACAAGTAGACCACCCTTCCTGTGACAACCCTTTAAAATGGTAACAAGTAGACCACCCTTCCTGTAACAAATAGACCACCCTTCCTGTGACAACCCTTTAAAATGGTAACAAGTAGACCACCCTTCCTGTGACAACCCTTTAAAATGGTAACAAGTAGGCCACCCTTCCTGTGACAACCCTTTAAAATGGTAACAAGTAGACCACCCTTCCTGTGACAAGTAGACCACCCTTCCTGTGACAACCCTTTAAAATGGTAACAAGTAGACCACCCTTCCTGTGACAAGTAGACCACCCTTCCTGAGACAACCCTTTAAAGTGGTAACAAGTAGACCACCCTTCCTGTGACAACCCTTTAAAATGGTAACAAGTAGGCCACCCTTCCTGTGACAAGTAGACCACCCTTCCTGTGACAACCCTTTAAAATGGTAACAAGTAGACCACCCTTCCTGTGACGAGTAGACCACCCTTCCTGTGACAAGTAGGCCACCCTTCCTGTGACAAGTAGGCCACCCTTCCTGTGACGAGTAGGCCACCCTTCCTGTGACGAGTAGGCCACCCTTCCTGTGACAAGTAGGCCACCCATCCTGTGACAACCCTTTAAAATGGTAACAAGTAGACCACCCTTCCTGTGACAAGTAGACCACCCTTCCTGTGACAACCCTTTAAAATGGTAACAAGTAGACCACCCTTCCTGTGACAACCCTTTAAAATGGTAACAAGTAGACCACCCTTCCTGTGACAACCCTTTAAAATGGTAACAAGTAGACCACCCTTCCTGTGACAACCCTTTAAAATGGTAACAAGTAGACCACCCTTCCTGTGACAACCCTTTAAAATGGTAACAAGTAGACCACCCTTCCTGTGACAAGTAGACCACCCTTCCTGAGACAACCCTTTAAAGTGGTAACAAGTAGACCACCCTTCCTGTGACAACCCTTTAAAATGGTAACAAGTAGGCCACCCTTCCTGTGACAAGTAGACCACCCTTCCTGTGACAACCCTTTAAAATGGTAACAAGTAGACCACCCTTCCTGTGACGAGTAGACCACCCTTCCTGTGACAAGTAGGCCACCCTTCCTGTGACAAGTAGACCACCCTTCCTGTGACAAGTAGGCCACCCTTCCTGTGACAAGTAGGCCACCCTTCCTGTGACGAGTAGGCCACCCTTCCTGTGACGAGTAGGCCACCCTTCCTGTGACGAGTAGGCCACCCTTCCTGTGACGAGTAGGCCACCCTTCCTGTGACAAGTAGGCCACCCTTCCTGTGACAACCCTTTAAAATGGTAACAAGTAGACCACCCTTCCTGTGACAAGTAGACCACCCTTCCTGAGACAACCCTTTAAAATGGTAACAAGTAGACCACCCTTCCTGTGACAACCCTTTAAAATGGTAACAAGTAGTCCACCCTTCCTGTGACAAGTAGACCACCCTTCCTGAGACAACCTTTTAAAATGGTAACAAGTAGTCCACCCTTCCTGTGACAACCCTTTAAAATGGTAACAAGTAGGCCACCCTTCCTGTGACAAGTAGACCACCCTTCCTGTGACAACCCTTAAAAATGGTAACAAGTAGGCCACCCTTCCTGTGACAACCCTTTAAAATGGTAACAAGTAGACCACCCTTCCTGTGACAACCCTTTAAAATTGTAACAAGTAGACCACCCTTCCTGTGACAACCCTTTAAAATGGTAACAAGTAGACCACCCTTCCTGTGACAACCCTTTAAAATGGTAACAAGTAGACCACCCTTCCTGTGACAACCCTTTAAAATGGTAACAAGTAGACCACCCTTCCTGTGACAACCCTTTAAAATGGTAACAAGTAGACCACCCTTCCTGTGACAACCCTTTAAAATTGTAACAAGTAGACCACCCTTCCTGTGACAACCCTTTAAAATGGTAACAAGTAGACCACCCTTCCTGTGACAACCCTTTAAAATGGTAACAAGTAGACCACCCTTCCTGTGACAAGTAGACCACCCTTCCTGTGACAACCCTTTCAAATGGTAACAAGTAGACCACCCTTCCTGTGACAAGTAGACCACCCTTCCTGTGACAAGTAGACCACCCTTCCTGTGACAAGTAGACCACCCTTCCTGTGACAACCCTTTAAAATGGTAACAAGTAGACCACCCTTCCTGGGACAACCCTTTAAAATAGTAACAAGTAGACCACCCTTCCTGTGACAACCCTTTAAAATGGTAACAAGTAGACCACCCTTCCTGTGACAACCCTTTAAAATGGTAACAAGTAGACCACCCTTCCTGTGACAACCCTTTAAAATGGTAACAAGTAGACCACCCTTCCTGTGACAAGTAGACCACCCTTCCTGTGACAACCCTTTCAAATGGTAACAAGTAGACCACCCTTCCTGTGACAAGTAGACCACCCTTCCTGTGACAACCCTTTAAAATGGTAACAAGTAGACCACCCTTCCTGTGACAACCCTTTAAAATGGTAACAAGTAGGCCACCCTTCCTGTGACAACCCTTTAAAATGGTAACAAGTAGACCACCCTTCCTGTGACAACCCTTTAAAATGGTAACAAGTAGGCCACCCTTCCTGTGACAACCCTTTAAAATGGTAACAAGTAGACCACCCTTCCTGTGACAACCCTTTAAAATGGTAACAAGTAGACCACCCTTCCTGTGACAACCCTTTAAAATGGTAACAAGTAGACCACCCTTCCTGTGACAACCCTTTAAAATTGTAACAAGTAGACCACCCTTCCTGTGACAACCCTTTAAAATGGTAACAAGTAGACCACCCTTCCTGTGACAAGTAACAAGGCCACCCTTCCTGTGACAAGTAGGCCACCCTTCCTGTGACGAGTAGGCCACCCTTCCTTCCCACCCTTCCTGTGACGAGTAGGCCACCCTTCCTGTGACAACCCTTTAAAATGGTAACAAGTAGACCACCCTTCCTGTGACAAGTAGACCACCCTTCCTGAGACAACCCTTTAAAATGGTAACAAGTAGTCCACCCTTCCTGTGACAAGTAGACCACCCTTCCTGAGACAACCTTTTAAAATGGTAACAAGTAGTCCACCCTTCCTGTGACAACCCTTTAAAATGGTAACAAGTAGGCCACCCTTCCTGTGACAACCCTTTAAAATGGTAACAAGTAGGCCACCCTTCCTGTGACAAGTAGACCACCCTTCCTGTGACAAGTAGACCACCCTTCCTGTGACAACCCTTAAAAATGGTAACAAGTAGGCCACCCTTCCTGTGACAACCCTTTAAAATGGTAACAAGTAGACCACCCTTCCTGTGACAACCCTTTAAAATGGTAACAAGTAGACCACCCTTCCTGTGACAAGTAGACCACCCTTCCTGTGACAACCCTTTCAAATGGTAACAAGTAGACCACCCTTCCTGTGACAAGTAGACCACCCTTCCTGTGACAAGTAGACCACCCTTCCTGTGACAAGTAGACCACCCTTCCTGTGACAACCCTTTAAAATGGTAACAAGTAGACCACCCTTCCTGTGACAACCCTTTAAAATGGTAACAAGTAGACCACCCTTCCTGTGACAACCCTTTAAAATGGTAACAAGTAGACCACCCTTCCTGTGACAACCCTTTAAAATGGTAACAAGTAGACCACCCTTCCTGTGACAACCCTTTAAAATGGTAACAAGTAGACCACCCTTCCTGTGACAAGTAGACCACCCTTCCTGTGACAACCCTTTCAAATGGTAACAAGTAGACCACCCTTCCTGTGACAAGTAGACCACCCTTCCTGTGACAACCCTTTAAAATGGTAACAAGTAGACCACCCTTCCTGTGACAACCCTTTAAAATGGTAACAAGTAGACCACCCTTCCTGTGACGAGTAGGCCACCCTTCCTGTGACGAGTAGGCCACCCTTCCTGTGACGAGTAGGCCACCCTTCCTGTGACGAGTAGGCCACCCTTCCTGTGACAACCCTTTAAAATGGTAACAAGTAGACCACCCTTCCTGTGACAAGTAGACCACCCTTCCTGAGACAACCCTTTAAAATGGTAACAAGTAGTCCACCCTTCCTGTGACAAGTAGACCACCCTTCCTGAGACAACCTTTTAAAATGGTAACAAGTAGTCCACCCTTCCTGTGACAACCCTTTAAAATGGTAACAAGTAGGCCACCCTTCCTGTGACAACCCTTTAAAATGGTAACAAGTAGGCCACCCTTCCTGTGACAAGTAGACCACCCTTCCTGTGACAAGTAGACCACCCTTCCTGTGACAACCCTTAAAAATGGTAACAAGTAGGTGACAACCCTTTAAAATGGTAACAAGTAGACCACCCTTCCTGTGACAACCCTTTAAAATGGTAACAAGTAGACCACCCTTCCTGTGACAACCCTTTAAAATTGTAACAAGTAGACCACCCTTCCTGTGACAAGTAGACCACCCTTCCTGTGACAACCCTTTCAAATGGTAACAAGTAGACCACCCTTCCTGTGACAAGTAGACCACCCTTCCTGTGACAAGTAGACCACCCTTCCTGTGACAAGTAGACCACCCTTCCTGTGACAACCCTTTAAAATGGTAACAAGTAGACCACCCTTCCTGTGACAACCCTTTAAAATGGTAACAAGTAGACCACCCTTCCTGTGACAACCCTTTAAAATGGTAACAAGTAGACCACCCTTCCTGTGACAACCCTTTAAAATGGTAACAAGTAGACCACCCTTCCTGTGACAACCCTTTAAAATGGTAACAAGTAGACCACCCTTCCTGTGACAAGTAGACCACCCTTCCTGTGACAACCCTTTCAAATGGTAACAAGTAGACCACCCTTCCTGTGACAAGTAGACCACCCTTCCTGTGACAACCCTTTAAAATGGTAACAAGTAGACCACCCTTCCTGTGACAACCCTTTAAAATGGTAACAAGTAGGCCACCCTTCCTGTGACAACCCTTTAAAATGGTAACAAGTAGACCACCCTTCCTGTGACAACCCTTTAAAATGGTAACAAGTAGACCACCCTTCCTGTGACAACCCTTTAAAATGGTAACAAGTAGACCACCCTTCCTGTGACAAGTAGACCACCCTTCCTGTGACAACCCTTTCAAATGGTAACAAGTAGACCACCCTTCCTGTGACAAGTAGACCACCCTTCCTGTATTTTCCTGGCTGAAAAGTAAAAAAAAAAAAAAAAAGTGATTTTATAACTATAAAATGATCATTTTTCTATGCTCTTGTATTTCCATGTGTTCGGTGTCAGTGGTCAGTGTTTGTCCCAGGCAGATTGACCAGAGAGAGCATGAAATGGGTGGCACGGAGGACGTATTCACTACTCACAGTGCCATCACTTCACCACTGGGGAGGCACATAGCTGTAGGTGGGCGTGCCTGGGTGTCGGTATGTGGGCATCGCGACTTGGTGGGGGGCGAGGGGATTCGGGGAGTGCGTCAACAATGTTCCTGGAGAAGGGAGGGAGGTGGGAAAGGTCAGGAATTTAGACAAAAGCAAAACCATTTCTTCATCCTCGTCAAAGATTTGTACGCTGTATAGAGACAGGATAGTATAATGGAACTCACCAGCTGACATGGCCATAGTGGTCCCTGCTACCATCCCCATGGCAACACCATTGTGGGGGCGAGGCGGGTGGTGCATGGGCGGGGCATACATGGCTGCTGGCATCCCATTGGGCTGGACCACTGTAGTGTGATGTATGACATGGGGCGGGGCTGCGTACAGCGGCTGTGTGTAGTAAGTGCCTTGATGCTTAGAGAGAGAGAGAGAGAGATCTCACGTCAGTACCTCAGAGAGAGAGAGAGAGATCTCACGTCAGTACCTCAGAGAGAGATCTCACGTCAGTACATCAGAGAGAGATCTCACGTCAGTACATCAGAGAGAGAGAGAGAGATCTCACGTCAGTACCTCAGAGAGAGAGAGATCTCACGTCAGTACCTCAGAGAGAGAGAGAGAGAGATCTCACGTCAGTACCTCAGAGAGAGAGAGAGAGAGAGAGATCTCACGTCAGTACCTCAGAGAGAGAGAGAGAGATCTCACGTCAGTACCTCAGAGAGAGAGAGATCCCACGTCAGTACCTCAGAGAGAGAGAGATCTCACGTCAGTACATCAGAGAGAGAGAGAGAGATCTCACGTCAGTACCTCAGAGAGAGAGAGAGAGAGAGATCTCACGCCAGCGCCACATTGAGCCAACTACAGCAGCAATATGCAGCAAGCTAATGTGTATGGACCCGATTCAGACCTAGGTAATGTCTGGCTTTCTTAAGCACTTCTCAGTATTTGGTATTCAGACAACTTATTCCGTAGCGTAATGCGCTCAGCAGGAGTGGCTACCTTGCTCGCTCTGAATACATTTACTTTTTTAAATATTCTCTGATCTTGTAGATTATTTAGGGTTTTAGGAAAGTATTTATGAAACCCTTTGGGCTGGGGGCAGGGCCCTTCCGGCGTCTCGGGCGGGTGGGAGTCGAGGGCACCCACTAATGGGAGCGGCCATTCGTATTGTATTGTCTTAATAAAAATGATTATTTAAAGAAATACGGTATATATGAGAGCCTTTACACAGAGAAGAAAGAAAATTGTGGTTGGATTCATTCGGAAAATTACCACATTCAGTTGTTCAGTTACACACGGTAATGTTGGAAGATTAGTGTACATAGAATTATGATAGGGAGAATAGTGTACAATAGTAGGTTATTTTTATTTTACCTTTATTTAACTAGGCAAGTCAGTTAAGAACAAAATCTTATTTTCAACGACGGCCTAGGAACAGTGGGTTAACTGCCTGTTCAGGGACAGAACGACAGATTGTCAGCTCGGGGGTTTAAACTTGCAACCATCCGGTTACTAGTCCAACGCTCTAACCACTAGGCTACCCTACCCTCTATTGCCTGCACTAACCATGGAACTGTGTGATGTCACAGCCAAGTACTGCGCTAGGTTCAAACTGTTATTGCTTGGCATAGGAGAAATGCTCACTAACAGGGATGCTAACAGATTCATGCACAGTATGAGAAATATCTGGGATCTTTCAATTCGGCTCATGAAACCAACACTTTAACATGTTGCGTTTATATTTTTGTTCAGTACGGTTCTGCAAATAAGCAAAAATATCATAATAAATAGGTTGTTGTTGTAGTACTACTTCCGATGGTAAAGGTTGATTGGATATGTTGCAGCAGTCTGTAGATGAACTAACGGACTGACTGACCTGAGCGTAGGGGTTCTGTTGGGGGTAGGTGCTTCTCACAGGGTATACTGCTCCAGGGTAAGGGTTGGGAGACGAGGAGTAAGGTGGGACTGCCCCCGTGGTGGGCGAGCAGGACATTTTGAAAGGAGTGCCCGGAGCGTAACCTATAAGAGACATTTCAGATATCATCTGGGGAATTACACATTTTAACAGGAACAAAAACAAACAATTAACACTTCAGGCCTCTTGTCCCAAGGGCTTGTAAAAGGGACTGACTATTGTCCGACTCCTTTCTGAATCTGTACAACACAAAAGAGGGAAGTTTCAGTCAACGGCAAAATATGTGTAGCTGGAAAACAAAACGAGAGGCAGAAACGTTTGGCTGAATTCAATCATCTCTCCTGAGAGCCGTCTGGTTCTCCATGTTTAGCTGAAGGTGATGAAACCATGGTGTACAGAGTCACAACACAGCGTCTGGTTCTCCATGTTTAGCTGAAGGTGATGAAACCATGGTGTACAGAGTCACAACACAGCGTCTGGTTCTCCATGTTTAGCTGAAGGTGATGAAACCATGGTGTACAGAGTCACAACACAGCGTCTGGTTCTCCATGTTTAGCTAAAGGTGATGAAACCATGGTGTACAGAGTCACAACACAGCGTCTGGTTCTCCATGTTTAGCTAAAGGTGATGAAACCATGGTGTACAGAGTCACAACACAGCGTCTGGTTCTCCATGTTTAGCTAAAGGTGATGAAACCATGGTGTACAGAGTCACAACACAGCGTCTGGTTCTCCATGTTTAACTAAAGGTGATGAAACCATGGTGTACAGAGTCACAACACAGCGGCTGCTACACTACGTACAAAGACTGCGATTCAGTTAGACTGATTCAATTCAGGTCAGGATTTAGCCTTCAGTAATGTATTGGGTTGCAACGATCCCATGATCGGCTGCACGTTCCTACCCCCTGCCCAAACTGATGCGGTTCAGCTGGGGTGTACTCACTAGGAACCAAACAGAACCAAATGGAACGGAGAGGGACCTACCTGATTTTGTCCAATGGAACGGAGAGGGACCTACCTGATTTTGTCCAATGGAACGGAGAGGGACCTACCTGATTTTGTCCAATGGAACGGAGAGGGACCTACCTGATTTTGTCCAATGGAACGGAGAGGGACCTACCTGATTTTGTCCAATGGAAACTCAATTGCAACGGTTTGGACTAATGATTAGACCCCCTGGGGGTGTATTCATTATGGAAGCAAACAGAGCAGAACATGAGTTTCTATTGGATAAATTCAAGTAGATCCCTGTTTCCTTCCATTTGCCTCTGTTCAATAAATATTTTGCAACGGAACCTGCGTAATAAATACACCCCTGGTGAAGTTGGGGGATCAATTCCCACAAGAAATCACATACTACAAATGGATGCACTGACTGTACAAGGATCGGCTTAGACGCAGCTCTGGGGGGGGACTGTTACCTTACCTGTGGGGAAGGCTGGGTGGTTGGCTCCAGGGTGGTACATGTTGGGGGCATAGGCAGGGGAGGCTGCATAGCCCACAGGAAATCCAGCTGGGAGGTCACATGTCAAACAGGTGAAATTCAGAAGCATCAGACAGACATTTAGAGAAGACGCAACACTTATAGAGAGAAAAAATATATAAAACTTATACAACACTTATAGAGAGATTTTTTAAAATAAAACTGTGTGTAAACACTACAGGCTCACAAACTGGTTAAGGGGCTCTCTGCCTACCTGGGTATCCTACTAAATGTCCCTTTTGATTGGCATAGGGGACCCCTGTTGGTGCAGGGCAGTACACTGGGTTCATAATGCACACTGTTCAGATACTGCAACAACCAAGACAAGAAGCAAACATTATATTGTTATGTTAATGTTAGATACAAAATCTGATACGTTCTTCATTAAAAAACAGTTTTGGAAAAAGTAGCCAATTGTCATACTTGAGTAAAAGTAAAGATACCGTAATAGAAAATGACTCAAATAAAAGTCACCCAGTAAAATACTACTTGAGTAAAAGTATTTGGTTTTAAATATACTTAAGTATCAAAAGTAAATATCATTACTAAAATATACTTAAGTATCAAATGTATAAATCTTTTTAAATGCCCTATAGCAAGAAAACCATGTGTTTAGTCAGTCCACTAGAACATAGAAAGTAGAGATAACAAAAGGGATATTTTCTTGATAAGTGTGTGGATTAGACAATGTTCCTGTCCTGTAAAGCATTCGAAATGTAACGAGCATTTCGCTACACCCGCAATAACATCTGCTAAATATGTGTGTATTTGAATAACATCTGATTTGAGTACTTTTGGGTACCAGGGAAAATGTATGGAGTAAAAAGTACATTATTGTCTTTAGGAATGTAGTGAAGTTAAAGTAAAAATAGTCAAAAATATAGATAGTAAAGTAAAGTACAGATACCCCAGAAAACTACTGAAGTAGTACTTTCAAGTAATTTTACTGAAGTACTTTACACCACTGTTAAAAACAAAAACGTGGCTATAGTAAATGCCATACTGGTTGCTGTCACACAGCATCGCATCCTCCTCCACAAGCAATACGTTATGTCATGACTCGTGATCTGAATCATTATAGCTTCACAAACAAAACTATGTAAAGGAGGTAGCTAGCTAGCAAACCAGTTAAACTAGCCGCAATAGCTAACTATAGTACATAGTGCATTGGGAAAGTATTCAGACCCCTTCACTGTTTACACATTTTGTTACGTTACAAACCTTATTCTAAAATGGACACACACACAAACAAATGCCCTCAATCTACATGTAACAGTATAATAACACACAACAGCCCATAATGGCAAAGCAAAAACCGTTTAGACATGTTTGCGAATGGATAAAAAAACAACAACTGAAATATCACATTTCAATTTCACCCCCCCTAAAAATCGCTGAGTAACAAAGTCTTCCAATTTTGAGTGTACAATGTAATGTTCAAAGCATACGACCTGTGATTTTTTTTATTAAAAGCAATTCCACGCTGGTCATAGAACTAAGCCATGTCAAAAAACGTAGAATTGCAGTAAATGACCTTAAAAACAGTAACCCCCCTGGGGGGGTTGTGCTAGGGGGCACACACATAGTAAATGTCACTCCAAGCCCTCTTCAAAAGTTGGCAGCCCTGAGCAGCTAGCTAGTATATACACAGATGAATGTTTTTCATAAATCATAATTAGCCATCATGAGGCACCCTTTTCACTTGACACATTTAGACTATGGGACCCCTGGTCAGAGTAATGGACGTGTATCAATTAACGAACAGCTACAGTAGTGAACCATAGGGCAGTCTAGGTAGAATTCAACACATTACGGTACCGAACTGTTAACACTGACATTATTCCTGTGCTTCTGTCCTGACAAATCCCTATGCAGCGTTTAATTATGGAAACTAACTCATGTGCGTTTATTAATGGGCGATGCAGTAGTTCCACAACAACAAGGGCCGCGGGGTGGCATTGCGTTGGGGCTTCAGTCGCATCTCTCTCCTTGTAGTTAATACTGGCTGTCCCATTCACCCTTCAACCACCTCTTCATTTAGTCAATCTTGGCAAATGGTTTAACAATAGATAGCAATTGTAATATTAGGAATAGTTGTCAACGTTACTTACGGTTGTAATTTCTCAGTTTCCGACTGCTGTTCTTTAGGCTCAGATGTTAACTTTTGGTTATTGTATTTGTGTTCTCACTGTCTCTGGTTGACGCTGCTGTTTTCTGCTTGGCTCTCACTGCGCACAAACATTCCTCCAGCAACCGGCGTCACTTCCGAGTACATCGAGTCTCCTTTGTGCCCATGTCACATGATGTCGTACTGCAATAAAAGGTGACTTTCACTTTGCTGTCTCTGGGCAATGATTCTGGGACAGCATATGTATAACATGGTATACGCTATTATATCATATATGTAATAGAATACAGATACTGATGCATAAGCATCATCTGTCATAAATAATAGCTATGGGGGTGTCTCAATGCATTAATGCATTAGGAATTTGTAGAATATATTATTGTGGAACTTCTGTCGTTGTTGGGTCGTGTTGGCGTTGCTCAACAATACGTTGTTGCTAAAAAAATAACTGCAATCAAATCTGAAATAAGCATTCTTACATTCATCTATTTTCTATCTGTCAATTACATTTGACAACCATTCCCATAATGGAAGTTGACCCTGTACACAGATCTAGGATCAGTAAACCATACTTCAATCTTCAGTTTGGACTCTAGGCTGGCTGGGGGGTAAAAATCAATTCTGACTGTAGATCGGCTGTAAGGGGCGCTTTATGACAGACAAAGGTCCTAACAGGAACACAAAGTAAAATGCACCTATTATCATTTTCCAGACAAAAAGTTATTCTTGAGATTATCTCTGTCTCCTGCTTTAGAATTAAACATTGTGAATCAGAATAAATATGAATTTATATTAATTTAGAAATGCATGATTTATCAATGCTGTAGAAACATTTCCGGGACCTTGACTGGATTTCGCATTTTGCTTCTCCCTTTACCAACCCGGGCTGGGTCCATGGAAATACATGCAGAACAATACCACCGCCGTGATTTAGGCTCGTATTGTTAAAAATGGTCCGTTTTAATTCATTTTAGTTAGGAATTTATGCTGTAAAACACAATTTATCGGTCGGCGTCCTCAATTAGACAAATATGTCGGGAGCGGCCGCCGGAGGGGCGCAGTCTTGCATCGGCGCAGCCGCTGCCAGTTGTAGCTCTGCCGGGAACTCATTCGTCGCAGCCGGCGGAGGTGTGGGAATAGCAGGCAGGCTACCCAGTCGGGTTCTTGAGCATGTGTTCTCTTATTTAGATTTGTATGATCTAATGCGGTGCTCGTTGGTGTGCTGGCATTGGAACAACTGTCTAGCCGACGAGAACAGCGAGGTGTGGCGGAGTCTGTGCGCTCGCTCTCTCAGCGAAGAGGCACTGCGCTCCGACATTCTCTGCAATCTGCCAACCCACAAGGGAAAGGTAGCTATGTATGCTAACGTTTGTTTACTATTTGAAAATCATGGTGAAGGCCTATAGCTGTTACGGATTTGTATTATTTCAATCCAGATTATACCACAATGAATAACTCACGCACCCACTTTCAGCACATATATTAGCTTGCCTTCAATCAGACCGCCTACTCATCAACGTTATTAGTCACGCTGTCTGTCATGCAGAGACTAGTGTCTAGCGGTCTGCACACGCCCTGTTTATTTGACGTCTGCGTTCAATAAGATAGATGAGCATGATGCAATCATTTCCTGAACGAGATGATGTAAATGAAATGATATAGCTATGATCTCTGGTTGCTGGTACATACGTTGATTCTGCCCTCATATTTTGCTCTCAATTCATTGAGATGCACCAGCCGTATTTGATAAAATGACATGGAATGATGAATGTGTTAATCGTCTTCAAAACCCTGACCCGTCGTTGTCTGCCTTCTCACCTGTCGTCTCCTCTCCCGAAGCTCAAGTCCTACCAGCACGCTCTGAGTTCCCACGACTGTTCACGTAACGTCTACGTGAAGAAGAACGGCTTCACCCTTCACCGCAACCCCATCGCCCAGAGCACCGACGGAGCCCGCGGCAAGATCGGCTTCTCCGAGGGCCGCCACGCCTGGGAGATCTGGTGGGAGGGGCCCCTAGGGACCGTGGCGGTGATCGGCATTGCCACCAAGCGTGCTGCCATGCAATGCCAGGGCTACGTGGCCCTCCTGGGTACTGACGACCAAAGCTGGGGCTGGAATCTGGTGGATAACAACCTGCTCCACAATGGGGAGGTGAACGGGAACTTCCCCCAGTGCAACAACGCTCCCAAATACCAGGTAGGTTAGCAACCTGTTTCCTGTGGGTCGTAATCATTAGTGCACAGTGTACACCATAGCAAATATTTTGCACTGAAAAAAAATGCCATCTAAACAGCGAGTTTAGTGCTTAAGTTCAGGGACGTTGTCACTATGGGGTGAGCTAACTGCAGGGTTCAGGGACGTTGTCACTATGGGGTCAGGGACGTTGTCACTATGGGGTCAGGGACGTTGTCACTATGGGGTGAGCTAGCTGCAGGGGTCAGGGACGTTGTCACTATGGGGTGAGCTAGCTGCAGGGGTCAGGGACGTTGTCACTATGGGGTGAGCTAGCTGCAGGGTTCAGGGACGTTGTCACTATGGGGTGAGCTGCAGGGTTCAGGGACGTTGTCACTATGGGGTCAGGGACGTTGTCACTATGGGGTGAGCTAGCTGCAGGGGTCAGGGACGTTGTCACTATGGGGTGAGCTAGCTGCAGGGGTCAGGGACGTTGTCACTATGGGGTGAGCTAGCTGCAGGGTTCAGGGACGTTGTCACTATGGGGTGAGCTAGCTGCAGGGTTCAGGGACGTTGTCACTATGGGGTGAGCTAGCTGCAGGGGTCAGGGGACGTTGTCACTATGGGGTGAGCTAGCTGCAGGGGTTCAGGGACGTTGTCACTATGGGGTGAGCTAGCTGCAGGGTTCAGGGACGTTGTCACTATGGGGTGAGCTAGCTGCAGGGTTCAGGGACGTTGTCACTATGGGGTGAGCTAGCTGCAGGGTTCAGGGACGTTGTCACTATGGGGTGAGCTAGCTGCAGGGGTCAGGGACGTTGTCACTATGGGGTCAGGGACGTTGTCACTATGGGGTCAGGGACGTTGTCACTATGGGGTCAGGGATGTTGTCACTATGGGGTCAGGGACGTTGTCACTATGGGGTCAGGGACGTTGTCACTATGGGGTCAGGGACGTTGTCACTATGGGGTGAGCTAGCTGCAGGGTTCAGGGACGTTGTCACTATGGGGTCAGGGACGTTGTCACTATGGGGTGAGCTAGCTGCAGGGTTCAGGGACGTTGTCACTATGGGGTCAGGGACGTTGTCACTATGGGGTCAGGGACGTTGTCACTATGGGGTCAGGGACGTTGTCACTATGGGGTGAGCTGCAGGGTTCAGGGACGTTGTCACTATGGGGTCAGGGGCGTTGTCACTATGGGGTCAGGGACGTTGTCACTATGGGGTCAGGGACGTTGTCACTATGGGGTCAGGGACGTTGTCACTATGGGGTCAGAGACGTTGTCACTATGGGGTCAGGGGCGTCACTATGGGGTGAGCTACAGACAGTTATAGACACGTCTGAATACATAAATGGGCATGTTCTTTTTAAAGCACCGAGCCGTTGTTTAATAAGGCTGATGAACCGTCTGAATGGAGTGTCTCTAGTTATTAGATTGACATGTATTTGTTTGGTGAGTTAGGCCTAGGATGCAGGATGCATGTCAAGAAGAACGCCACCTTAAATGAGAAGTTCTCATAACAGTAAAGCATGTATTTAATTGTAGCTTTTGAAAGTGAAGCCGTTCTCTGTGTTGTAGCTGTTACTTACTGTTATATTACTTTCTAGTGTAATGGTGTGCGTCCACAGATCGGGGAGAGGATACGAGTAATCCTGGATATGGATAACAAAACCCTGGCCTTCGAGAGAGGCTTTGAGTTCCTGGGAGTGGCCTTCCGAGGGCTTCCGAAAGCCTGCCTCTTCCCGGCCGTCTCAGCTGTCTATGGCAACACCGAGGTGACCATGGTCTACCTGGGCAAGCCTCTGGATGGGTAGCACTGCCACAAGAGCAGCCGGTGCCATGCCAGGTGTGCCAAGGATAATGACAGTTGGTTGGCACCGAGAAGACTCTCAACTAACATTCCACAACCACTGGGGTGGAACCTAAAATCAAAATGGATGCTAGTGAGCATTGATGGACAAGCGGGGAGTAGGTTGGGTGTGGACTGGAGGTTGTTTCAAAAGGGTTTTCTGTCTCAACATGGATGTTATATCCACTAGCTGCTGGACCATTTTATTTACAGTATGGGAGGACTTGACCTTTTTATTATTTTTTTTAATGTTATTTTATGAAGTAACAACACTGCTGAATCCCGTAACATGCGGTTGGTTGTATGTCTGTTCCTATGAGGCCAAACCAAAATATGAACTGTGGCAAATATGTAAATAAAACCTCATCGTATGATAGAGGAACAAGTCATCATGGTGAGAATATTGTAGATGTGGAAATGTGAAGCTGTAACATTTCTAGAGCACAACTGTAACTGCCGTGAGGGGGAACGTGGAGTGATTGACCTTTGACCCTTTCAGAGGGCCAACTGACCATTAAAGCCAGGAAAGACGGCTTCAGTAGAAAAGCTAGCTGGTCATGCGCATGCGTTGCAGTATAACTGAAACGTCTCCTCTCTTCAGATGCGTTGTATAGGAAGAGCAGAAGTCCGGGGACTACATTACCCTTTGTGCATCCATTTTAATTGTGGTATTAGTCCTAGTATTTCATGATATTTATTTATAGGTTTTAATCCGTGGTACTATTGAAGAGGTCATGGAAGCTTCGAATAAAGGCGATCTGGTGCCAGTCTGATTGTTTCATGATGCTTCCACAAGAGGGCAACCATTGCTTTGTATATGTTACGTAAAATAAGAACCACCTACTGAAACATTTTAATAGGCCTGTATTTTTATTTGACTTCCTTAATCAAAAGGCACTCGCACATCTGAGCTATCTTTGTTGCAGGTGCCTGGTAACAGTTGAAGAAGAGAAACCCTCACCTTGATAGTATCGCTGCTCTTTGTTAAAGCTTTACGTATCGGCTTCCTAAACTGAAAGACACCTTTCAACGTCTATATTATCACACTGCAGTCTCCCTTATTCTACAATCAAATCCTTTTGTTTTTGTCTGCCTTTCTCATAAAGTACAGTTGGTGTTTGTGGGCTGAGTGAAGTGCAGGATAGTGTTAGTCTGTAGGCATTCTCAGATGCCCGAGGTTAGCTTGAAGCAGGTTTCTGATTTATAGTTTGATTATAATGTACCAGTTTGTCAACCAGTTTCCTGGGTGTGTGTGTGTGTGTGTGTGTGTTAGAACCACATCAAAGCTGAGAATGTCAGTGGTGTTCTACCTCAGTGCTACTCGTGCACACTCTTGAGGAGGGAGCATGAGGGATGTCTCTCTGTACTGTTTTTAAAACACAAGGAATAATACTAAATGGAATATTCAAAGAGGGGATCCAGGTCTTAATGTGTGAAGCAAGTTTAGACCTCTGACCAATGAATGCTGCTTAAATTAAACTGACCATGAATCTGGCTTCGGCTGCCAATCCCATAGTAAAGTCAGAGTTGAGAGGAGAGGACTGGAGAGGAGGAGAGGAGAGGAGAGGAGAGGAGAGGGAGAGGAGAGGAGAGGAGGAGAGGACTGGAGAGGAGAGGAGAGGCCTCGTAGCATGACAACAAGAAGGACACGCCAACAGATCATCCATGCAGTGGTAGCTCCATCACTTCCTGATTCTAATTCCCTATTATATTTCCAGAACTATAGGACAATACACAACACTACGCTGTGGGTAGGCCACAGAATTTAAAAAGAATGACCTTTCTGTGTTTGTGTGTGTCTGGGGAAAAAAAAGAAGCTGTTTTTCTCTTCCAAAAGTTCATCATAAATGAGAGGGCTGGTTGAATATGTCTAATCGTGTTAGTGTAGCTGACTATTCATTGTCAAGAAAAGCAGATTTTTCTCTTCACTGTTGCACAAGTGTCAGCTAGGCAGGAAGGGTGTGAGTGTCGAGTGGTTTCCTCTCTACTATCTGTTGATGAGAAACAGAAGTAGGCGAGAGAGGGGTGTGAAAGGCGTTTTCTCACTAGGTTTTTGTGGTAGACAAGAGAAGCCTACACCAATCTTGATGTGAATGACAAATGCCAATGTACCAGGCATTTTCGTGAGAGGGTGAACTGCTTCACATTGCTATTTTGAAGAGAAGAAAAAATCAAAGAAAGGTATTTTAACTTAGAATTCCCACATAGAAATGGATGGGTGAGAAAGGTGTATATGATGTAAACCTTTATCAGAAAATAACATTGTAAGTTGAGTGTGATGTGCTACGTGCACTGGTATAGATGACATGCATATTATACAATGTAGTGACGCTTCTCGTTCCAATGTTGAATGTAATATAGAACATGTTTCTGACCTAGGCATGTGAACCTATATACGTATGATCTTGTCCATGTGACTTTGGTTTCCGTTGCTTGCCTGCTTCCGCAAATACTAAATGCATGGCTCTGCATGTGTAGAGAACACACGCCACTCGACCGACCAGCGCTGCATCGCACACAACCGGAGATATGGTCAACAGCTCGACCGACAGTGGCTTGAAGGACCCACATCTAACCACCAGAGTAAGTAGTGGATGCATGGTGCACTGTACACTCATTCCTACCTGCGTGTGATGGATCTCCACTCGGCATGTAGCTAAAGTCATCTATAAATAACATCAACGCAAACTGGCACTCTTCTCACTACATGCTTATAATAACGGAAAGTTTAACGTTCAGGTTATTGCCGTTCATGCTCTTAGGTCAAGGAATATTACTTTGTAGCTTAATATCCTAATACAGTCTATGCCAATTCTCTGGATTTGTCAATTGCTTATAAAGTGCTGATACATTATTATTGATTTGTTTGTTTCACTATAAGTAGTGTTTGTTCAGATATTTAATATGTGGATCTTTCCACCAATCGGTTGCCTTTTGAGTAATGTAACTTGGTGATTAGTTTTTTTTAAAACATTCTGTTATGGAGCTCCTTATGGGTCATGGTGGAGAACAAACAGCCAGGCTAACCCGTTCCCTCGATTTGTTTTACATTTTTATCCCTCAGAATATTTATAAGGGACTGTATGTCATATATAATGAGGGATACCTGGAGAAAATCGGATCTCTCTGAATTGAAATATATTTCAGTAAAATATATTTTTACCTAACCCCCACTGAAAGCTTGGAGAGAAAAGAATAGTGACCCTCCTCTATATCCAAAATAATAATTAAAACAAAGTGGACAGCAGAGACAATGCCTACCGTTTGTCCTAACTCCTAGGACAGACCAGATCATTAGATATGCAGTTTAAGAAACGTTTATTTTTGTTTTGTTAGCATTACATGGCAAAGTAGCCAAAAGTTTGTGGATTCGTAGATCACCACAGACTAGGGTGAAAATATATACGTTTATAATAAAAGCACTGCATGAATCTGTCAGGTAGCCTGGTGGTTAGAGTGTAGAGGTGGTAGGTAGCCTAGTGGTTAGAGTGTAGAGGTGGTAGGTAGCCTAGTGGTTAGAGTGTAGAGGTGGTAGGTAGCCTGGTGGTTAGAGTGTAGAGGTGGTAGGTAGCCTAGTGGTTAGAGTGTAGAGGTGGCAGGTAGCCTGGTGGTTAGAGTGTAGAGGTGGCAGGTAGCCTAGTGGTTAGAGTGTAGAGGTGGCAGGTAGCCTGGTGGTTAGAGTGTAGAGGTGGCAGGTAGCCTAGTGGTTAGAGTGTAGAGGTGGCAGGTAGCCTAGTGGTTAGAGTGTAGAGGTGGCAGGTAGCCTGGTGGTTAGAGTGTAGAGGTGGCAGGTAGCCTAGTGGTTAGAGTGTAGAGGTGGCAGGTAGCCTAGTGGTTAGAGTGTAGAGGTGGCAGGGTAGCCTAGTGGTTAGAGTGTAGAGGTGGCAGGTAGCCTAGTGGTTAGTGTAGAGGTGGCAGGGTAGCCTAGTGGTTAGAGTGTAGAGGTGGCAGGGTAGCCTAGTGGTTAGAGTGTAGAGGCGGTAGGTAGCCTAGTGGTTAGAGTGTAGAGGTGGCAGGTAGCCTAGTGGTTAGAGTGTAGAGGTGGTAGGTAGCCTAGTGGTTAGAGTGTAGAGGTGGCAGGTAGCCTAGTGGTTAGAGTGTAGAGGTGGCAGGTAGCCTAGTGGTTAGAGTGTAGAGGTGGCAGGTAGCCTAGTGGTTAGAGTGTAGAGGTGGCAGGTAGCCTAGTGGTTAGAGTGTAGAGGTGGCAGGTAGCCTAGTGGTTAGAGTGTAGAGGTGGCAGGTAGCCTAGTGGTTAGAGTGTAGAGGTGGCAGGTAGCCTAGTGGTTAGAGTGTAGAGGTGGCAGGTAGCCTAGTGGTTAGAGTGTAGAGGTGGCAGGTAGCCTAGTGGTTAGAGTGTAGAGGTGGCAGGTAGCCTAGTGGTTAGAGTGTAGAGGTGGCAGGTAGCCTAGTGGTTAGAGTGTAGAGGCGGCAGGTAGCCTAGTGGTTAGAGTGTAGAGCGGCAGGTAGCCTAGTGGTCAGAGTGTAGAGGTGGCAGGTAGCCTAGTGGTTAGAGTGTAGAGGCGGCAGGTAGCCTAGTGGTTAGAGTGTAGAGGCGGCAGGTAGCCTAGTGGTTAGAGTGTAGAGGCGGTAGGTAGCCTAGTGTTTAGAGTGTAGAGGCGGTAGGTAGCCTAGTGGTTAGAGTGTAGAGGTGGTAGGTAGCCTAGTGGTTAGAGTGTAGAGGTGGCAGGTAGCATAGTGGTTAGAGTGTAGAGGTGGCAGGTAGCCTAGTGGTTAGAGTGTAGAGGTGGCAGGTAGCCTAGTGGTTAGAGTGTAGAGGTGGCAGGTAGCCTAGTGGTTAGAGTGTAGAGGTGGCAGGTAGCCTAGTGGTTAGAGTGTAGAGGTGGTAGGTAGCCTAGTGGTTAGAGTGTAGGGGTGGTAGGTAGCCTAGTGGTTAGAGTGTAGAGGTGGTAGGTAGCCTAGTGGTTAGAGTGGAGGGGCGGCAGGGTAGCCTAGTGGTTAGAGTGGAGTGGGCTTTCACGAAAGCCACAATAACCTGACATACCCTCACATACCCCCTCAATTTGAGCCCTGGATCTAATTTACTTAACACAACCATCTCTTCTCTGGCACTGAGATATTTAATGAGTGCATAGTGACGGGAAGGAATTGTCTGACACAATCTATGGGCAGTAGACTGTCATTTCGTCTGTCAAGCAATGCAATTAGATGAGACGACTGACATGTCAAATGCCACATCTTGTATATATTCGCTACATATATGAATATAGTCTTTGTTGCAGAGTTGCCCCAGAACACAACTGAAGGTGAAATATGTGAGGCGGTAGGTAGCCTAGTGGTTAAACGCATTGGGTCAGTAACTAAGATGTTGCTGGTTTGAATCCCCAAGCCAACTAGGCCCAAAAAGCTGTTGATGTGCCCTTGAGCAAGGCACTTAATTGCTCCTGTGAGTCCCTCTGGATAAGAGCCTATGCTAAATGACCAAACTAAAATAACTAAAAGGGGCTGTTGCATTGTGATCTGTTGGCCAACCAACAAGACTGCTGCTCAACCAATCCACGCAGGGAAGTGAAATTTTCCAAGCAAATGATAAAATTCACAATTTAAAAAAAGAAGAAGCTTGTCACTGGTTCTTGATAATAATCTGAGGTGCCCTGTGACGGAGGCCACAGCACGCTTGTTTTAATGAGATTTGATCAGACTTGATCCCCTTGATCAGACTTGATCAGACTTGATCCCCTTTTCATTTTGTCAGACCAGCTTTGCTACAATAAAATCTAAATATCGCAACACACTAGCTGTTGTCGCTGACACCAACAAGGTTGAGAGTTAAAGTTAGGCCTATGCTAAAGGAATATCATGCTACCTCATTGCAAAAACCAATTTGATGTTCGGGCTCTGTCTAAAACCTGCGTGTGATTCAACATCATCTGACATATCCTGAATTGTATGCGTGACAGTGACCATTGGAAAGTGGGATTTCTCAGACCTTTGTAGCAGCGGTTGGGCCAAAACCCTCTCGGCAAGCATCCGTGACTGAGGGAATGACCATCTTTTCACCTGTAGTCAACGGAGCCCTTGGACGTGTTACCAGTTGGTATGAAGCCATCAGTAAACTCGCCTGGGAAATTATTGTTCAGTATTTTTGTTTGTTTGGTAAACACAATTTTTTTTGTAATTAAAAAATATAAAAATCTGGTTTATCCTTGAGACGTTGATGTTTTGTTTCTGATGTCTGCGCATTTTCCGATTTAAAAGATCCATGAAATTATCCATAGACACAAAAATATTTTTTCTCGCAAATGTTGTGCACACATTTGTTTACATTCCTGTTAGTGAGCGTTTCTCTTTTGCCAAAATAATCAATCCACCTGACAGGTGTGGCATATCAACAAGCTGATTAAAACAGCAGGATCGTTACACATGTGCACCTTGTGCTGGGGACAATAACAGGCCACTCTAAAATGTGCAGTTTTGTCTCAATGCCATACAATACCACAGATGTCTCAAGTTTTGAGGGAGCGTGCAATTGGCATGCTGACTGCAGTAATGCCCACCAGAGCTGTTGCCAGAGAATGTCATGTTCATTTCTCTACCATAAGCCGCCTCCAACATTGTTTTGGAGAATTTGGCAGTACACACAAACCGGCCTCACAACCGCAGACCACGCCAGCCCAGGACCTCCACATCCGGCTTCTTCACCTGTAGGATTGTTTGAGACCAGCCACTCGGACAGATGATGAAACTGTGGGTTTGTACAAACAGTCAGAAACCGTCTCAGGGTCGTGACCTGACTGCAGACTGCAGTTCGGAGTCGTAACCGACTTCAGTGGGCAAATGCTCACCTTCGATGGTCACTGGTACGCTGGAGAAGTCAGATCATGAATCCTGGTTCAACTGTACCGGGCAGATGGCAGACAACGTTTATGGTGTTGTGTGGTCGAACAGTTTGCTGATGTTAACATTGTGAACAGTGTGCCCCATGGTGGTGGTGAGGTTATGGTATGGGTAGGCATAAGCTATTGCCAACAAACACAATTGCATTTTATCGATGGCAGTTTTTAATGCACAGAGCTACCGTGACCAGATCCTGAGACCCATTATTGTGCCATTCATCCGCCGCCATCACCTCATGTTTCAGTATGACAACGCACGGCCCCATGTCGCAAGGATCTGTACACAATTCTTGGAAGCTGAAAATGTCCCAGTTCTTCCATGGTCTGCATACTCACCAGACATGTCACCCATTGAGCATGTTTGGGATGCTCTGGACCCATGTGTACGACAGCGTGTTCCAGTTCCTGCCAATATCCAGCAACTTCGCACAGCCATTGAAGAGTGGGACAACATTCCACAGGCCACAATCAACATCCTGATCAACTCTATGCGAAGGACGTGTCACACCAGATTCTGATCCACGCCCCTACAAAATAAAACCAAGATATCTGTGACCAACAGATGCATATCTGTATTCCCAGTCAAGTGAAATCCATAGACTAGGACCTAATGAATTTATTTCAATTGACTGATTTCCTTATATGAACTGTAACTCAGTAAAATCTTTGAAATTGTTGCATGTTGCGTTTATATTTATGTTCAGTGTATCTTAGCTGGCAAGGTTGTTAGACTATAGAAAAGCAAGCAATAACTAAATGAATGTAACTCACATTCCTTGTAGCAGAATAAATAGCCACCAATCAGGATGATACAGACGGCTCAAGAGGTAGGCTTAGATACTGTACTCAGAAAAATAAACATATTTTCGACACAGACATAAGCGTAATGATTATGGTTATTGATTGCAAGAAAAAAGCCTTTTCAGTTGTTTGAAAAAATGATTAAAATTCTCCAATTTACGGACACTGGCCTAGCCCACCTCCGGGCCACCTCCTCCGGGCCACATAGCCCACCTCCGGGCCACCTAGCCCACCTCCGGGCCACATAGCCCAACTCCGGGCCACCTAGCCCACCTCCGGGCCGCCACATAGCCCAACTCCGGGCCACCTAGCCCAACTCCGGGCCACCTAGCCCACCTCCGGGCCACCTAGCCCAACTCCGGGCCACCTAGCCCACCTCCGGGCCACCTAGCCTACCTCCGGGCCACATAGCCCACCTCCGGGCCACATAGCCCACCTCTGGGCCACCTCCTCCGGGCCACCTAGCCCACCTCCGGGCCACCTAGCCCACCTCCGGGCCACCTCCTCCGGGCCACCTAGCCCACCTCCGGGCCACATAGCCCACCTCCGGGCCACCTAGCCCACCTCCGGGCCACCACATAGCCCACCTCCGGGCCACCTAGCCCACCTCCGGGCCACATAGCCCACCTCCGGGCCATCTAGCCCACCTCCGGGCCACCTAGCCCACCTCCGGGCCACATAGCACACCTCCGGGCCACACCCCAGTCATCCTCAAGTACTTTGTGCCACCTCAAAAATCGGAAAACGTTTAGGCTGCAATATGTTGTAGGACCGTCAAGGTAGAATACGTATGGAGTATTCCGTTTTTAGGTCTAGAGATATGCTCCACAAAACAACAAGGGAATTGAATAAAACATCTGAGGGAATGGATAAGACAAACAGAGGGAACAGATTAACCTGGCTGTTTTTTCCACTTCACCATGACCCCTAAGTGGTTCCGTATTCTGTCATAAAGAACACACACGCAACTTTTCTTTTTTTTTTTTTTTTTTACATGTTTTTCCATCTCAAGAGGTTGACCTCTAAAGGTCATTCCCTCTAAAGGAGGGAATGGAAGACGTGATATAATCGACCCGCTCAGTTTTCCACCACAAAACGACCAAAAAGAGTAGAACCAGCTTTTACACTAGGGTTTGACTATAAGGTGATCAGTAAATAAATAACAAATATTTTAAAAAATAAATAGTTTCAGCATATTAAAACCAGAGTTTAGTTCCAGTAACAGGATTGACTTTAAAATGAGGGACAGGTTGTTTTTACCTTAAAATAATTTACTAAAAATCACATTAAATAAATAATAATAATAATAATAACCAGAAATGTATTTGTTAAAAGAAAATTACTACAGCTTTACAATGATGGTGAAAATGTGGAGAAATATTGGGGTTAAAGAGGGTTGAAATTCCTCTAGAAGTCACAGAGAGACACAGAGGGACACAGAGAGACACAGAGAGACACAGAGGGACACAGAGAGACACAGGGGGACACAGAGAGACACAGAGGGATATGTCAAAATGCAGAAGTCATAGAGGGACACGTGGTCTATATTTAAATGGCACTTAATATAGTAAAACAAGCTTTTAACATGCAATATTTATGCACAATTTCTACTTAAAAATGTAATATTAAAGGGATGTGAAAGCCACTAATTTCGTGGAATAACCCATGTAAATTTAGTATTTTGGGCAAATATGATTTAAAGTATAGATTATTAAAGGTTTTATAGATTATTAATCATTTGTTTATTAGATTACAACCGTAATGGACATAGGATAACATGTACAATTATTATATAGCACACATTTCCAACAGTGAATAGTGGAATTTACCTATGTGCCACATAGATTTGATAGAATGGAATGGATTTGATATGGTTATGATAATACCGTATGAAAATAATTAATTGAATGTATTATCAAGGTTAATTGATAGCGGACTGCCCAGATGCTCAAGATATACTGTTACTATATTTGAATGGGCTAGAGACTGCGCTGGTATTTTAATGTCTGGCTGTACTAACCATGACGTCTCTCTGCCCACGTTGTAGACCTCTCCTTTTGACAGTCTCACTTCTCTCTTGCTCTCCTTCTCTCTTCCACAGCCAGGATGTTTAGATGTTCATCCACGGCCTCCTCCCCTCCCCTGCTCTGTCTAACCCTCTGGCCCCTGTGGAGCCTCCTGATGTCTGCCTTCTGCCACCCTCACCACAGCCCCTGCAGACTGGTAAGCGCTAAACGTCTTGGACAAGCTCATTAGAATAAATTTAACTCAATCGAAAAATATAAAAATACAATAAAAGACAAAGTAAAGAAAGTCCCTTTGAATGTTGAACTATAAAAGCATGTGGTTTTCAGTGAAAGGTGTAAAAAAAAAGAAAGTGCCTCTGATAATATTTGCATATACAGGGTTAAGGGGAAGAGTGCATACGGCACCACAAAGGTGATGCTATAGTGGAAACTGCTGCTGGTTCTCAGTGGTGTAAAGAAAGTACTGAAGTCAAAATACTTTAAAGTACAACTTAAGTAAAAAAAAATTGGGGGGGGGGTATCTGTACCTGTACTTTACTATTTATATTTTTGACAACTTTTACATTTTCCCCTGACACTGAAAAGTACTCGTTACATTTAGAATGCTCCGGCAGGACAGAACTATTGTCCAATTCATGCACTTATCAATATAACACATTGTCATTCCTACAGCCTCTGATCTGGCAGACTCACTAAACACAAATACTGCGATTCAAAATGATGTCTGTCTGTCTGTAAATGACAAGAAAAAAAAAAGTCTGGTTGGCTTTAATTCAAGCAATTTTGATGTATAGCATTTATACATACTTTTACTCAAGTATGACAGTTGGGTACTTTTTCCATCACTGTTCTTAAGTATATTTAAAGCCAGATACTTTGAGACTTTTACTCAAGTAGTATTTTACTGGGTGACTTTCACTTTTACTTGAGTCATTTTCTATTAAGGTATCTTTACTTTTACTCAAGTATGACACTTAAATGTCTCTCTTTTTTTCCTTTACAGACCCAAAAGACTGCTCTCTGTAGCAACAGTGAGCTCTCATCTGTACCTGGGGGCCTACCTGACAGCATAGAGGACCTCCACCTGAACCACAACCACATTCAGATGCTACAAGATGACTCCCTCTCCCGCTACGTCTCCCTTCGTAGCCTAAGCTGTGCAGACAACCTCTTGGAGACGGTGGGGTCCAAGCTCTTTCACAACTCACCTCATCTAGAGAGCCTCAATCTAGCTGCCAATAACCTTCACGTTGGATACCAGCAAACTAGCCTGGCGCTGCTCACCTTGTCTAGACTCAGAGTTCTGGATCTGTCAAAGAATCAGCTTACAGAGGACATGGTCTCCGTCCTCCTCCAGAACATGACGTCCCTGGAGTACCTCCACCTTTCCAGGAACCTCCTGCTGAGGCTGGACGAAAGCTCCTTCAGCGACCTCCACCAGCTCAGAGAGCTGGACCTGCAAAGGAACATGCTGTTTGAGATCGACGGGTCCTTCGATCACCTGCACAAGCTCCAGAGACTCAACCTGGCCTTCAACTACCTGCCCTGCCTGGTGCACTTCCACATGACCCAGCTGGTGGTCCTCAACGCCAGTCACAATGCCATTGAGTGGTTCATAGCCAACCAGGACCTCCAGGAAGTCTTCCAGCTGGAGACCCTGGATCTCACAGACAACAACCTCCTCTTCTTTCCCTTTCTGCCCACCCACAGCCGCCTGAGGAACCTCCATCTGTCCCAGAACAGGGTGAGCTTCTACGAACACCTGGCGGACACAGCTGCCTACCCCAACTGGAAGACCAGCGTCCAGTTCTACAACCTGAGGGGAAACATGAGCAACGTCACGGCCAAGTTGTGGGACGAGAGCCTGCACGGGGACATCTCCTCTCTAGACCTGCTGGATCTGAGTGGAAATCAGGTGCACTACTTCCCCCAAGGATTCATCAGCAAAATGCCAAGCCTGACCAGACTCAGGATGTGGACAAACTGTCTTGAGGTCTTGAATCTAACTCTGGAAAAGCTGCCGGGGACGTTGTACGAGTTGGACGTGAGCAACAATAGGTTGACAGAGCTCCATGCCGACCAAGTTAGTTTGAGGAAGCTAGGCAACCTAAGCTTTCTGAACCTGAGCCAGAATGACCTGCAGACTCTACCTGCTCAGCTGTTGTCTTCTCTCACCAGCATCATCTCTGTGGATATTAGCTACAACAGAGTTGGCGTGTGCCCCCTTGAAGCAGGGGGTGGGGGCATGGGCTGGGGTAACCAATCAGACTGTGTCGTTTGTAGAAACATCATTTCTCTGAGATATCTCTACCTATCGGGGTGCAACCTGGGGAGGCTGTCATCATCAGCGTTCGTAGGGACGCCCCTAACACACCTGGAGCTGTCTAACAACCCAGAAGTCATCATCGGGCCCAGATCCATCGCAGGCCTCAGCAGAACTCTACAACATCTAGGATTGGGAAACACAGGCCTGAGACACTTTGACTTCTCTCCTTTCCACCACTTGAAGTCTTTGAACATTTCCAGAAACTCTCTTACTCAGCTCCCTGCTTCACTGCAACGCCTGGAGCTGAAGCTGCTGGACCTGAGGGACAACAAACTGACCACCGTCCCCTCAGCTCAGGCTAACGTGTTAGCCACGAAACTCCACGCCGTTTTTCTCAACGGAAACACTTTCAACTGCTGCCAGTTGGACTGGTACAGGACGTTGGAGAAAACGGTCACTATCATGGACCTCTCAGATATTTCATGTCAGGATCTGACCAAAAGAACACACAGAGTGGTGCTTGTAGACTCCCTAATATGTGGCGGTAGTGAGGAGGAGTCTGTGTACTGGTACATCCTGCTGTTTATCGTTCCTGTTCTCTGTTTTGTTGGAATGGCTGTTATCTTCCTGCTCACCTTTAGGCCCAGACTGCTTCCCACAGCAGTTAGAAATAAATGCTGGAGTCACCTTCCCTGTGTTGTCCAAGAAAAGTCCCAAAAAGAAGACACTGGTCGTGTCCAAATACCCATACTAGAGATCTAAGTAGAAGGCATTTTAGGTATGTGAAAATAGAACGTTTTATAGTAAGTGCAATTACAACAAAAAATAGTATGCTTTAAATGCCAGAATGTTATTTTTGAGAAAGATAATCCTCTTTCCAGACTCACGTGTGTTTGACAACAGCTGATAATGAGATCATTCTTTTATTTAACTAGGCAAGTCAGTTAAGAACGAATTCTTATTTACAATGACGGCCTACCCTTGCCAATTGTGCACCGTCCTATGAGACTCCCAATCACAGCCAGATGTGATGCAGCCTGGATTTGAACCAGGTACTGTAGTGACGCCTCTTGCACTGAGATGCAATGCCTTAGACCGCTGCGCCACTCGGGAGCCCAAGGGGACATGTTGTACCAAAATCAAATCAAATCGATTTATACAGCCCTTCTTACATCAGCTGATATCTCAAAGTGCTGTACAGAAACCCAGCCTAAAACCCCAAACAGCAAGCAATGCAGGTGTAGAAGCATTAGGGCTGGTTGTGGTAGGGCTGGTTGTGGTAGGGCTGGTTGTGGTAGGGCTGGTTGTAGTAGGGCTGGTTGTAGTAGGGCTGGTTGTGGTAGGGCTGGTTGTGGTAGGGCTGGTTGTGGTAGGGCTGGTTGTAGTAGGGCTGGTTGTAGTAGGGCTGGTTGTAGTAGGGCTGGTTGTAGTAGGGCTGGTTGTGGTAGGGCTGGTTGTAGTAGGGCTGGTTGTAGTAGGGCTGGTTGTGGTAGGGCTGGTTGTATTAGGGCTGGTTGTGGTAGGGCTGGTTGTAGTAGGGCTGGTTGTAGTAGGGCTGGTTGTGGTAGGGCTGGTTGTAGTAGGGCTGGTTGTAGTAGGGCTGGTTGTGGGGCTAGGGGCTGGTTGTATTAGGGCTGGTTGTGGTAGGGCTGGTTGTGGTAGGGCTGGTTGTAGTAGGGCTGGTTGTAGTAGGGCTGGTTGTAGTAGGGCTGGTTGTGGTAGGGCTGGTTGTGGTAGGGCTGGTTGTAGTAGGGCTGGTTGTGGTAGGGCTGGTTGTAGTAGGGCTGGTTGTAGTAGGGCTGGTTGTAGTAGGGCTGGTTGTAGTAGGGCTGGTTGTAGTAGGGCTGGTTGTGGTAGGGCTGGTTGTGGTAGGGCTGGTTGTAGTAGGGCCGGTTGTATTAGGGCTGGTTGTAGTAGGGCTGGTTGTAGGGCTGGTTGTGGGCTGGTTGTGGTAGGGCTGGTTGTGGTAGGGCTGGTTGTATTAGGGCTGGTTGTAGTAGGGCTGGTTGTATTAGGGCTGGTTGTGGTAGGGCTGGTTGTGGTAGGGCTGGTTGTGGTAGGGCTGGTTGTAGGTAGGGCTGGTTGTATTAGGGCTGGTTGTGGTAGGGCTGGTTGTGGTAGGGCTGGTTGTAGTAGGGCTGGTTGTATTAGGCAATGCAGGTGTAGCCCAAATTGAAGCCTTAGAATGAATGAATTGCGGGAATCAACGCAGTTGATTATGATTCTAATATGATTCAATTCAATAATATGATTCAGTTGATTCAATTGAATGATTCAATTGCACATTAGATGAATCATTCTCAGGATGGATGAGCCTAGTATGTTGCTTACTGCATTCGTTTGTACTAAACAGTATGTGTGTAGTACGATTAGTACACAGAATGTAGTTTTATTAAGTAGTAGGCAAGACAGATTTCGGACACAGCCATTGTCACAAATTACAATTATGTAAAAGTGTGATGTTTTGCACATACAGTATCAATACAATTTCAAGACAGAAACAAATGTTTCCTTACAAAGCAATGGAGTTTAGGTAATTCATAAACAATGTCATATTACATGTGGTGATATCTCACATTGGAAACATTTAAAACTAACCTATCCTGCTAAACCAGATAAAGAACTGTGTGTTACAATGTTCAGCAGCAAATCAACCTTTTTGCATTGTGATAATCTGTATGTGCTACGTGTGGTTGGTTCACACGATCGCTGCCTCTGGGGGCCTGAATGTGAGAATATGGCTATACTCACCATGTCTTTGTGTGTGTGTGCGGTGTGTGTGTGTGTGCGGTGTGTGTGTGCTGTGTGTGTGTGTGTGTGTGCTGTGTATGTGTGCTGTGTGTGTGTGTGTGTGTGTGTGTGTGTGTGTGTGTGCTGTGTGTGTGTGTGTGTGTGTGTGTGTGTGTGTGTGTGTGTGTGTGTGTGTGTGTGTGTGTGTGTGTGTGTGTGTGTGTGTGTGTGTGTGTGTGTGTGTGTGTGTGTGTGTGTGTGTGTGTGTGTGTGTGTGTGTGTGCTGTGTGTGCTGTGTGTGTGTGTGTGTGTGTGTGTGTGTGTGTGTGTGTGTGTGTGTGTGTGTGTGTGTGTGTGTGTGAGCAGAAGTTTTGTGATGCAAACTGTTGCTAAAAGCAGTGGAGGAAACATGACATTTCCTGTTTTGCTGAGATGTGCATCAACTGCCCAGTTTTGTATCTGACTCAGAAAGGACAGGTTGGCGGTTTTCACCTCAAGTCATATTTGTGAGGCACAGCTGCAACTCTGGTCACAGGGACCGCAAATATGCTCTTCTCTAGTATTACACCAATATGTATTTCAATGATTTAATTTTAGCATTTGGATAACTACATCCTTCAAATGTACTATGTGAATTATATAGAGATATACCATGTTATATATTTATGGTCAGTCCTATAGAGGATTACCATGTTCTATAATGAACTAAAATATAAAATGCAACATGCAACAATTTCAAAGATTTTACTGTGTTACAGTTCATATGAGGAAATATGTCAATTGCAATGAATTCATTTGGCCCTAATCTATGGATTTCACATGACTGAGAATACAGATATGCATGTGTTGGTCACAAGATACCTTAGAATAAAAGGTAGGGGCCGTGGATCAGAAAACCAGCCAGTATCTGGTGTGACACATCTCCTTCACATGGAGGTGATCAGGCTGTTGATTGTGGCCTGTGAAATGTTGTCCCAACTCCACTTCAATGACTGTGGAATGTTGTCCCAACTCCTCTTCAATGGCTGTGGAATGTTGTCCCACTCCTCTTCAATGGCTGTGGAATGTTGTCCCACTCCTCTTCAATGGCTGTGGAATGTTGTCCCAACTCCTCTTCAATGGCTGTGGAATGTTGTCCCAACTCCACTTCAATGGCTGTGGAATGTTGTCCCACTCCTCTTCAATGGCTGTGGAATGTTGTCCCAACTCCACTTCAATGGCTGTGGAATGTTGTCCCAACTCCACTTCAATGGCTGTGGAATGTTGTCCCAACTCCTCTTCAATGGCTGTGGAATGTTGTCCCAACTCCTCTTCAATGGCTGTGGAATGTTGTCCCACTCCTCTTCAATGGCTGTGGAATGTTGCTGGATTTTGGCAGGAACTGGAACACGGTCGTACACGTCAATCCAGAGCATCCCAAACATGCTCAGTGGTTGACAGGTCTAGTGAATATGCAGGCCAGTGAAGAACAGACATTTTCTGCTTCCAGGAATTGTGTACAGATCTTTGCGACATGGGGCCGTGCATCATCATGCTGAAACATGAGGTGATGGTGGCGGATGAATGGCACGATAATGGGTCTCGGGATCTCGTTACTGTATCTCTGTGCATTCAAATTAGCATAGATAAAAAGGCAATTGTGTTCCTTGTCTGTAGCTTATGACGGTTCATACCATAACCTCACCGCCACCATGGGGCGCTCTGTTCACAGCGTTGACATCAGCAAACCGCTCGCCCACATGACGCCGTACACATGGTCTACGGTTGTCCTGGGTTGTCGTGGTTACACGTGGTCTACGGTTGTGAGGCTGGTTGGACGTACTGACAAATTCTCTAAAACAACGGAGGCGGCTTATGGTAGAGAAATTAACATTCCAATTCTATGGCAACAGCTTTGGTGGACATTCCTGCAGTCAGCATGCCAATTGTACGCTCCCTTGAGACATCTGTGGTATTGTGTTGTGTGGCCTTTTATTGTCCCCCCCCCAGCACAAGGTGCACCTGTGTAATGATCATGCTGTTTAATCAGCTTCTTGATATGCCACACCTGTCAGGTGGATGGATTATCTTGGCAAAGGAGACATTTTCAATAACAGGGATGTTAACACATTTTTGTGCACAATTTGAAATGTTTTTTTTTTTTCTTCAGCTCATGAAACATGGGACCCAACACTTTACATTTTATATTTTCGTTGAATGTCCTGCCCTATGAACACCTCTGGTTATGTATATATATATTTTTTTAAGTATTGTGCTTTTACTGTTTGAAATGGCTCTGTGACAATCACTATGCTCCAATACAAATAAACCCTAAAGTGAAGCACCAATCAACATCTAATACTTTCTGAAGACAAACACTGAAGACAAACACTGAAGACAAAATAGGTGTGTTGACTGAGGCCAAATCATGACAGAGCACTGGCCCTAAAATGGCCCCAGAACATTCTGAAGATCTTCCAGATATGCATGTAGTGATCAAAAGCTAGTTTTGTCTGTGGCCATGCATCTCAGAAGGTAATTCAGAATATTGTTGAAACTTAAACTTAAACACTTCAAGGTAATAATGAGTCTTTACACTTCAAGAATGAATGCTGGGGTGTGTGTGTGTGTGTGTGTGTGTGTGACTGCGTACACACACGGTAGGCTACTTCTACAGCGACAGCTCTGGCAATTAAATTGTGTGTGTTTGTCTTTGTACCAGTGTAGTACCCTCAGAGTGACAGGCAGGCAGTGCTGGATGCTAGTCTGGATGTCTGTGTGAAGTGCAGAACGACTGTGAAGTTCAGAGTAACCAGAATACCACTGTGGTAATGCTGTGGCTGTAGGTCACGGTGGTTACAACAGAGACAGAAACCTAGCCGGCGCGGAGGGAAGACCTGGGACTCTCTCTACACACGTTGGGCTGCACTTAGAAAATAAGGCTCTCCCTGGAACCAAACAGGGTTCTTCTATGAGGACAGCTGAAGAACCTTTTTGGGGATCGGGGTTGACGTACTTGGAATTGGTCTGTGTGTTGGTTTGTTCATTGGTTTATGTGTTCGTTTCTTCATTTTAAAATAACTTTAAAAGTTCCTTCAAGTGCAGTCGCAAAAACCATCAAGCGCTATGATGAAACTGGCTCTCACCATAAACAGGAAAGGAAGAGTCAGAGTTACCTTTCTTTGCTGCAGAGGATGGGGAGGCAGGGTAGCCTACTGGTTAGAGCGTTGGACTAGTAACCGGAAGGTTGCAAGTTCAGATCCCCAAGGTACAAATCTGTCGTTCTGCCCCTGACTAGGCAGTTAACCCACTGTTCCTATAAGAATTTGTTCTTAACTGACTTGCCTATAGTTATTAAATTGGCTACCACAGCATTCTGCAGCGATATCCCATCTGGCTTATCAGTGGGACTATCATTTGTTCTTCAACAGGACAATGACCCAAGAATGAGGGCTATTTGACCAAGAATGAGAGTGATGGAGTGCTGCATCAGATGACCTGGCCTCCACAATCACCTGACCTCAACCCAAATTGAAATGGTTTGAGGTGAGTTTGGACCGCTGAGTGAAGGAAAAGGAGACCTATGTGGAAACACCTTCAAGACTTGAAAATGCATTCCAGGTGAAGCTGGTTGAGAGAATGTGCAAAGCTGTCATCAAAGCAAAGGGTGGTTACTTTGAAGAATATAAAACATGAAGAAAAACCCTTGAATGAGGTGGTGCGTCCAAGCCTTTTGTGCTGTATGTCTACATTGAAATGGTATGGCTGACTCTAGTTACATGCAGAGCAAACGCCCCAATAACATTGACAATGGTGATGGACCTATCCAGCTTTACACCAATGTTCAAGAGAGAGAGTGAGAGAAGAGAGAGAAAGAGAGGGCAGAGAGAGAGAAGGCAGAGAGAGAGAGAGAAGGCAGAGAGAGAGAAGAGAGAGAGAAGGCAGAGAGAGAGAGAAGGCAGAGAGAGAGAGAAGGCAGGGAGAAAGAGAGGGCAGAGAGAGAGAAGGCAGAGAGAGAGAGAAGGCAGAGAGAGAGAAGGCAGAGAGAGAGAGGGCAGAGAGAGAAAAGGCAGAGAGAGAGAAGGCAGAGAGAGAGAAGGCAGAGAGAGAGAAGGCAGAGAGAGAGAGAGAAGGCAGAGAGAGAGAAAGAGAGGGCAGGGAGAGAAGGCAGAGAGAGAGAGAAGGGCAGAGAGAGAGAGAGAGAAGAGAGAGAAAGAGAGAGAAAGGAGAGAGAGAAGGCAGAGAGAGAGAGAGAGAAGGCTGAGAGAGAGAGAGAAGGCAGAGAGAGAGAGAGAGAAAGAAAAGACAGCAGAGAGAAAGACAGCAGAGGGCAGAGAGAGAGAGAGAGGCAGAGAGAGAGAAGGCAGAGAGAGAGAGAAGGCAGAGAGAGAGAAAGAGAGGGCAGAGAGAGAGGGCAGGGAGAGAAGGCAGAGAGAGAGAGAGAAGGCAGAGAGAGAGAGAATGCAGAGAGAGAGAAGGCAGAGAGAGAGAGAGAAGAGAGAGAAAGAGAGGGCAGGGAGAGAAGGCAGAGAGAGAGAGAGAAGGCAGAGAGAGAGAAAAGGCTGAGAGAGAGAGAAGGCAGAGAGAGAGAAGGCAGAGAGAGAGAGAGAAAAGAAAGACAGCAGAGAGAAAGACAGCAGAGGGCAGAGAGAGAGAGAAGGCAGAGAGAGAGAGAGGCAGAGAGAGAGAGAATGCAGAGAGAGAGAAGGCAGAGGGAGAGAGAGAAGAGAGAGAAAGAGAGGGCAGGGAGAGAAGGCAGAGAGAGAGAGAAGGCAGAGAGAGAGAGAGAGAAGAGAGAAAGAGAGGGCAGGGAGAGAAGGCAGAGAGAGAGAGAGAAGGCAGAGAGAGAGAAGGCTGAGAGAGAGAGAGAAGGCAGAGAGAGAGAAGGCAGAGAGAGAGAGAGAGAAAGAAAGACAGCAGAGAGAAAGACAGCAGAGGGCAGAGAGAGAGAGAAGGCAGAGAGAGAGAAGGCAGAGAGAGAGAAGGCAGAGAGAGAGGCAGAGAGAGAGAGAGAGAAGAGAGAGAAAGAGAGGGCAGGGAGAGAAGGCAGAGAGAGAGAGAGAAGGCAGAGAGAGAGAGAGAAAGAAAGACAGCAGAGAGAAAGACAGCAGAGGGCAGAGAGAGAGAGAGAGAAGGCAGAGAGAGAGAGAGAGAGAGAGAGATACAGACCACAAATTCAAATTGGCTATACTCAAACTCTTCAACAGTATCCTCACTGCAGGTATTTTCCCCGATATTTGGAACCAGGGATTGATTACACCAATCTATAAAAATTGAGACAAATTTGGAGGAATTTGCGTTAACAGCAACTTGGGGAAAATTCTCTGCAGTATTATAGATAGCAGACTACATCATTCCCTTGACGAACACAACATCCCGAGCAGAAGCCAGATTGGATTTCTAAAAAATGATGGTACAACAGACCACATTTACAGCCTCCACACTCTGATTGATAAACAAGTAAACCAATACAAAGGCAAAATCTACTCGTTTTTTGTAGATTTCAAGAAAGCATTTGATTAAATTTGGCACAAAGGTATTTTTTATAAACTAATAGAAAGTGGTATTGGAGGGAAAACATGATTTTATTAAATCAATGTACACTAAAAATAAATGTGCGGTTAAAATTGGCAACAAGCAAACAGACTTCTTCTCTCAGGGACGGGGAGTGAAACAGGGCTGCCCAATAAGTCCAACACTATTTAACATTACATTAATGAATTGGCAAAAACATTAGAAGAATTGGCAGCACCTGGTATCACCCTACACAACACTGAAATCAAGTGTTTGCTGTATGCAGATGACCTGGTGCTGCTGTCTCCCATTAAAGAGGGGTTACAGCAGCACCTAGATCGTCTTCACAGATTCTGTCAGACCTGGGCTCTGACCGTTAACCACAGGTTCTGTCAGACCTGGGCTCTGACCGTTAATCACAGGTTCTGTCAGACCTGGGCTCTGACCGTTAACCACAGGTTCTGTCAGACCTGGGCTCTGACCATTAACCACAGGTTCTGTCAGACCTGGGCTCTGACCGTTAACCACAGGTTCTGTCAGACCTGGGCTCTTGACCGTTAACCACAGGTTCTGTCAGACCTGGGCTCTGACCGTTAACCACAGGTTCTGTCAGACCTGACCTGGGCTCTGACCGTTAACCACAGGTTCTGTCAGACCTGGGCTCTGACCGTTAATCACAGGTTCTGTCAGACCTGGGCTCTGACCGTTAACCACAGGTTCTGTCAGACCTGGGCTCTGACCATTAATCACAGGTTCTGTCAGACCTGGGCTCTGACCATTAACCACAGGTTCTGTCAGACCTGGGCTCTTGACCGTTAACCACAGGTTCTGTCAGACCTGGGCTCTGACCGTTAACCACAGGTTCTGTCAGACCTGGGCTCTGACCGTTAACCACAGGTTCTGTCAGACCTGACCTGGGCTCTGACCGTTAACCACAGGTTCTGTCAGACCTGACCTGGGCTCTGACCGTTAACCACAGGTTCTGTCAGACCTGGGCTCTGACCGTTAACCACAGGTTCTGTTAGACCTGGGCTCTGACCGTTAACCACAGGTTCTGTCAGACCTGGGCTCTGACCGTTAACCACAGGTTCTGTCAGACCTGGGCTCTGATCGTTAACCACAGGTTCTGTTAGACCTGGGCTCTGACCGTTAACCACAGGTTCTGTCAGACCTGGGCTCTGACCGTTAACCACAGGTTCTGTCAGACCTGATCTGGGCTCTGACCGTTAACCACAGGTTCTGTCAGACCTGATCTGGGCTCTGACCGTTAACCACAGGTTCTGTCAGACCTGATCTGGGCTCTGACCGTTAACCACAGGTTCTGTCAGACCTGATCTGGTCTCTGACCGTTAACCACAGGTTCTGTCAGACCTGACCTGGTCTCTGACCGTTAACCACAGGTTCTGTCAGACCTGACCTGGTCTCTGACCGTTAACCACAGGTTCTGTCAGACCTGATCTGGACTCTGACCGTTAACCACAGGTTCTGTCAGACCTGACCTGGGCTCTGATCGTTAACCACAGGTTCTGTCAGACCTGATCTGGTCTCTGATCGTTAACCACAGGTTCTGTCAGACCTGGGCTCTGACCGTTAACCACAGGTTCTGTCAGACCTGATCTGGTCTCTGACCGTTAACCACAGGTTCTGTCAGACCTGATCTGGTCTCTGACCGTTAACCACAGGTTCTGTCAGACCTGACCTGGGCTCTGATCGTTAACCACAGGTTCTGTCAGACCTGATCTGGTCTCTGACCGTTAACCACAGGTTCTGTCAGACCTGATCTGGGCTCTGACCGTTAACCACAGGTTCTGTCAGACCTGATCTGGTCTCTGATCGTTAACCACAGGTTCTGTCAGACCTGGACTCTGACCATTAACCACAGGTTCTGTCAGACCTGATCTGGGCTCTGACCGTTAACCACAGGTTCTGTCAGACCTGATCTGGTCTCTGACCGTTAACCACAGGTTCTGTCAGACCTGACCTGGGCTCTGATCGTTAACCACAGGTTCTGTCAGACCTGGGCTCTGACCGTTAACCACAGGTTCTGTCAGACCTGACCTGGGCTCTGATCGTTAACCACAGGTTCTGTCAGACCTGATCTGGGCTCTGACCGTTAACCACAGGTTCTGTCAGACCTGATCTGGGCTCTGACCGTTAACCACAGGTTCTGTCAGACCTGGGCTCTGACCGTTAACCACAGGTTCTGTCAGACCTGGGCTCTGACCGTTAACCACAGGTTCTGTCAGACCTGACCTGGGCTCTGACCGTTAACCACAGGTTCTGTCAGACCTGACCTGGGCTCTGACCGTTAACCACAGGTTCTGTCAGACCTGATCTGGGCTCTGACCGTTAACCACAGGTTCTGTCAGACCTGATCTGGGCTCTGATCGTTAACCACAGGTTCTGTCAGACCTGATCTGGTCTCTGACCGTTAACCACAGGTTCTGTCAGACCTGATCTGGTCTCTGACCGTTAACCACAGGTTCTGTCAGACCTGATCTGGTCTCTGACCGTTAACCACAGGTTCTGTCAGACCTGGGCTCTGACCGTTAACCACAGGTTCTGTCAGACCTAATCTGGTCTCTGACCGTTAACCACAGGTTCTGTCAGACCTGGGCTCTGACCGTTAACCACAGGTTCTGTCAGACCTGGGCTCTGACCGTTAACCACAGGTTCTGTTAGACCTGGGCTCTGATCGTTAAACCTAAAACAAAACAAATATAATGATATTCCAAAAAAAGGTCTGGAAATAAGGATGACAAATATAAATTCTATTTGGACACAGTTCTATTAGAACACACTAAAAACTACACATATCTAGGACTAAATGTCAGCAACACAGGTAGCTTTCACATGGCTGTGAATGAGCTGAGAGACAAAGCAAGAAGAGCATTCTATGCCATTAAAAGGAACATCAAAATCGAAATTCCAATTAGAATCTGGCTCAAACTTTTTCAATCAGTTATAGAACCAATTGCTCTATATGGCAGTGAAGTATGTGGTCCAATCTCTAATAATGAATTTACCAAATGGGATGAACATCCAATTGAAATACTGCATGCAGAGTTTTGCAAGACTGTATTGCAAGTGCAAAGAAAAACTCCAAATAACGCATGTAGAGCAGAATTGGGCCAATACCCCCCCCCTCATTCAAATAGAAAAAAAGCCATCAAATTTTACAACAACCTAAAAACAAGTGACCCCAAAACATTCCATCACACAGCTCTACATGTCAAGAGATGAAAAAAAGAGATGAGTCCCCTCAGCCAGCTGGTTCTGAGGCTCAGTTCACCAACCCAAACCAACCCCATAGAGCCTCAGGACAGCACTCAGCCAGCTGGTTCTGAGGCTCAGTTCACCAACCCAAACCAACCCCTTAGAGCCTCAGGACAACACTCAGAAAATCTGGCCCAACCAAATCATCACAAAGCAAAAATGAAAATATATCACCTATTGGAAAGACACCACAAAAATCTAAGTAAACTTCAATGCTATTTGTCTCTAAACAGACAGTACATGGTGGCAGACTATCTGACCACTGTGACTGATAGAAAACTGAGGAAAACATTGACTAGGTACAGACTCCGTGAGCACAGTCTGGCTATAGAGACCGGTCGTCACAGACAAACCTGGCTGCCCAGAGAGGAGAGTCTGGCTATAGAGACCAGTCGTCACAGACAAACCTGGCTGCCCAGAGAGGACAGTCTGGCTGTAGAGACCGGTCGTCACAGACAAACCTGGCTGCCCAGAGAGGACAGTCTGGCTATAGAGACCAGTCGTCACAGACAAACCTGGCTGCCCAGAGAGGACAGGCTGTGCTCACTCTGCTCCAGGGGAGAGGTAGAGACAGAGCTGCATTTCCTATTACACTGTACAAATACTCAGACCTAAGAGAATATTTCTTTCCCAAAATTATAATTTCCCATCTTGTTTTTTTCTGTCTTTCAAACCATGTCATGTGTCTTCTCAGTCAGGTTGAGACTGATCTACTACCAGGTCATGTGTCTTCTCAGTCAGGTTGAGACTGATCTACTACCAGGTCATGTGTCTTCTCAGTCAGGTTGAGACTGATCTACTACCAGGTCATGTGTCTTCTCAGTCAGGTTGAGACTGATCTACTACCAGGTCATGTGTCTTCTCAGTCAGGTTGAGACTGATCTACTACCAGGTCATGTGTCTTCTCAGTCAGGTTGAGACTGATCTACTACCAGGTCATGTGTCTTCTCAGTCATGTTGACACTGGTCCACTACCATTGCTTTAATGTATTGTTGTTCTCATAAATATTGTTGTTGTAGTTGTTGTTAATGGTAATCCCATGTCCACTACTACTATTATTATTGCTGTTTGTCCCACCATTTATTTATATATAAAGAGAGAAGGCAGAGAGAGAGAGAGAGTTACATGCAGAGAGACAGAGAGAGAGAGAGAAGGCAGAGAGAAAGAGGAGAGAGAAGGCAGAGAGAGAGAGAGAGAAGGCAGAGAGAGAGAGAAGGCAGAGAGAGAGAGAGAAGGCAAAGAGAGAGAGAAGGCAAAGAGAGAGAGAGAAGGCAAAGAGAGAGAGGAGAGAGAAGGCAGAGAGAAAAGGCAAAGAGAGAAGGCAAAGAGAGAGAGAGAAGGCAAAGAGAGAGAGAGAATGCAGAGAGAGAGAGAGAAGGCAGAGAGAGAGAGAGAGGGGGGAGTTGAAGGGACAGAGAGAGAGGGGAGTTGAAGGGACAGAGAGAGAAAGAGTGTGAGAGAGAGAGAGAGAGAGAAAGGGCAGAGAGAGAGAGGAGAGAGAGGGGGAAGGCAGAGAGAGAGAGACGGCAGAGAGAGAAGGCAGAGAGAGACAGGAGAGAGAAGGCAGAGAGAGAGAGAAGGCAGAGAGAGAGAGACGGCAGAGAGAGAAGGCAGAGAGAGAGAGAGAAGGCAGAGAGTGAGAGAAAGAAAGAAAGAAAGCAGAGAGCGAGAGAAGGCAGAGAGAGAGAGAAAGAAAGAAAGAAAGCAGAGAGAGAGAGAAGGCAGAGAGAGAGGAGTTGAAGGGACAGAGAGAGAGAGAGAGAGAGAGAGAGGTCAGAGAGAGAGGAGAGAGAGGGGGAAGGCAGAGAGAGAAGGCAGAGAGAGAGAGAAGGCAAAGAGAGAGAGAGAAGGCAAAGAGAGAGAGGAGAGAGAAGGCAAAGAGAGAGAGAAGGCAAAGAGAGAGACAGAAGGCAAAGAGAGAGAGAGAGAGAGGAGTTGAAGGGACAGAGAGAGAGAGAGAGAGAGAGAGATGAACCTGGAGAAGAGTCCCCTAAGCAAGCTGGTCCTGGGGCTCTGTTCACAAACACAAACACACCCTACAGAGCCCCAGGACAACAGCACAATTAGACCCAACCAAATCATGAGAAAACAAAAAGATAATTACTTAACACATTGGAAAGAATTAACAAAAAAACAGAGCAAACTAGAATGCTATTTGGCCCTACACAGAGAGTACACAGTGGCAGAATACCTGACCACTGTGACTGACCCAAAATTAAGGAAAGCTTTGACTATGTACAGACTCAGTGAGCATAGCCTTGCTATTGAGAAAGGCCGCCGTAGGCAGACATGGCTCTCAAGAGAAGACAGGCTATGTGCTCACTGCCCACAAAATGAGGTGGAAACTGAGCTGCACTTCCTAACCTCCTGCCCAATGTATGACCATATTAGAGATACATATTTCCCCAGATCACACAGATCCACAAAGAATTCGAAAACAAATCCAATTTTGAAAAACTCCCATATCTACTGGGTGAAATTCCACAGTGTGCCATCACAGCAGCAAGATTTGTGACCTGTTGCCACGAGAAAAGGGCAACCAGTGAAGAACAAACACCATTGTAAATACAACCCATATTTATGCTTATTTATTTTATCTTGTGTCCTTTAACTATTTGTACATTGTATATATATATATATATATATATATATATAATATGACATTTGTAATGTCTTTACTGTTTTGAAACTTCTGTATGTGTAATGTTTACTGTTCATTTTTGTTGTTTTTCACCTTATATATTCACTTTGTATGTTGTCTACCTCACTTGCTTTGGCAATGTTAACACATGTTTCCCATGCCAATAAAGCCCTTGAATTGAATTGAATTGAATTGAGAGAGAGAGAGAGAGAGAGAGAAAGGGACAGAGAGAGAGGGGGAGACAGAGGAGAGAGAGGGGGAAGGCAGAGAGGGGGAAGGCAGAGAGAGAGAAGGCAGAGAGAAGGCAGAGAGAGAGAGAGAGAAAGAAAGAAAGAAAGAAAGAAAGAAAGAAAGCAGAGAGAGAGAAGGCAGAGAGAGGCAGAGAGAGAGAGAGAGAGAGAAAGAAATGAAGGAGAGAGAGAGAGAAAGAAAGAAAGAAAGCAGAGAGAGAGAGAGGGCAGAGAGACAGAGGAGAGAGAGGGGGAAGGCAGAGAGAGAGAAGGCAGAGAGAAGGCAGAGAGAAGGCAGAGAGAGAGAGAGAGAGAGAGAGAAAGAAAGAAAGAAAGAAAGCAGAGAGAGGAGGCAGAGAGAGAGAGAGAGAAAGAAAGAGGCAGAAGAGAAAGAAAGAAAGCAGAGAGAGAGAAGGCAGAGAGAGGCAGAGAGAGAAGGTAGAGAGAGGCAGAGAGAGACAGAGAGAGAGAGGCAGAGAGAGAGAGAGAGAGAGAAAGAAAGAAAGAAAGCAGAGAGAGAGAAGGCAAAGAGAGACAGGAGAGAGAGTGAGTTTATTGTTAACTCGCATTGTTGGTAAAGGGCGTGTAAGTAAACATTTTATGGTGAAGACTACACCTGTTGTTTATGTGCTAAATACATATATATATAAAGAAAAGTTGAAGAGAGAGAGAGAGAGAGAGAGAGAGAGAGAGAGGAGTTGAAGGGTCAGACAGAGACCCTTCAATTGACATTTGGAATGAAAGCAGTTAATCTTGAGATGACAGTTGATATGGCTGTGCATGGCCTGCTGCTCCTCGACCAGGAAGAGAAAGGACACTGACATCGTGTGGACAATCAAGAGAGTTACACCCGGTAACAACAGAAATGTCACCATCAGAGGAAGAGGAGGTACTTCCCACAAGGAGAGACCCCATCGGAGACCTTCGACACGTAATTACATCATTATATTCTGACCAATAAGAGCGGCAGTTCGGGGCAAGGTGCTAGGGCTAAACTAAGCATAGGTTACACATGTATCCAAGTGTGCTTTTCTCTAGTGCACTCTCTCTTTGTCACGCCTGGTCGAAGTATTTTGTGTTTATCTTCATGTATTGGGTCAGTGGTGTGTTTTGTCTTGGGGTTTTGGTGTTGGTATTGGGATTGTAGCTAGTGGGGTATCTAGCAAAGTCTATGGCTGCCAGCCAGATCCGCAAGTCAGCCAGGATCCGCCAGTCAGCCAGGATCTGCCAGGATCCGCCAGTCAGCCAGGATCCGCCATTCAGCCAGGATCCGCCAGTCAGCCATTCGCCAGGATCAGTTAGATCGCCATTCAGCCAGGATCCGCCAGTCTGCCAGGATCCAGGCCAGGATCAGTTAGATCCGCTGCATCTCAGCCAGGATCCGCCATCCGCCAGTCAGCCAGCCAGGATCCGCCAGTTCTGCCAGATCCGCAGCCATTCAGCCAGGATCCGCCAGTCTGCCAGGATCCGCCAGTCTGCCAGGATCTGCCAGTCCAGGATCCGCCAGTCAGCCAGGATCCGCCAGTCTGCCAGAGCCAGGATCCGCCAGTCAGCCAGGATCTGCCAGAACTACCAGTCAGCCAGGATCCGCCAGAACTGCCAGTCAGCCAGGATCCGCCAGAACTGCCAGCCAGGATCCGCCAGTCTGCCAGGATCCGCCAGTCTGCCAGGATCCCGCCAGTGTGCCAGGATCCGCCAGTCAGCCAGGATCCGCCAGTCTGCCAGGATCCGCCAGTCAGCCAGGATCTGCCAGAACTACCAGTCAGCCAGGATCCGCCAGAACTCAGCCAGTCAGCCAGGATCCGCCAGAGGATCCGCCAGTCGGCCAGTCAGCCAGCCAGATCCGCCAGTCCACCAGTCAGCCAGGATCCGCCAGAACTGCCAGTCCGGCCAGGATCTGCCAGTCAGCCAGGATCCGCCAGTCTGCCAGGATCTGCCAGTCTGCCAGGATCTGCCAGATCTGCCAGATCCCAGTCCAGTCTGCCAGTCGTCCAGGATCCGCCAGTCAGCCAGGATCTGCCAGTCTGCCAGGATCAGTTAGATCCGCCAGGATCCGCCAGTCAGCCAGGATCCGCCAGCCAGGATCCGCCAGTCAGCCAGGATCTGCCAGAACTCCAGTCAGCCAGGATCCGCCAGAACTAGATCCGCCATTCAGCCAGGATCCACCAGTCCAGGATCCGCCAGGATCCACCAGTCTGCCAGTCGGCCAGGATCCGCCAGTCTGCCAGTCCAGGATCTGCCAGTCTGCCAGGATCCAGGCCATCTGCCAGTCTGCCAGGATCCACCAGTCTGCCAGCCTGCCAGGATCCGCAGCCAGAAGTGCCAGTCAGCCAGGATTTGCCGGAAATCCACCAGCCAGCCAGGATCTGGTAGATCCATCAACCTGCCTGAGCTTCCTCTCACTCCTGAGCTTCCTCTCACTCCTGAGCTTCCTCCTTCCTCTCACTCCTGAGCTTTCCTCACTCCCGAGCTCACACTCCCAAGCTTCCCCTCAGTCCCGAGCTGCCTCAGTCCCGATCTGCTCCCCAGTCCAGTGGGGGTTCTGCTGATGACTACTAGGCCATGGTCGGCGGCGAGGGTGGACTATCCAGGGACGCGAGGAGAGGGGACTAAGACATTGACTGAGTGGGGTCCACGCCCCGCGCCGAGCCACCATGGACAGACGCCCACCCGGGACCTCCCTAATTGTTTTGAGGTGCGTCGGGAGTCCGCACCTTAGGGGGTTCTGTCACACCCTGGTCGAAGTATTTTGTGTTTATCTTCATGTATTGGGTCAGGCCAGGGTGGGCATGGGGTTTTTGTATTGTGGTGTGTTTTGTCTTGGGGTTTTGGTGTTGGTATTGGGATTGTAGCTTAGTGGGGTATCTAGCAAAGTCTATGGCTGTCTGGAGTGGTTCTCAATCAGAGGCAGGTGTTTATCGTTGTCTCTGATTGGGAACCATATTTAGGCAGCCATATTCTTTGAGTTTGTCGTGGGTGATTGTCCTTAGTGTCTTTGTTCCTGTCGCTGTGTTAGCTGACACAAGCATAGGCTGTTTCGGTTTTACGCTTATTGTTTTGTAGTGTTTGTATTGATTCGTGTTTACGCTTGTTGATTAAACATGGATCGCAATCTACACGCTGCATTTTGGTCCGACTCTCCTTCACCACAAGAGAACCGTTACACTCTTTCTACATCTTCATCTTGTACAACACGTGTCATATTGTGTTGGTCCGCTATGGACCTATTGTCATCGTACTAAGTTCTAGTCAATAGCCTAGACTGTGTATTTGTGTATCTTATATTATCATCTAGCTTGTTAGTAAATAAATAAATCAACTCAATTGGTGTGGTACGGACTTATTTAGTGTAACTCGGGTTTGTGCAGATTCCAGGATTATGCGACGCTCAGAATGAGGCTGTAGAGGAAATTAAATAATTAGCGACTGTTGTAAAAATCAACATTCTTGTGGTTAATTTGGGAAATAGAAACTAATAAAGACAAACTTTCCATGGTGTTGCCCTCAGGTTAATAATTACTCTGATTCATTTAATCAAGTAATTATGAACAGTTAACCATTCAATTAATAGCAGTCGGCACATTAATCAATACAACGTCACGACAACACTTTGGGTCAGCCAGGCCAACGATGTTAGGTTTACAAGACCAGAGAAGCTGCAGGAAGGACAAGCCTCACTCAATTTGTATGCCAATGATATCTTCATTACAATCATCTCTGTTAAAACATACTTTCCTGATCCACATTAGCCATCTAACAAAGCATGTTCCTGGACCCGATGAGGAGACCAAACGGTGCGATGTGGTCATTTCAGGAGGAAGATCAGATCTTCTCATTGATTCTCACCAGGATGGTTTTGAAGTCTCCTTCTAGAAAGTTCCTGAATGGCGTGAGGAAGCTAATGGCAGAGCTCTGGGTGAACTTCTCTCCGTCTCGCCACATTTAATAAGAACGCTTCCTGTAGGGACAGGAAGTAGACGCGGGTCAACCAGGAAGCGGAAAAAGGTTCAACCAGAGATGTCGGGGAGGACAGGTACAACACAAATGGAGATTTTAGCTCCCTTTTTTGAAGTTGAGAACAGAGCAGTTGAATGAGGCATTTCTATGTTTTTCAAATATGTCCAATAAAATTAATTAACAGGATACATCAAAATTCATAAACACTTTCCTTTAAAAAAAATTCAACGCATTTAAAAATAAATAAAGCTGCCTATATAATGCCATGGCAACATGCAGTTGTCAACATCGCCATTTCTAAGCGAGGATGTAAAGTTCATTAGAGGGGTTATCCTATCCATCACTATTAAATCATGTGTTACATTGTCCTCACATGGCCACTGTGCTAGATGACATCCTCGGAGAGGGTTTCATTCCAGGAAGATGTTCCCTCCCTTCACATGCTTGGGGTGTAGTCACGATATTGGAGTCATTTAGCAGACTCTCTTTATCCAGAGTGACTTACAGTAGTGAGCGCATAAAAATGTTAGTACTTTTTTTCCAACTGGTCCGCTGTGAGAATCGAACTCACAACCCTGCAAGGCCTATCAACTGAACCACACAAGAGACACCAAACAGAAGAAAACGTACTGAAACGCGCCGCTACCAATGTTTTACTACAGTGCACTATGAATGCACCCTGACCTCGACAGGCGATGAAACAACATTATGGAATTAAAAATGCAGAACAGGATATTTTTTGGGGATATATCTGCACAGTATGTGTGTGAATCAAAAGGATCTCTACGGGTTCAACTAATTTACCAATGGCTGTTCCAGGGGCCAAACTCACTCCCCGACTCCATCATTGACAGGCCAAGAAACTCGTGGTTGTTGATCCGCACAGGACTTTCTTCTCCAGTTTCTCACACAGAAATTCCTCTATTCTGACATCTGAAAAGATAGAGAAAACTTACATCAGAGAGAAAGGACAGTCGCGACGAAGCAGGGCCGAGGAGCAACCTTGTGCTGCGGACCTAACAGCAAGATAACAAGGACAACACACACAGGCATATCCAGTCTGCTATCTAGCACAGTCAACCTTCAACAACATTTTGTGGGGAGTCAAAGAGCTATGGTAGGCTAATTGAGCTAGCATAGACAACTGACTAGGTCTAAATACATACACTGACCAATTCTGAAACACCAAAGACCGTTGATTGAGTCCACTGCTTTAACTTCACTAAATCAACAACTATGTAACTATAGCAACAAGCAGAAGCAGGTGTGTTAGGTGTGTGTGTGTGTGTGTGTAGATCAGTTGTTGTGGTGTGTGTGTGTGTGTGTGTGTGTGTGTGTGTGTGTGTGTGTGTGTGTGTGTGTGTGTGTGTGTGTGTGTGTGTGTGTGTGTGTGTGTGTGTGTAGATCAGCTGTTGTGGTGTGTGTGTGTGTGTGTGTGTGTGTGTGTGTGTGTGTGTGTGTGTGTGTGTGTGTAGATCAGTTGTTGTGGTGTGTGTGTGTGTGTGTGTAGATCAGCTGTGTGGTGTGTGTGTGTGTGTGTGTGTGTGTGTGTGTGTGTGTGTGTGTGTGTGTGTGTGTAGATCAGCTGTTGGCCCAGATTTGTACTTCCATGACCTTGTAACATTTAACCTACGTCTCGGTATTCAAAGACAAACGATAATGTTATAGTAAACAAAATCACTGTTTATTCTCTTCTGCCAACATCCAGAGAGAGACTCCACTTACTGCTGACTGAAGCAAGATATTATACATTTATACATTATACATTATACATTTATACATTTATACATTTATACATTATACATTATACATTATACATTTATACATTATACATTTATACATTATACATTATACATTACTATACATTATACATTTATACATTTATACATTATACATTTATACATTATACATTATACATTATACATTACACATTATACATTACACATTACACATTACACATTTATACATTATACATTACACATTTATACATTTATACATTATACATTTATACATTATACATTACACATTTATACATTTATACATTATACATTTATACATTATACATTACACATTATACATTATACATTATACATTATACATTACACATTATACATTATACATTATACATTATACATTATACATTTATACATTATACATTACACATTATACATTATACATTATACATTATACATTTATACATTATACATTTATACATTTATACATTATACATTATACATTTATACATTACACATTACACATTATACATTATACATTATACATTATACATTATACATTTATACATTACACATTACACATTATACATTATACATTATACATTATACATTTATACATTACACATTATACATTACACATTACACATTATACATTTATACATTTATACATTATACATTATACATTACACATTATACATTATACATTATACATTATACATTACACATTACACATTACACATTACACATTTATACATTTATACATTATACATTACACATTACACATTACACATTACACATTTATACATTTATACATTATACATTTATACATTACACATTACACATTACACATTATACATTACACATTATACATTACACATTACACATTACACATTACACATTTATACATTTATACATTATACATTTATACATTACACATTACACATTACACATTATACATTACACATTATACATTACACATTACACATTTATACATTACACATTATACATTACACATTTATACATTATACATTTATACATTATACATTTATACATTATACATTATACATTACACATTTATACATTATACATTTATACATTTATACATTATACATTATACATTTATACATTACACATTACACATTACACATTATACATTATACATTATACATTATACATTTATACATTACACATTACACATTACACATTACACATTACACATTTATACATTACACATTACACATTACACATTATACATTACACATTACACATTTATACATTTATACATTATACATTATACATTATACATTACACATTTATACATTACACATTATACATTACACATTACACATTTATACATTACACATTATACATTACACATTATACATTACACATTACACATTACACATTATACATTACACATTACACATTTATACATTACACATTACACATTACACATTACACATTTATACATTACACATTACACATTACACATTACACATTTATACATTTATACATTACACATTATACATTACACATTACACATTACACATTACACATTTACACATTTATACATTACACATTTACACATTACACATTACACATTACACATTACACATTTACACATTTACACATTTACACATTTACACATTACACATTTACACATTTACACATTACACATTTACACATTACACATTTACACATTACACATTTACACATTACACATTACACATTACACATTTACACATTTACACATTTACACATTACACATTTACACATTACACATTACACATTACACATTACACATTTATACATTTATACATTATACATTTACACATTATACATTACACATTACACATTACACATTACACATTTATACATTTATACATTATACACATTTATACATTACACATTACACATTACACATTATACATTACACATTACACATTACACATTACACATTTATACATTATACATTTATACATTACACATTACACATTATACATTACACATTTACACATTACACATTACACATTTATACATTACACATTACACATTACACATTACACATTATACATTTATACATTACACATTACACATTACACATTATACACATTTATACATTACACATTACACATTATACATTACACATTACACATTACACATTACACATTATACATTACACATTACACATTACACATTACATTTATACATTACACATTACACATTATACATTACACATTTATACATTATACATTTATACATTACACATTTATACATTTATACATTATACATTACACATTTATACATTATACATTATACATTACACATTACACATTATACATTATACATTATACATTACACATATTTTATATTACACATTATACATTTATACATTACACATTACACATTATACATTATACATTTATACATTACACATTATACATTACACATTACACATTACACATTACACATTATATACATTTATACATTATACATTTATACATTATACATTATACATTACACATTATACATTTATACATTTATACATTACACACATTTATACATTATACATTTATACATTACACATTACACATTACACATTACACATTACACATTACACATTTATACATTTATACATTATACATTATACATTATACATTATACATTACACATTACACATTATACATTTATACATTACACATTTACACATTATACATTATACATTTATACATTACACATTACACACATTTATACATTTATACATTATACATTTATACATTTATACATTATACATTATACATTATACATTATACATTTATACATCATACATTATACATTACACATTATACATTATACATTATACATTTATACATTTATACATTACACATTATACATTATACATTATACATTACACACACACATTATACATTATACATTTATACATTACACATTACACATTACACATTACACATTTATACATTTATACATTATACATTACACATTATACATTACACATTACACATTACACATTACACATTTATACATTTATACATTATACATTTATACATTACACATTACACATTACACATTATACATTACACATTACACATTACACATTACACATTTATACATTATACATTTATACATTACACATTACACATTATACATTACACATTACACATTACACATTACACATTTATACATTACACATTACACATTATACATTACACATTTATACATTATACATTATACATTACACATTTATACATTTATACATTATACATTACACATTTATACATTATACATTATACATTATACATTACACATTACACATTATACATTATACATTACACATTACACATTACACATTATACATTTATACATTACACATTACACATTATACATTATACATTTATACATTACACATTATACATTACACATTACACATTACACATTACACATTTATACATTTATACATTATACATTTATACATTATACATTATACATTACACATTATACATTTATACATTTATACATTACACATTACACATTTATACATTATACATTTATACATTACACATTACACATTACACATTACACATTACACATTTATACATTTATACATTATACATTTATACATTATACATTATACATTACACATTACACATTTATACATTTATACATTACACATTTACACATTATACATTATACATTTATACATTACACATTACACATTTATACATTTATACATTATACATTTATACATTACACATTACACATTATACATTATACATTACACATTACACATTTATACATTTATACATTATACATTATACATTTATACATTATACATTATACATTATACATTATACATTACACATTACACATTATACATTACACATTACACATTACACATTACACATTTATACATTATACATTTATACATTACACATTACACATTATACATTATACATTACACATTACACATTTATACATTTATACATTATACATTATACATTTATACATCATACATTATACATTACACATTATACATTACACATTATACATTATACATTATATTATTTATACATTATACATTATACATTACACATTATACATTATACATTACACATTATACATTATACATTACAATAATATACATTATACATTACACATTATACATTACACATTACACATTATACATTATACATTATACATTTATACATTATACATTATACATTACACATTACACATTTATACATTTATACATTATACATTTATACATTACACATTACACATTATACATTATACATTACACATTTATACATTTATACATTATACATTATACATTTATACATTACTATACATTATACATTTATACATTATACATTATACATTATACATTATACATTATACATTATACATTACACATTATACATTATATTACTACAGTATTAGACAGACGCCCTGCTTGTGAACACATCATTCTCCTGGACCATGACAGCATCAACATGTGGGACATTATACACTATACATTATATTATTACTACAGTATTAGACAGACGCCATGCCAGATCACATCATCATTCTCCTGACCATGACATATCAACATGGTGGACCTTATAAACATTATATTACAGTATTAGACAGATGTCCTGCTAGGATCGCCATCATTCTCCTGACCATGACAGCATCAACATGGTGGACATTATACATTATACATTATATTACTACAGTATTAGACAGACGTCATGCTAGATCACATCATTCTCCTGACCATGACAGCATCAACATGGTGGACATTATACATTATACATTATATTACTACAGTATTAGACAGACGTCCTGCTAGATCACATCATTCTCCTGGACCATGACAGCATCAACATGGTGGACATTCATTTTTTTTAATGCTATTTCAGGGATGTTCTAACTGTGACTTTGTACGGGTCTGTAAATTGATATTTCACACACCATTGAATATCTAGCAAGTTAATGAATTGACTGTAACTAAATGGACTTGCATGTCCCCCTAGTTAGGACTTACAGGCACCAGGCAGGGTATTTTGACGTCAGTGAGCACAGTCTTACTTGGGTTTGGTTGTAATAAAACCTATGTCCTGCTTCATTAATCTCCCCGTGTTTTGGGTGGTGCATTCCGCCCTGCACTGAAGGTTGTCCAGGTGAGCATCCAACTCCGTCTTCTCAGCCTTGGCAGAGCTTTTCCTCAGTAAACTGAAAATGAAATGAAAGGGTGACTAGTGGCTACAAACGATCTGACAAGAGTCAAACTACGCTGTAACTCAATTCAAGTGAAGCTTTTATTTGACATATTTCTTTACCTCTCAGTAGTTGGTTTAGCTTGCCCAATCATAGCTCTGACCCACGATCTTACGTACGACTAGTTAACCCAATCATAGCTCTAACCCACGACCTTACGTACGACTAGTTAACCCAATCATAGTTCTGACCCACGACCTTACGTACGACTAGTTAACCCAATCATAGCTCTGACCCACGACCTTACGTACGACTAGTTAACCAATCATAGCTCTGACCCACGACCTTACGCATCGAATTAGTTAACCCAATCATAGCTCTGACCCACGACCTTACGCATGCGACTTTTAAAGCTTTCTTCAACACCCTGCATCTTTCCATTTCCACCCCGATTATATTTAGTGACTGGCTTCAATATATTTACCAAAGTCGAGCTGTTGCTGGAGTGATGAAGAGTTTCTCTCATTGCGGAAGTTGTAATTTCCTCCCAAAAATATGAAATAAACCACGTTAACTGCTTTCCACAGACTAGTAACGTTATGTAAAGTGCCGTGGTCTACGCTGAGACATGCTCTGGGTCTACGATGTCGTGGCCCCGCTGAGACATGTCGGGTCTACGCTGAGACATGCTCGGGTCTACGCTGAGACATGTCGGGTCTGTCGGGTTCACGCTGAGACATATCGGGTCAACGGGTCTACGCTGAGACATGTCGGGCTCTACACTGAGACATGTCGGGTCTACGCTGAGACATGTCGGGTCTACACTGAGACATGTCGGGTCACGCTGAGACATGTCGGGTCTACGCTGAGACATGTGGTCTACTCTGAGACATGTCTACACTGAGACATGTCGGGTCTAGACTGAGACATGTCGGGTCTACACTGAGACATGTCGGGTCTGAGAGACATGTCGGGTCTACACTGAGACATATCGTCGGGTCTACGCTGAGACATGTCGGGTTCACACTGAGACATGTCGGGTCTACGCTGAGACATGTGGTCTACGCTGAGACATGTCGGGTCTACGCTGAGACATGTCTCTACGCTGAGACATGTCTACGGGTGTCTACACTGAGACATGTCGGGTCTACGCTGAGACATGTCGGGTCTACGGGTCTGAGACATGTCGGGTCACGCTGAGACATGTCGGGTCTACACTGGAGACATGTCGGGTCTACGCTGAGACATGTCGGGTCTACACTGAGACATGTCGGGTCTACGCTGAGACATGTCGGGTCTACGCTGAGACATGTCGGGTCTACGAGACATGTCTACACTGAGACATGTCGGGTCTACGCTGAGACATGTCGGGTCTACGCTGAGACATGTCGGGTCTAGACTGAGACATGTCGGGTCTACTCTGAGACATGTCGGGTCTACGCTGAGACATGTCGGGTCTACGCTGAGACATGTCGGGTCTACGCTGAGACATGTCGGGTCTACGCTGAGACATGTCGGGTCTACGCTGAGACATGTCGGGTCTAGACACGTCGGTCTACGCTGAGACATGTCGGGTCTACGGGTCTACGCTGAGACATGTCGGGTCTACGCTGAGACATGTCGGGTCTACGCTGAGACACGTCGGGTTCTGGGTCTACGCTGAGACATGTCGGGTCTACGCTGAGACATGTCGGGTCTACGCTGAGACATGTCGGGGTCTACGCTGAGACATGTCGGGTCTACACTGAGACATGTCGGGTCTAGACTGAGACATGTCGGGTCTACGCTGAGACATGTCAGGTCTCACGCTGAGACATGTCGGGTCTACGCTGAGACATGTCAGGTCTACGCTGAGACATGTCGGGTCTACGCTGAGACATGTCGGGTCTACGCTGAGACATGTCGGGTCTAGACTGAGACATGTCGGGTCTACGCTGAGACATGTCGGGTCTACGCTGAGACATGTCGGGTCTACGCTGAGACATGTCGGGTCTACGGGTCTACGCTGAGACATATCGGGTCTACGGGACATCGGGTCTACGCTGAGACATGTCGGGTCTACGCTGAGACATGTCGGGTCTACGGGTCTACGCTGAGACATGTCGGGTCTACGCTGAGACATGTCGGGTCTACACTGAGACATGTCGGGTGGAGACATGTCACGCTGAGACATGTCAGGTCACGCTGAGACACGTCGGGTCTACGCTGACATGTCTACACTGAGACATGTCGGGTCTACACTGAGACATGTCAGGTCTACGCTGAGACATATCGGGTCTACGGGTCTACGCTGAGACATGTCGGGTCTACGCTGAGACACGTGTCGGGTCTACTCTGAGACACGCCGGGGTCTACGCTGAGACACGTCGGGTCTACTGAGACACGTGGGTCTACGCTGAGACATGTCGGGTCTACTCTGAGACACGTCGGGTCTGCGGTGAGACACGCTGAGACATGGGGTCTACGCTGAGACACGTCGGGTCTACGCTGAGACATGTCGGGTCTACGCTGAGACACGTCGGGTCTACGCTGAGACATGTCGGGTACGCTGAGACATGGGTCTACACTGAGACATGTCGGGTCTACACTGAGACACGTCAGGTCTACGCTGAGACATATCCCGGGTCTCGGAGACACGTCTCACGCTGGAGACACGACATGTCGGGTCTCGCTGAGACACGTCGGGTCTACTCTGAGACACGTCGGGTCTACGCTGAGACACGTCGGGTCTACTCTGAGACACGTCGGGTCTACGCTGAGACACGTCGGGTCTACGCTGAGACATGTCGGGTCTACGCTGAGACACGTCGGGTCTACGCTGAGACACGTCGGGTCTACGCTGAGACATGTCGGGTCTACGCTGAGACACGTCGGGTCTACGCTGAGACATGTCGGGTCTACGCTGAGACATGTCTACACTGAGACATGTCGGGTCTACACTGAGACATGTCAGTCGGGTCTACGCTGAGACATGTCGGGCTGAGACATGTCTACGGGTCTACGCTGAGACACGTCGGGTCTACGCATGTCGGGTCTCAGACATGTCGGGTCTACACTGAGACATGTCGGGTCTCACGCTGAGACATGTCGGGTCTACGCTGAGACATGTCGGGTCTACGCTGAGACATGTCTACAGACATGTCGGGTGTGGTCTACACTGAGACATGTCGGGTCTACGCTGAGACATGTCGGGTCTACGGGTCACGCTGAGACATGTCGGGTCTACGCTGAGACATGTCGGGTCTGAGACGGGTCTACGCTGAGACACGTCGGGTCTACGCTGAGACATGTCGGGTCTACGCTGAGACATGTCGGGTCTACGGGTCTACGCTGAGACATGTCGGGTCTACGCTGAGACATGTCAGGTCTACACTGAGACATGTCTACACTGAGACATGTCGGGTCTACACTGAGACACGGGTCTCGCTGGACATGTCGGGTCTACGCTGAGACACGGGTCTATGCTGAGACATGTCGGGTCTACACTGAGACATGTCGGGTCTACGACTGAGACATGTCGGGTCTACACTGAGACATGTCAGGTCTACGCTGAGACATGTCGGGTCTACGCTGAGACATGTCGGGTCTACGCTGAGACATGTCGGGTCTAGAGACATGTCGGGTCTACGCTGAGACATGTCGGGTCTAGACTGAGACATGTCGGGTCTACGCTGAGACATGTCGGGTCTACGCTGAGACATGTCGGGTCTACGCTGAGACATGTCGGGTCTACGCTGAGACATGTCGGGTCTACGCTGAGACATGTCGGGTCTACGCTGAGACATGTCGGGTCTACGCTGAGACATGTCGGGTCTGGGTCTACGAGACATATCGGGTCTACGGGTCTACGCTGAGACATGTCGGGTCTACGCTGAGACATGTCGGGTCTATGGGTCTACGCTGAGACATGTCGGGTCTACGCTGAGACATGTCGGGTCTACATGTCTGAGACATGTCGGGTCTACGCTGAGACATGTCAGGTCTACGCTGAGACACGTCGGGTCTACGCTGAGACATGTCTACACTGAGACATGTCGGGTCTACACTGAGACATATCGGGTCTACGGGTCTACGCTGAGACATGTCGGGTCTACGCTGAGACACGTCGGGTCTACTCTGAGACACGTCGGGTCTACGCTGAGACATGTCGGGTCTCTCTGAGACATGTCGGGTCTACGCTGAGACATGTCGGGTCTACGCTGAGACATGTCGGGTCTACGCTGAGACACGTCGGGTCTACGCTGAGACACGTCGGGTCTACGCTGAGACATGTCGGGTCTACGCTGAGACACGTGGGTCTACGCTGAGACATGTCGGGTCTCACGCTGAGACATGTCTACACTGAGACATGTCAGGGTCTACACTGAGACACGTCGGGTCTACGCTGAGACATGTCGGGTCTACGCTGAGACATTCACGCTGAGACGGGGTCTACGCTGAGACATGTCGGGTCTACGCTGAGACATGTCGGGTCTACGCTGAGACATGTCGGGGTCTACGCTGAGACATGTCGGTCTACGCTGAGACATGTCGGGTCTTTACGCTGGACATGTCTACACTGAGACATGTCGGGTCTACGCTGAGACATGTCGGGTCTACGCTGAGACATGTCGGGTCTGGGTCTACGCTGAGACATGTCGGGTCTGACGCTGAGACATGTCGGGTCTACGGGTCTACGCTGAGACACGTCGGGTCTACGCTGAGACATGTCGGGTCTGGTGAGACATGTCGCTGAGACATGTCGGGTCTACGGGTCTACGCTGAGACACGTCGGGTCTACGCTGGATGCTGGTTCACGCTGAGACATGGGTCTACGCTGAGACATGTCGGGTCTACGCTGAGACATGTCAGGTCTACGCTGAGACATGTCGCTGAGACATGTCTCTGAGACATGTCGGGTCTACGCTGAGACATGTCGGGTCTACGCTGAGACATGTCGGGTCTCTACGCTGAGACATGTCGGGTCACGGGTCTACGCTGAGACATGTCGGGTCTACACTGAGACATGTCGGGTCTAGACTGAGACATGTCGGGTCTACACTGAGACATGTCAGGTCTACGCTGAGACATGTCGGGTCTACGCTGAGACATGTCGGGTCTACGCTGAGACATGTCGGGTCTACTCTGAGACATGTCGGGTCTACGCTGAGACATGTCGGGTCTAGACTGAGACATGTCGGGTCTACGCTGAGACATGTCGGGTCTACGCTGAGACATGTCGGGTCTACGCTGAGACATGTCGGGTCTACGGGTCTACGCTGAGACATATCGGGTCTACGCTGAGACATGTCGGGTCTACGCTGAGACATGTCGGTTCTAGACTGAGACATGTCGGGTCTACGCTGAGACATGTCGGGTCTACTACGCTGAGACATGTCTACGGGTCTACGCTGAGACATGTCGGGTCTACGCTGAGACATGTCGGGTCTACGCTGAGACATGTCGGGTCTACGGGTCTGAGACATGTCGGGTCTACGCTGAGACATGTCGGGTCTACGCTGAGACATGTCGGGTCTACGGGTCTACGCTGAGACATGTCGGGTCTACGCTGAGACATGTCGGGTCTACACTGAGACATGTCAGGTCTACGCTGAGACATGTCGGGTCTACGGAGACATGTCACGCTGAGACATGTCGGGTCTACGCTGAGACATGTCGGGTCTACGCTGAGACATGTCGGGTCTACGCTGAGACATGTCGGGTCTACGCTGAGACATGTCGGGTCTACGCTGAGACATGTCGGGTCTACGGGTCTGCTGAGACATATCGGGTCGGGTCTACGCTGAGACATGTCGGGTCTACGCTGAGACATGTCGGGTCTACGCTGAGACATGAACATGTCGGGTCTACGCTGAGACATGTCGGGTCTACGCTGAGACATGTCGGGTCTCACTGAGACATGTCGGGTCTACGCTGAGACATGTCGGTCTACGCTGAGACATGTCGGGTCTACGCTGAGACATGTCTACACTGAGACATGTCGGGTCTACACTGAGACATGTCAGGTCTACGCTGAGACATGGGTCTACGGGTCTACGCTGAGACATGTCGGGTCTACGCTGAGACATGTCGGGTCTACTCTGAGACACGTCGGGTCTACGCTGAGACATGTCTACGCTGAGACACGTCGGGTCTACGCTGAGACACGTCGGGTCTACACTGAGACACGTCGGGTCTACGCTGAGACACGTCGGGTCTACGCTGAGACATGTCGGGTCTACGCTGAGACATGTCGGGTCTACGCTGAGACACGTCGGGTCTACGCTGAGACATGTCGGGTCTACGGAGACACGCCGGGTCTACGCTGAGACACGTCGGGTCTACGCTGAGACACGTCGGGTCTACGCTGAGACATGTCGGGTCTACGGGTCTCTCACGCTGAGACACGTCGGGTCTACGCTGAGACATGTCGGGTCTACGCTGAGACATGTCGGGTCTACGGAGACATGTCGGGTCTACGCTGAGACATGTCGGGTCTACGCTGAGACATGTCGGGTCGGGTCTACACTGAGACATGTCGGGTCTACGCTGAGACATGTCGGGTCTGCGGGTCTACGCTGAGACATGTCGGGTCTACGCTGAGACATGTCGGGTCTAGACTGAGACATGTGAGAGACATGTCGGGTCTACGCTGAGACATGTCGGGTCTACGCTGAGACATGTCGGGTCTACGCTGAGACATGTCGGGTCTACGCTGAGACATGTCTACGGGTCTACGCTGAGACATGTCGGGTCTACGCTGAGACATGTCGGGTCTACGCTGAGACATGTCAGGTCTACGCTGAGACATGTCGGGTCTACGAGACATGTCTACGCTGAGACATGTCGGGTCTACACTGAGACATGTCGGGTCTACGCTGAGACATGTCGGGTCTACGGGTCTCACGCTGAGACATGTCGGGTCTACGTCGGGTCTACGCTGAGACATGTCGGGTCTACGCTGAGACACGTCGGGTCTACGCTGAGACATGTCGGGTCTACGGGTCTACGCTGAGACATGTCGGGTCTACGCTGAGACATGTCGGGTCTACACTGAGACACGTCGGGTCGGAGACATGTCGGGTCTACGGGTCTACGCTGAGACACGTCGGGTCTACGCTGAGACATGTCGGGTCTACGGGTCTACGCTGAGACACGTCGGGTCTACGCTGAGACATGTCGGGTCTACGCTGAGACATGTCGGGTCTACGCTGAGACATGTCGGGTCTACGCTGAGACACGTCGGGTCTACGCTGAGACACGTCTGGTCTACGCTGAGACATGTCGGGTCTACACTGTGACATGTCGGGTCTACGCTGAGACATGTCGGGTCTACGCTGAGACATGTCGGGTCTACGCTGAGACATGTCGGGTCTACGCTGAGACATGTCGGGTCTACGCTGAGACATGTCGGGTCTACGCTGAGACATGTCGGGTCTACGCTGAGACATGTCGGGTCTACGCTGAGACATGTCGGGTCTACGCTGAGACATGTCGGGTCTACTCTGAGACATGTCGGGTCTACGCTGAGACATGTCGGGTCTAGGCTGAGACATGTCGGGTCTACGCTGAGACATGTCGGGTCTACGCTGAGACATGTCGGGTCTACGCTGAGACATGTCGGGTCTACGCCGAGACATGTCGGGTCTACGCTGAGACATGTCGGGTCTAGACTGAGACATGTCGGGTCTACGCTGAGACATGTCGGGTCTATGGGTCTACGCTGAGACATATCGGGTCTACGGGTCTACGCTGAGACATGTCGGGTCTACGCTGAGACATGTCGGGTCTACGCTGAGACATGTCGGGTCTACGGGTCTACGCTGAGACATGTCGGGTCTACGCTGAGACATGTCGGGTCTACGCTGAGACATGTCGGGTCTACACTGAGACATGTCGGGTCTAGACTGAGACATGTCGGGTCTACACTGAGACATGTCAGGTCTACGCTGAGACATGTCGGGTCTACGCTGAGACATGTCGGGTCTACGCTGAGACATGTCGGGTCTACTCTGAGACATGTCGGGTCTACGCTGAGACATGTCGGGTCTAGACTGAGACATGTCGGGTCTACGCTGAGACATGTCGGGTCTACGCTGAGACATGTCGGGTCTACGCTGAGACATGTCGGGTCTACGCTGAGACATGTCGGGTCTACGCTGAGACATGTCGGGTCTAGACTGAGACATGTCGGGTCTACGCTGAGACATGTCGGGTCTATGGGTCTACGCTGAGACATATCGGGTCTACGGGTCTACGCTGAGACATGTCGGGTCTACGCTGAGACATGTCGGGTCTACGCTGAGACATGTCGGGTCTACGGGTCTACGCTGAGACATGTCGGGTCTACGCTGAGACATGTCGGGTCTACGCTGAGACATGTCGGGTCTACGGGTCTACGCTGAGACATGTCGGGTCTACACTGAGACATGTCGGGTCTAGACTGAGACATGTCGGGTCTACACTGAGACATGTCAGGTCTACGCTGAGACATGTCGGGTCTACGCTGAGACATGTCAGGTCTACGCTGAGACATGTCGGGTCTACTCTGAGACATGTCGGGTCTACGCTGAGACATGTCGGAGTCGGGTCTACGCTGAGACATGTCGGGTCTACGCTGAGACATGTCGGGTCTACGCTGAGACATGTCGGGTCGGGTCTACGCTGAGACATGTCGGGTCTACGGGTCTACGCTGAGACATGTCGGGTCTACGCTGAGACATGTCGGGTCTACTACGCTGAGACATGTCGGGTCTACGCTGAGACATGTCGGGTCTACACTGAGACATGTCGGGTCTACGCTGAGACATGTCAGGTCTACGCTGAGACACGGGTCGGGTCTCGCTGAGACATGTCTACACTGAGACATGTCGGGTCTACACTGAGACATGTCAGGTCTACGCTGAGACATATCGGGTCTCACGGGTCTACGCTGAGACATGTCGGGTCTACGCTGAGACACGTCGGGTCTACTCTGAGACACGTCGGGTCTACGCTGAGACACGCGGGTCTGAGACACGTCGGGTCTACGCTGAGACATGTCGGGTCTACACTGAGACACGTCGGGTCTACGCTGAGACATGTCGGGTCTACACGTCTGAGAGACACGTCGGGTCTACGCTGAGACATGTCGGGTCTACGCTGAGACATGTCGGGTCTACGCTGAGACATGTCGGGTCTACGCTGAGACATGTCGGGTCTACGCTGAGACATGTCTGAGACATGTCGGGTCTACACTGAGACACGTCGGGTCTACGCTGAGACATGTCGGGTCTACGGGTCTACGCTGAGACACGTCTACGCTGAGACATGTCGGGTCTACACTGAGACACGTCGGGTCTACGCTGAGACATGTCGGGTCTACGGGTCTACGCTGAGACACGTCGGGTCTACGCTGAGACATGTCGGGTCTACACTGAGACACGTCGGGTCTACGCTGAGACATGTCGGGTCTACGCTGAGACATGTCGGGTCTACGCTGAGACATGTCTACGCTGAGACATGTCGGGTCTACGCTGAGACATGTCGGGTCTACGCTGAGACATGTCAGGTCTACACTGAGACATGTCTACACTGAGACATGTCGGGTCTACACTGAGACACGTCGGGTCTACGCTGAGACATGTCGGGTCTACGCTGAGACATGTCGGGTCTACGGGTCTACGCTGAGACATGTCGGGTCTACACTGAGACATGTCGGGTCTACGCTGAGACATGTCGGGTCTACACTGAGACATGTCAGGTCTACGCTGAGACATGTCGGGTCTACATGGACATGTCGGGTCTACGCTGAGACATGTCGGGTCTACACTGAGACATGTCGGGTCTACGCTGAGACATGTCGGGTCTACACTGAGACATGTCGGGTCTACGCTGAGACATGTCGGGTCTACGCTGAGACATGTCGGGTCTACGCTGAGACATGTCGGGTCTACGCTGAGACATGTCGGGTCTACACTGAGACATGTCGGGTCTACGCTGAGACATGTCGGGTCTACGGGTCTACGCTGAGACATGTCGGGTCTACTACTGAGACATGTCGGGTCTACGCTGAGACATGTCGGGTCTACGCTGAGACATGTCGGGTCTACGCTGAGACATGTCGGGTCTACGGGTCTACGCTGAGACATGTCGGGTCTACGCTGAGACATGTCGGGTCTACGCTGAGACATGTCGGGTCTAGACACGCTACGCTGAGACATGTCGGGTCTACGCTGAGACATGTCGGGTCTACGCTGAGACATGTCGGGTCTACGCTGAGACATGTCAGGTCTACGCTGAGACATGTCGGGTCTACGCTGAGACATGTCAGGTCTACGCTGAGACATGTCGGGTCTACACTGAGACATGTCGGGTCTACGAGACATGTCGGGTCTACGCTGAGACATGTCGGGTCTACGCTGAGACATGTCGGTCTACGCTGAGACATGTCGGGTCTACGGGTCTCTACGCTGAGACATGTCGGGTCTACGGGTCTACGCTGAGACATGTCGGGTCTACGCTGAGACATGTCGGGTCTACGCTGAGACATGTCGGGTCTATGGGTCTACGCTGAGACATGTCGGGTCTACGCTGAGACATGTCGGGTCTACACTGAGACATGTCGGGTCTACGCTGAGACATGTCAGGTCTACGCTGAGACACGTCGGGTCTACGCTGAGACATGTCTACACTGAGACATGTCGGGTCTACACTGAGACATGTCAGGTCTACGCTGAGACATATCGGGTCTACGGGTCTACGCTGAGACATGTCGGGTCTACGCTGAGACACGTCGGGTCTAGACACGTCGGGTCTACGCTGAGACACGTCGGGTCTACGCTGAGACATGTCGGGTCTACGCTGAGACACGTCGGGTCTACTCTGAGACACGTCGGGTCTACGCTGAGACATGTCGGGTCTACGCTGAGACATGTCGGGTCTCACGCTGAGACATGTCGGGTCTACGCTGAGACATGTCGGGTCTACGCTGAGACATGTCGGGTCTACGCTGAGACATGTCTACACTGAGCTGACATGTCGGGTCTACACTGAGACATGTCGGGTCTACGCTGAGACATGTCGGGTCTACGGGTCTACGCTGAGACACGTCGGGTCTACGCTGAGACATGTCGGGTCTACACTGAGACACGTCGGGTCTACGCTGAGACATGTCGGGTCTACGCTGAGACATGTCGGGTCTACGCTGAGACATGTCTCTACACTGAGACATGTCGGGTCTACACTGAGACATGTCGGGTCTACGCTGAGACATGTCGGGTCTACGGGTCTACGCTGAGACACGTCGGGTCTACGCTGAGACATGTCGGGTCTACGCTGAGACATGTCGGGTCTACGCTGAGACATGTCGGGTCTGGGTCTACGCTGAGACACGTCGGGTCTACGCTGAGACATGTCGGGTCTACGCTGAGACACTGAGACACGTCGGGTCTACGCTGAGACATGTCGGGTCTACGGAGACATCTCTACGCTGAGACACGTCGGGTCTACGCTGAGACATGTCGAGACATGTCGGGTACGCTGCTGGGTCTACGCTGAGACATGTCGGGTCTACGCTGAGACATGTCGGGTCTACGCTGAGACATGTCGGGTCTACACTGAGACATGTCGGGTCTACTGAGACATGTCGGGTCTACGCTGAGACACGTCGGGTCTACGCTGAGACATGTCTACACTGAGACATGTCGGGTCTACACTGAGACATGTCGGTCTACGCTGAGACATGTCGGGTCTACGGGTCTACGCTGAGACATGTCGGGTCTACGCTGAGACATGTCGGGTCTACGCTGAGACACGTCGGGTCTACACTGAGACATGTCGGGTCTACGGGTCTACGCTGAGACACGTCGGGTCTACGCTGAGACATGTCGGGTCTACGCTACGCTGAGACACGTCGGGTCTACGCTGAGACACGTCGGGTCTACGCTGAGACATGTCGGGTCTACGGGTCTCTCGCTGAGACACGTCGGGTCTACGCTGAGACACGTCGGGTCTACGCTGAGACACGTCGGGTCTACGCTGAGACATGTCAGGTCTACACTGAGACATGTCTACACTGAGACATGTCGGGTCTACACTGAGACACGTCGGGTCTACGCTGAGACATGTCGGGTCTACGCTGAGACATGTCTACACTGAGACATGTCGGGTCTACACTGAGACATGTGGGGTCTACACTGAGACATGTCAGGTCTACACTGAGACATGTCAGGGTCTACACTGAGACATGTCGGGTCTACACTGAGACATGCAGGTCTACACTGAGACATGTCGGGTCTCACGCTGAGACATGTCGGGTCTACACTGGGTCTCTGACGCTGAGACATGTCGGGTCTACGCTGAGACATGTCTACACTGGGTCTACGGGTCTGCTGAGACATGTCGGGTCTACGGGTCTGCTGAGACATGTCGGGTCTACGCTGAGACATGTCGGGTCTACGCTGAGACATGTTTGGTCTGAGACATGTCGGGTCTACGCTGAGACATGTCGGGTGTACGGGTAAACGCTGAGACATGTCGGGTCTACGCTGAGACATGTCGGGTCTACGCTGAGACATGTCGGGTCTACGCTGAGACATGTCGTCTACGGGTCTACGCTGAGACATGTCGGGTCTACGCTGAGACATGTCGGGTCTACGCTGAGACATGTCGGGTCTACGCTGAGACATGTCGGGTCTACGCTGAGACATGTCGGGTCTACACTGAGACATGTCGGGTCTACGCTGAGACATGTCAGGTCTACGCTGAGACACGTCGGGTCTACGCTGAGACATGTCTGCACTGAGACATGTCGGGTCTACGCTGAGACATGTCAGGTCTACGCTGAGACATGTCGGGTCTACGGGTCTACGCTGAGACATGTCGGGTCTACGCTGAGACATGTCGGGTCTACGCTGAGACATGTCGGGTGCTGAGACATGTCGGGTCTACGCTGAGACATGTCGGGTCTACGCTGAGACACATGTCGGGTCTACGCTGAGACATGTCGGGTCGCTGAGACATGTCGGGTCTACGCTGAGACATGTCGGGTCTACGCTGAGACATGTCGGGTCTACGCTGAGACATGTCGGGTCTACGCTGAGACATGTCGGGTCTACGCTGAGACATGTCGGTACACTGAGACATGTCGGGTCTACGCTGAGACACGTCGGGTCTACGCTGAGACATGGGTCTCGGGTCTCTACGCTGAGACATGTCGGGTCTACGCTGAGACATGTCGGGTCTACGCTGAGACATGTCGGGTCTACGCTGAGACATGTCGGGTCTACGCTGAGACATGTCGGGTCTACGCTGAGACATGTCGGGTCTACGAGACACGTCGGGTCTACGCTGAGACATGTCGGGTCTACGGGTCTACGCTGAGACATGTCGGGTCTACGCTGAGACATGTCGGGTCTACACTGAGACATGTCGGGTCTACGCTGAGACATGTCGGGTCTACGCTGAGACATGTCAGGGTCTACGCTGAGACATGTCGGGTCTACGGGTGTCTACGCTGAGACATGTCGGGTCTACGCTGAGACATGTCGGGTCTACGCTGAGACATGTCGGGTCTACGCTGAGACATGTCGGGTCTACGCTGAGACATGTCGGGTCTACTGAGACATGTCGGGTCTACGCTGAGACATGTCGGGTCTACGCTGAGACATGTCGGGTCTACGCTGAGACATGTCGGGTCTACGCTGAGACATGTCGGGTCTACTACGCTGAGACATGTCGGGTCTACGCTGGACATGTCGGGTCTACGCTGAGACATGTCGGGTCTACGCTGAGACATGTCGGGTCTATGGGTCTACGCTGAGACATGTCGGGTCTACGCTGAGACATGTCGGGTCTACACTGAGACATGTCGGGTCTACGCTGAGACATGTCAGGTCTACGCTGAGACACGTCGGGTCTACGCTGAGACATGTCTACGCTGAGACATGTCGGGTCTACACTGAGACATGTCAGGTCTACGCTGAGACATGTCGGGTCTACTACGCTGAGACATGTCGGGTCTACGCTGAGACATGTCGGGTCTACGCTGAGACACGTCGGGTCTACGCTGAGACACGTCGGGTCTACTCTGAGACACGTCGGGTCAGGTCACGCTGAGACACGTCGGGTCGCTGAGACACGTCGGGTCTACGCTGAGACATGTCGGGTCTCGCTGAGACACGTCGGGTCTACGCTGAGACATGTCGGGTCTACGCTGAGACATGTCGGGTCTACGCTGAGACATGTCGGGTCGGGTCTACACTGAGACACGTCGGGTCTACGCTGAGACATGTCGGGTCTACGGGTCTACGCTGAGACATGTCGGGTCTAGAGACATGTCGGGTCTACACTGAGACACGTCGGGTCTACGCTGAGACATGTCGGGTCTACGCTGAGACATGTCGGGTCTACGCTGAGACATGTCTACGCTGAGACATGTCGGGTCTACGCTGAGACATGTCGGGTCTACGTCTGGTCTAGCTGAGACATGTCGGGTCTCGGGTCTACGCTGAGACATGTCGGGTCTACGCTGAGACATGTCGGGTCTGTTTGGTCACTACGCTGAGACATGTGGGTCTACGCTGAGACATGTCGGGTCTACGGGTCTACGCTGAGACATGTCGGGTCTACGCTGAGACATGGGTCTCGGGTCTACGCTGAGACATGTCGGGTCTACGCTGAGACACGGGTCTAGGTGAGACATGTCGGCTGAGACATGTCGGGTCTACGGAGACATGTCTCTACGCTGAGACATGTCGGGTCTACGCTGAGACATGTCGGGTCTACTCTGAGACATGTCGGGTCTACGCTGAGACATGTCGGGTCTAGACGCTGAGACATGTCGGGTCTACGCTGAGACATGTCGGGTCTACGCTGAGACATGTCGGGTCTACAGACATGAGACTACGCTGAGACATGTCGGGTCTACGCTGAGACATGTCGGGTCTACGCTGAGACATGTCGGGTCTACGCTGAGACATGTCGGGTCTACACTGAGACATGTCAGGTCTACACTGAGACATGTCGGGTCTACGCTGAGACATGTCGGGTCTACGGGTCTACGCTGAGACATGTCGGTCTACGCTGAGACATGTCGGGTCTACACTGAGACACGTCGGGTCTACGCTGAGACATGTCGGGTCTACGGGTCTACGCTGAGACACGTCGGGTCTACGCTGAGACATGTCGGGTCTACGGGTCTACGCTGAGACACGTCGGGTCTACGCTGAGACACGTCGGGTCTACGCTGAGACATGTCGGGTCTACGGGTCTACGCTGAGACATGTCGGGTCTACGCTGAGACACGTCGGGTCTCACGCTGAGACACGTCGGGTCTACGCTGAGACATGTCAGGTCTACGCTGAGACATGTCTACACTGAGACATGTCGGGTCTACACTGAGACATGTCGGGTCTACGCTGAGACATGTCGGGTCTACGCTGAGACATGTCTACACTGAGACATGTCGGGTCTACACTGAGACATGAGAGACATGTCAGGTCTACACTGAGACATGTCAGGTCTACTGAGACATGTCGGGTCTACACTGAGACATGCAGGTCTACACTGAGACATGTCGGGTCTAGACTGAGACATGTCGGGTCTACGCTGAGACATGTCGGGTCTACGCTGAGACATGTCGGGTCTACGCTGAGACATGTCGGGTCTACGCTGAGACATATCGGGTCTACGGGTCTACGCTGAGACATGTCGGGTCTACGCTGAGACATGTCGGGTCTACGCTGAGACATGTTTGGTCTCGGGTCTACGCTGAGACATTTCGGGTCTACGCTGAGACATGTCGGGTCTACGCTGAGACAGACATGTCGGGTCTACGCTGAGACATGTCGGGTCTACGCTGAGACATGTCGGGTCTACGCTGAGACATGTCGGGTCTACGCTGAGACATGAGGTCTACATGTCGGGTCTACGCTGAGACATGTCGGGTCTACGCTGAGACATGTCGGGTCTACGCTGAGACATGTCGGGTCTACGCTGAGACATGTCGGGTCTACGCTGAGACATGTCGGTCTACACTGAGACATGTCGGGTCTACGCTGAGACATGTCGGGTCTACGCTGAGACATGTCAGGTCTACGCTGAGACATGTCGGGTCTCACTGAGACATGTCGGGTCTACGGTCGGGTCTACGGACACGTCTGCTGAGACATGTCGGGTCTACACTGAGACATGTCGGGTCTACGCTGAGACATGTCGGTCTACGGGTCTACGCTGAGACATGTCGGGTCTACGCTGAGACATGTCGGGTCTACGGGTCTACGCTGAGACATGTCGGGTCTACGCTGAGACATGTCGGGTCTACGCTGAGACATGTCGGGTCTACACTGAGACATGTCGGGTCTACGCTGAGACATGTCGGGTCTACACTGAGACACGTCGGGTCTACGCTGAGACATGTCGGGTCTACGCTGAGACATGTCGGAGACATGTCGGGTCTACACTGAGACATGTCTCTACGCTGAGACATGTCAGGTCTACACTGAGACATGTCGGGTCTACACTGTGTCGGGTCTACGCTGAGACATGAGACATGTCGGGTCTACGCTGAGACATGTCGGGTCTACGCTGAGACATGTCGGGTCTACGCTGAGACATGTCGGGTCTACGCTGAGACATGTCGGGTCTACGGGTCTACGCTGAGACATGTCGGGTCTACGGGTCTACGCTGAGACATGTCGGGTCTACGCTGAGACATGTCGGGTCTACGCTGAGACATGTCGGGTCTACGGGTCTGCTGAGACATGTCGGGTCTACGCTGAGACATGTCGGGTCTACGCTGAGACACGGGTCTCACGCTGAGACATGTCGGGTCTACGCTGAGACATGTCGGGTCTACGCTGAGACATGTCGGGTCTACGCTGAGACATGTCAGGTCTACGCTGAGACACGTCGGGTCTACGCTGAGACATGTCTACACTGAGACATGTCGGGTCTACACTGAGACATGTCGGGTCTACGCTGAGACATGTCGGGTCTGACGGGTCTACGCTGAGACATGTCGGGTCTACGGGTCTGAGACATGTCGGGTCTACGCTGAGACATGTCGGGTCTACGCTGAGACATGTCGGGTCTACGCTGAGACATGTCGGGTCTCTACGCTGAGACATGTCTCTACGCTGAGACATGTCGGGTCTACGCTGAGACATGTCGGGTCTACGCTGAGACATGTCGGGTCTACGCTGAGACATGTCGGGTCTACGGGTCTACGCTGAGACATGTCGGGTCTACGCTGAGACATGTCGGGTCTACGCTGAGACATGTCGGGTCTACGCTGAGACATGTCGGGTCTACGCTGAGACATGTCGGGTCTACGCTGAGACATGTCGGGTCTACGCTGAGACACGTCGGGTCTACGCTGAGACATGTCGGGTCTACGCTGAGACATGTCGGGTCTACGCTGAGACATGTCGGGTCTACGCTGAGACATGTCGGGTCTACGCTGAGACATGTCGGGTCTACACTGAGACATGTCTCTACGCTGAGACATGTCGGGTCTACGCTGAGACATCTCTACGCTGAGACATGTCGGGTCTACGCTGAGACATGTCGGGTCTACGCTGAGACATGTCGGGTCTACGCTGAGACATGTCGGGTCTACGGGTCGGGTCTACGCTGAGACATGTCTACGCTGAGACATGTCGGGTCTACGCTGAGACATGTCTACGCTGAGACATGTCGGGGTCTACGCTGAGACACGTCGGGTCTACGCTGAGACATGTCGGGTCTACGCTGAGACATGTCGGGTCTATGTCGGGTCTCACACTGAGACACGTCGGGTCTACGCTGAGACATGTCGGGTCTACGCTGAGACATGGGTCTACGGGTCTACGCTGAGACATGTCGGGTCTACGCTGAGACATGTCGGTCTACGCTGAGACATGTCGGGTCTACGCTGAGACATGTCGGGTCTACGCTGAGACATGTCGGGTCTACACTGAGACATGTCGGGTCTACTGAGACATGTCGGGTCTACGGGTCTACGCTGAGACATGTCGGGTCTACGCTGAGACATGTCGGGTCTACGCTGAGACATGTCGGGTCTACGCTGAGACATGTCAGGTCTACGCTGAGACATGTCGGGTCTACGCTGAGACATGTCAGGGTCTACGCTGAGACATGTCGGGTCTACGCTGAGACATGTCGGGTCTACGCTGAGACATGTCGGGTCTACGACTGAGACATGTCGGGTCTACGCTGAGACATGTCGGGTCTACGCTGAGACATGTCGGGTCTACGCTGAGACATGTCGGGTCTACGGGTCTGAGACATGTCGGGTCTACGGGTCTACGCTGAGACATGTCGGGTCTACGCTGAGACATGTCGGGTCTACGCTGAGACATGTCGGGTCTATGGGTCTACGCTGAGACATGTCGGGTCTACGCTGAGACATGTCGGGTCTACACTGAGACACGTCGGGTCTACGCTGAGACATGTCGGGTCTACGGGTCTACGCTGAGACACGTCGGGTCTACGCTGAGACATGTCGGGTCTACGGGTCTACGCTGAGACACGTCGGGTCTACGCTGAGACACGTCGGGTCTACGCTGAGACATGTCGGGTCTACGGGTCTACGCTGAGACACGTCGGGTCTACGCTGAGACACGTCGGGTCTACGCTGAGACACGTCGGGTCTACGCTGAGACATGTCAGGTCTACACTGAGACATGTCTACACTGAGACATGTTGGGTCTACACTGAGACACGTCGGGTCTACGCTGAGACATGTCGGGTCTACGCTGAGACATGTCTACACTGAGACATGTCGGGTCTACGCTGAGACATGTCGGGTCTACACTGAGACATGTCAGGGTCTACACTGAGACATGTCAGGTCTACGCTGAGACATGTCGGGTCTACACTGAGACATGAGACACTGAGACATGTCGGGTCTAGACTGAGACATGTCGGGTCTACGCTGAGACATGTCGGGTCTACGCTGAGACATGTCGGGTCTACGCTGAGACATATCGGGTCTACGGGTCTACGCTGAGACATGTCGGGTCTACGCTGAGACATGTCGGGTCTACGCTGAGACATGTCGGGTGTACGGGTCTGAGACATGTCGGGTCTACGCTGAGACATGTCGGGTCTACGCTGAGACATGTCGGGTCTACACTGAGACATGTCAGGTCTACACTGAGACATGTCGGGTCTACGCTGAGACATGTCGGGTCTACGCTGAGACATGTCGGGTCTACGCTGAGACATGTCGGGTCTACGCTGAGACATGTCGGGTCTACGCTGAGACATGTCGGGTCTGCGGGTCTACGCTGAGACATGTCGGGTCTACACTGAGACATGTCGGGTCTAGACTGAGACATGTCGGGTCTACGCTGAGACATGTCGGGTCTACGCTGAGACATGTCGGGTCTACGCTGAGACATGTCTGAGACATGTCGGGTCTACTGAGACATGTCGGTCTACGCTGAGACATGTCGGGTCTAGCTGAGACATGTCGGGTCTACGCTGAGACATGTCGGGTCTACGCTGAGACATGTCGGGTCTACGCTGAGACATGTCGGGTCTACGCTGAGACATGTCGGGTCTACGGGTCTACGCTGAGACATATCGGGTCTCCGGGTCTACGCTGAGACATGTCGGGTCTACGCTGAGACATGTCGGGTCTACGCTGAGACATGTCGGGTCTACACTGAGACATGTCGGGTCTCTACGCTGAGACATGTCGGTCTACGCTGAGACACGTCGGGTCTACGCTGAGACATGTCTACACTGAGACATGTCGGGTCTACACTGAGACATGTCGGGTCTCACGCTGAGACATGTCGGGTCTAGACTGAGACATGTCGGGTCTACGCTGAGACATGTCGGGTCTACTACGCTGAGACATGGGTCGGGTCTACGCTGAGACATGTCGGGTCTACGCTGAGACATGTCGGGTCTACGCTGAGACATGTCGGGTCTGGTCTACGCTGAGACATGTCGGGTCTACGCTGAGACATGTCGGGTCTACGCTGAGACATGTCGGGTCGGGTCTACGCTGAGACATGTCGGGTCTACACTGAGACTGAGACAGACATGTCGGGTCTACACTGAGACATGAGGTCTACGCTGAGACATGTCGGGTCTACGCTGAGACATGTCAGGTCTACGCTGAGACATGTCGGGTCTACTCTGAGACATGTCGGGTCTACGCTGAGACATGTCGGGTCTAGACTGAGACATGTCGGGTCTACGCTGAGACATGTCGGGTCTACGCTGAGACATGTCGGGTCTACGCTGAGACATGTCGGGTTCACGGGTCTACGCTGAGACATGTCGGGTCTACGGGTCTACGCTGAGACATGTCGGGTCTCACGCTGAGACATGTCGGGTCTACGCTGAGACATGTCGGGTCTACGCTGAGACATGTCTACACTGAGACATGTCGGGTCTACACTGAGACACGTCGGGTCTACGCTGAGACATGTCGGGTCTACGGGTCTACGCTGAGACACGTCGGGTCTACGCTGAGACATGTCGGGTCTACGGGTCTACGCTGAGACACGTCGGGTCTACGCTGAGACACGTCGGGTCTACGCTGAGACATGTCGGGTCTACGGGTCTACGCTGAGACACGTCGGGTCTACGCTGAGACACGTCGGGTCTACGCTGAGACACGTCGGGTCTACGCTGAGACATGTCAGGTCTACACTGAGACATGTCTACACTGAGACATGTCGGGTCTACGGGTCTACGCTGAGACATATCGGGTCTACGGGTCTACGCTGAGACATGTCGGGTCTACGCTGAGACATGTCGGGTCTACGCTGAGACATGTCGGGTCTACGCTGAGACATGTCGGGTCTACGCTGAGACATGTCGGGTCTACGCTGAGACATGTCGGGTCTACACTGAGACATGTCAGGTCTACACTGAGACATGTCGGGTCTACGCTGAGACATGTCGGGTCTACGCTGAGACATGTCGGGTCTACGCTGAGACATGTCGGGTCTACGCTGAGACATGTCGGGTCTACGCTGAGACATGTCGGGTCTACGGGTCTACGCTGAGACATGTCGGGTCTACACTGAGACATGTCGGGTCTAGACTGAGACATGTCGGGTCTACACTGAGACATGTCAGGTCTACGCTGAGACATGTCGGGTCTACGCTGAGACATGTCAGGTCTACGCTGAGACATGTCGGGTCTACTCTGAGACATGTCGGGTCTACGCTGAGACATGTCGGGTCTAGACTGAGACATGTCGGGTCTACGCTGAGACATGTCGGGTCTACGCTGAGACATGTCGGGTCTACGCTGAGACATGTCGGGTCTACGCTGAGACATGTCGGGTCTACGGGTCTACGCTGAGACATATCGGGTCTCCGGGTCTACGCTGAGACATGTCGGGTCTACGCTGAGACATGTCGGGTCTACGCTGAGACATGTCGGGTCTACACTGAGACATGTCGGGTCTACGCTGAGACATGTCAGGTCTACGCTGAGACACGTCGGGTCTACGCTGAGACATGTCTACACTGAGACATGTCGGGTCTACACTGAGACATGTCGGGTCTACGCTGAGACATGTCGGGTCTAGACTGAGACATGTCGGGTCTACGCTGAGACATGTCGGGTCTATGGGTCTACGCTGAGACATATCGGGTCTCTACGCTGAGACATGTCGGGTCTACGCTGAGACATGTCGGGTCTACGCTGAGACATGTCGGGTCTACGGGTCTACGCTGAGACATGTCGGGTCTACGCTGAGACATGTCGGGTCTACGCTGAGACATGTCGGGTCTACGGGTCTACGCTGAGACATGTCGGGTCTACACTGAGACATGTCGGGTCTAGACTGAGACATGTCGGGTCTACACTGAGACATGTCAGGTCTACGCTGAGACATGTCGGGTCTACGCTGAGACATGTCAGGTCTACGCTGAGACATGTCGGGTCTACTCTGAGACATGTCGGGTCTACGCTGAGACATGTCGGGTCTAGACTGAGACATGTCGGGTCTACGCTGAGACATGTCGGGTCTACGCTGAGACATGTCGGGTCTACGCTGAGACATGTCGGGTCTACGGGTCTACGCTGAGACATATCGGGTCTACGGGTCTACGCTGAGACATGTCGGGTCTACGCTGAGACATGTCGGGTCTATGGGTCTACGCTGAGACATGTCGGGTCTACGCTGAGACATGTCGGGTCTACACTGAGACACGTCGGGTCTACGCTGAGACATGTCGGGTCTACGGGTCTACGCTGAGACACGTCGGGTCTACGCTGAGACATGTCGGGTCTACGGGTCTACGCTGAGACACGTCGGGTCTACGCTGAGACACGTCGGGTCTACGCTGAGACATGTCGGGTCTACGCTGAGACATGTCGGGTCTACGGGTCTACGCTGAGACACGTCGGGTCTACGCTGAGACACGTCGGGTCTACGCTGAGACACGTCGGGTCTACGCTGAGACATGTCAGGTCTACACTGAGACATGTCTACACTGAGACATGTTGGGTCTACACTGAGACACGTCGGGTCTACGCTGAGACATGTCGGGTGCTGAGACATGTCTACACTGAGACATGTCGGGTCTACACTGAGACATGTCTACACTGGGTCAGGTCTACACTGAGACATGTCAGGTCTACACTGTGACATGTCGGGTCTACACTGAGACATGCAGGTCTACACTGAGACATGTCGGGTCTAGACTGAGACATGTCAGGTCTACACTGTGACATGTCGGGTCTACACTGAGACATGCAGGTCTACGCTGAGACATGTCGGGTCTACGGGTCTACGCTGAGACATATCGGGTCTACGGGTCTACGCTGAGACATGTCGGGTCTACGCTGAGACATGTCGGGTCTACGCTGAGACATGTTTGGTCTACGGGTCTACGCTGAGACATTTCGGGTCTACGCTGAGACATGTCGGGTGTACGGGTAAACGCTGATACATGTCGGGTCTACGCTGAGACATGTCGGGTCTACGGGTCTACGCTGAGACATGTCGGGTCTACGCTGAGACATGTCGGGTCTACGCTGAGACACGTCGGGTCTACGCTGAGACATGTCGGGTCTACGCTGAGACATGTCGGGTCTACGCTGAGACATGTCGGGTCTACGCTGAGACACGTCGGGTCTACGCTGAGACATGTCGGGTCTACGCTGAGACATGTCGGGTCTACGCTGAGACATGTCAGGTCTACACTGAGACATGTCGGGTCTCTACGCTGAGACATGTCGGGTCTACGCTGAGACATGTCGGGTCTACGCTGAGACATGTCGGGTCTACGCTGAGACATGTCGGGTCTACGCTGAGACATGTCGGGTCTACGGGTCTACGCTGAGACATGTCGGGTCTACACTGAGACATGTCGGGTCTAGACTGAGACATGTCGGGTCTACACTGAGACATGTCAGGTCTACGCTGAGACATGTCGGGTCTACGCTGAGACATGTCAGGTCTACGCTGAGACATGTCGGGTCTACTCTGAGACATGTCGGGTCTACGCTGAGACATGTCGGGTCTAGACTGAGACATGTCGGGTCTACGCTGAGACATGTCGGGTCTACGCTGAGACATGTCGGGTCTACGCTGAGACATGTCGGGTCTACGCTGAGACATGTCGGGTCTACGGGTCTACGCTGAGACATATCGGGTCTACGGGTCTACGCTGAGACATGTCGGGTCTACGCTGAGACATGTCGGGTCTACGCTGAGACATGTCGGGTCTACACTGAGACATGTCGGGTCTACGCTGAGACATGTCAGGTCTACGCTGAGACACGTCGGGTCTACGCTGAGACATGTCTACACTGAGACATGTCGGGTCTACACTGAGACATGTCGGGTCTACGCTGAGACATGTCGGGTCTAGACTGAGACATGTCGGGTCTACGCTGAGACATGTCGGGTCTATGGGTCTACGCTGAGACATATCGGGTCTACGGGTCTACGCTGAGACATGTCGGGTCTACGCTGAGACATGTCGGGTCTACGCTGAGACATGTCGGGTCTACGGGTCTACGCTGAGACATGTCGGGTCTACGCTGAGACATGTCGGGTCTACGCTGAGACATGTCGGGTCTACGCTGAGACATGTCGGGTCTACACTGAGACATGTCGGGTCTAGACTGAGACATGTCGGGTCTACACTGAGACATGTCAGGTCTACGCTGAGACATGTCGGGTCTACGCTGAGACATGTCAGGTCTACGCTGAGACATGTCGGGTCTACTCTGAGACATGTCGGGTCTACGCTGAGACATGTCGGGTCTAGACTGAGACATGTCGGGTCTACGCTGAGACATGTCGGGTCTACGCTGAGACATGTCGGGTCTACGCTGAGACATGTCGGGTCTACGGGTCTACGCTGAGACATATCGGGTCTACGGGTCTACGCTGAGACATGTCGGGTCTACGCTGAGACATGTCGGGTCTACGCTGAGACATGTCGGGTCTATGGGTCTACGCTGAGACATGTCGGGTCTACGCTGAGACATGTCGGGTCTACACTGAGACATGTCGGGTCTACGCTGAGACATGTCAGGTCTACGCTGAGACACGTCGGGTCTACGCTGAGACATGTCTACACTGAGACATGTCGGGTCTACACTGAGACATGTCAGGTCTACGCTGAGACATATCGGGTCTACGGGTCTACGCTGAGACATGTCGGGTCTACGCTGAGACACGTCGGGTCTACTCTGAGACACGTCGGGTCTACGCTGAGACACGTCGGGTCTACTCTGAGACACGTCGGGTCTACGCTGAGACATGTCGGGTCTACGGGTCTACGCTGAGACACGTCGGGTCTACGCTGAGACATGTCGGGTCTACACTGAGACACGTCGGGTCTACGCTGAGACATGTCGGGTCTACGCTGAGACATGTCGGGTCTACGCTGAGACATGTCTACACTGAGACATGTCGGGTCTACACTGAGACACGTCGGGTCTACGCTGAGACATGTCGGGTCTACGGGTCTACGCTGAGACACGTCGGGTCTACGCTGAGACATGTCGGGTCTACACTGAGACACGTCGGGTCTACGCTGAGACATGTCGGGTCTACGGGTCTACGCTGAGACACGTCGGGTCTACGCTGAGACATGTCGGGTCTACGGGTCTACGCTGAGACACGTCGGGTCTACGCTGAGACACGTCGGGTCTACGCTGAGACATGTCGGGTCTACGGGTCTACGCTGAGACACGTCGGGTCTACGCTGAGACACGTCGGGTCTACGCTGAGACACGTCGGGTCTACGCTGAGACATGTCAGGTCTACACTGAGACATGTCTACACTGAGACATGTCGGGTCTACACTGAGACACGTCGGGTCTACGCTGAGACATGTCGGGTCTACGCTGAGACATGTCTACACTGAGACATGTCGGGTCTACACTGAGACATGTGGGGTCTACACTGAGACATGTCAGGTCTACACTGAGACATGTCAGGTCTACACTGTGACATGTCGGGTCTACACTGAGACATGCAGGTCTACACTGAGACATGTCGGGTCTAGACTGAGACATGTCGGGTCTACGCTGAGACATGTCGGGTCTACGCTGAGACATGTCGGGTCTACGGGTCTACGCTGAGACATATCGGGTCTACGGGTCTACGCTGAGACATGTCGGGTCTACGCTGAGACATGTCGGGTCTACGCTGAGACATGTTTGGTCTACGGGTCTACGCTGAGACATTTCGGGTCTACGCTGAGACATGTCGGGTGTACGGGTAAACGCTGATACATGTCGGGTCTACGCTGAGACATGTCGGGTCTACGGGTCTACGCTGAGACATGTCGGGTCTACGCTGAGACATGTCGGGTCTACGGGTAAACGCTGAGACATGTCGGGTCTACGCTGAGACATGTCGGGTCTACGCTGAGACATGTCGGGTCTAGACTGAGACATGTCGGGTCTACGCTGAGACATGTCAGGTCTACGCTGAGACATGTCGGGTCTACGGGTAAACGCTGAGACATGTCGGGTCTACGCTGAGACATGTCGGGTCTACGCTGAGACATGTCGGGTCTACACTGAGACATGTCGGGTCTAGACTGAGACATGTCGGGTCTACGCTGAGACATGTCAGGTCTACACTGAGACATGTCAGGTCTACACTGTGACATGTCGGGTCTACACTGAGACATGCAGGTCTACACTGAGACATGTCGGGTCTAGACTGAGACATGTCGGGTCTACGCTGAGACATGTCGGGTCTACGCTGAGACATGTCGGGTCTACGGGTCTACGCTGAGACATATCGGGTCTACGGGTCTACGCTGAGACATGTCGGGTCTACGCTGAGACATGTCGGGTCTACGCTGAGACATGTTTGGTCTACGGGTCTACGCTGAGACATTTCGGGTCTACGCTGAGACATGTCGGGTGTACGGGTAAACGCTGATACATGTCGGGTCTACGCTGAGACATGTCGGGTCTACGGGTCTACGCTGAGACATGTCGGGTCTACGCTGAGACATGTCGGGTCTACGGGTAAACGCTGAGACATGTCGGGTCTACGCTGAGACATGTCGGGTCTACGCTGAGACATGTCGGGTCTAGACTGAGACATGTCGGGTCTACGCTGAGACATGTCAGGTCTACGCTGAGACATGTCGGGTCTACGGGTAAACGCTGAGACATGTCGGGTCTACGCTGAGACATGTCGGGTCTACGCTGAGACATGTCGGGTCTACACTGAGACATGTCGGGTCTAGACTGAGACATGTCGGGTCTACGCTGAGACATGTCAGGTCTACGCTGAGACATGTCTACACTGAGACATGTCGGGTCTACGGGTCTACGCCGAGACACGTCGGGTCTACGCTGAGACATGTCGGGTCTACACTGAGACACGTCGGGTCTACGCTGAGACATGTCGGGTCTACGGGTCTACGCTGAGACACGTCGGGTCTACGCTGAGACATGTCGGGTCTACGGGTCTACGCTGAGACACGTCGGGTCTACGCTGAGACACGTCGGGTCTACGCTGAGACATGTCGGGTCTACGGGTCTACGCTGAGACACGTCGGGTCTACGCTGAGACACGTCGGGTCTACGCTGAGACACGTTGGATCTACGCTGAGACATGTCAGGTCTACACTGAGACATGTCTACACTGAGACATGTCGGGTCTACACTGAGACACGTCGGGTCTACGCTGAGACATGTCGGGTCTACGCTGAGACATGTCTACACTGAGACATGTCGGGTCTACACTGAGACATGTGGGGTCTACACTGAGACATGTCAGGTCTACACTGAGACATGTAAGGTCTACACTGAGACATGTCGGGTCTACACTGAGACATGCAGGTCTACACTGAGACATGTCGGGTCTAGACTGAGACATGTCGGGTCTACGCTGAGACATGTCGGGTCTACGCTGAGACATGTCGGGTCTACGCTGAGACATGTCGGGTCTACGGATCTACGCTGAGACATATCGGGTCTACGGGTCTACGCTGAGACATGCCGGGTCTACGCTGAGACATGTTGGGTCTACGGGTCTACGCTGAGACATGTCGTGTCTACGCTGAGACATGTTGGGTCTACGGGTAAACGCTGAGACATGTCGGGTCTACGCTGAGACATGTCGGGTCTACACTGAGACATGTCAGGTCTAGACTGAGACATGTCGGGGCTACGCTGAGACATGTCAGGTCTACGCTGAGACACGTCGGGTCTACGCTGAGACATGTCTACACTGAGACATGTCGGGTCTACACTGAGACATGTCAGGTCTACGCTGAGACATATCGGGTCTACGGGTCTACGCTGAGACATGTCGGGACTACGCTGAGACACGTCGGGTCTACTCTGAGACACGTCGGGTCTACGCTGAGACATGTCGGGTCTACTCTGAGACACGTCGGGTCTACGCTGAGACACGTCGGGTCTACGCTGAGACATGTCGGGTCTACGCTGAGACTCGTCGGGTCTACGCTGAGACATGTCGGGTCTACGCTGAGACACGTCGGGTCTACGCTGAGACATGTCGGGTCTACACTGAGACATGTCTACACTGAGACATGTCGGGTCTACACTGAGACACGTCGGGTCTACGCTGAGACATGTCGGGTCTACGGGTCTACGCTGAGACACGTCGGGTCTACGCTGAGACATGTCGGGTCTACGGGTCTACGCTGAGACATGTCGGGTCTACGGGTCTACGCTGAGACACGTCGGGTCTACGCTGAGACATGTCGGGTCTACGGGTCTACGCTGAGACATGTCGGGTCTACGCTGAGACATGTCGGGTCTACGCTGAGACATGTCGGGTCTACGCTGAGACATGTCGGGTCTACGGGTCTACGCTGAGACATGTCGGGTCTACACTGAGACATGTCGGGTCTAGACTGAGACATGTCGGGTCTACACTGAGACATGTCAGGTCTACGCTGAAACATGTCGGGTCTACGCTGAGACATGTCAGGTCTACGCTGAGACATGTCGGGTCTACTCTGAGACATGTCGGGTCTACGCTGAGACATGTCGGGTCTAGACTGAGACATGTCGGGTCTACGCTGAGACATGTCGGGTCTACGCTGAGACATGTCGGGTCTACGCTGAGACATGTCGGGTCTACGGGTCTACGCTGAGACATATCGGGTCTACGGGTCTACGCTGAGACATGTCGGGTCTACGCTGAGACATGTCGGGTCTACGCTGAGACATGTCGGGTCTATGGGTCTACGCTGAGACATGTCGGGTCTACGCTGAGACATGTCGGGTCTACACTGAGACATGTCGGGTCTAGACTGAGACATGTCGGGTCTACGCTGAGACATGTCAGGTCTACGCTGAGACACGTCGGGTCTACGCTGAGACATGTCTACACTGAGACATGTCGGGTCTACACTGAGACATGTCAGGTCTACGCTGAGACATATCGGGTCTACGGGTCTACGCTGAGACATGTCGGGTCTACGCTGAGACACGTCGGGTCTACTCTGAGACACGTCGGGTCTACGCTGAGACACGTCGGGTCTACTCTGAGACACGTCGGGTCTACGCTGAGACACGTCGGGTCTACTCTGAGACACGTCGAGTCTACGCTGAGACATGTCGGGTCTACGCTGAGACACGTCGGGTCTACGCTGAGACATGTCGGGTCTACGCTGAGACACGTCGGGTCTACGCTGAGACATGTCGGGTCTACGCTGAGACATGTCGGGTCTATGGGTCTACGCTGAGACATGTCGGGTCTACGCTGAGACATGTCGGGTCTACACTGAGACATGTCGGGTCTAGACTGAGACATGTCGGGTCTACGCTGAGACATGTCAGGTCTACGCTGAGACACGTCGGGTCTACGCTGAGACATGTCTACACTGAGACATGTCGGGTCTACACTGAGACATGTCAGGTCTACGCTGAGACATATCGGGTCTACGGGTCTACGCTGAGACATGTCGGGTCTACGCTGAGACACGTCGGGTCTACTCTGAGACACGTCGGGTCTACGCTGAGACACGTCGGGTCTACTCTGAGACACGTCGGGTCTACGCTGAGACACGTCGGGTCTACTCTGAGACACGTCGAGTCTACGCTGAGACATGTCGGGTCTACGCTGAGACACGTCGGGTCTACGCTGAGACATGTCGGGTCTACGCTGAGACACGTCGGGTCTACGCTGAGACATGTCGGGTCTACGCTGAGACATGTCTACACTGAGACATGTCGGGTCTACACTGAGACACGTCGGGTCTACGCTGAGACATGTCGGGTCTACGGGTCTACGCTGAGACACGTCGGGTCTACGCTGAGACATGTCGGGTCTACGCTGAGACATGTCGGGTCTACGCTGAGACATGTCGGGTCTACGGGTCTACGCTGAGACACGTCGGGTCTACGCTGAGACATGTCGGGTCTACACTGAGACACGTCGGGTCTACGCTGAGACATGTCGGGTCTACGGGTCTACGCTGAGACACGTCGGGTCTACGCTGAGACATGTCGGGTCTACGGGTCTACGCTGAGACACGTCGGGTCTACGCTGAGACACGTCGGGTCTACGCTGAGACATGTCGGGTCTACGGGTCTACGCTGAGACACGTCGGGTCTACGCTGAGACACGTCGGGTCTACGCTGAGACATGTCAGGTCTACACTGAGACATGTCTACACTGAGACATGTCGGGTCTACACTGAGACACGTCGGGTCTACGCTGAGACATGTCGGGTCTACGCTGAGACATGTCTACACTGAGACATGTCGGGTCTACACTGAGACATGTGGGGTCTACACTGAGACATGTCAGGTCTACACTGAGACATGTCAGGTCTACACTGAGACATGTCGGGTCTACACTGAGACATGTCGGGTCTAGACTGAGACATGTCGGGGCTACGCTGAGACACGTCGGGTCTACGCTGAGACATGTCTACACTGAGACATGTCGGGTCTACACTGAGACATGTCAGGTCTACGCTGAGACATATCGGGTCTACGGGTCTACGCTGAGACATGTCGGGACTACGCTGAGACACGTCGGGTCTACTCTGAGACACGTCGGGTCTACGCTGAGACATGTCGGGTCTACTCTGAGACACGTCGGGTCTACGCTGAGACACGTCGGGTCTACGCTGAGACATGTCGGGTCTACGCTGAGACTCGTCGGGTCTACGCTGAGACATGTCGGGTCTACGCTGAGACACGTCGGGTCTACGCTGAGACATGTCGGGTCTACACTGAGACATGTCTACACTGAGACATGTCGGGTCTACACTGAGACACGTCGGGTCTACGCTGAGACATGTCGGGTCTACGGGTCTACGCTGAGACACGTCGGGTCTACGCTGAGACATGTCGGGTCTACGGGTCTACGCTGAGACATGTCGGGTCTACGGGTCTACGCTGAGACACGTCGGGTCTACGCTGAGACATGTCGGGTCTACGGGTCTACGCTGAGACATGTCGGGTCTACGCTGGGATATGTCGGGTCTACGCTGAGACATGTCGGGTCTACGCTGAGACATGTCGGGTCTACGCTGAGACATGTCGGGTCTACACTGAGACATGTCGGGTCTAGACTGAGACATGTCGGGTCTACACTGAGACATGTCAGGTCTACGCTGAAACATGTCGGGTCTACGCTGAGACATGTCAGGTCTACGCTGAGACATGTCGGGTCTACTCTGAGACATGTCGGGTCTACGCTGAGACATGTCGTGTCTAGACTGAGACATGTCGGGTCTACGCTGAGACATGTCGGGTCTACGCTGAGACATGTCGGGTCTACGCTGAGACATGTCGGGTCTACGGGTCTACGCTGAGACATATCGGGTCTACGGGTCTACGCTGAGACATGTCGGGTCTACGCTGAGACATGTCGGGTCTACGCTGAGACATGTCGGGTCTATGGGTCTACGCTGAGACATGTCGGGTCTAGACTGAGACATGTCGGGTCTACGCTGAGACATGTCAGGTCTACGCTGAGACACGTCGGGTCTACGCTGAGACATGTCGGATCTACACTGAGACATGTCAGGTCTACGCTGAGACATATCGGGTCTACGGGTCTACGCTGAGACATGTCGGGTCTACGCTGAGACACGTCGGGTCTACTCTGAGACACGTCGGGTCTACGCTGAGACACGTCGGGTCTACTCTGAGACACGTCGAGTCTACGCTGAGACATGTCGGGTCTACGCTGAGACACGTCGGGTCTACGCTGAGACATGTCGGGTCTACGCTGAGACACGTCGGGTCTACGCTGAGACATGTCGGGTCTACGCTGAGACATGTCTACACTGAGACATGTCGGGTCTACACTGAGACACGTCGGGTCTACGCTGAGACATGTCGGGTCTACGGGTCTACGCTGAGACACGTCGGGTCTACGCTGAGACATGTCGGGTCTACGCTGAGACATGTCGGGTCTACGCTGAGACATGTCTACACTGAGACATGTCGGGTCTACACTGAGACACGTCGGGTCTACGCTGAGACATGTCGGGTCTACGGGTCTACGTGAGACACGTCGGGTCTACGCTGAGACATGTCGGGTCTACACTGAGACACGTCGGGTCTACGCTGAGACATGTCGGGTCTACGGGTCTACGCTGAGACACGTCGGGTCTACGCTGAGACATGTCGGGTCTACGGGTCTACGCTGAGACACGTCGGGTCTACGCTGAGACACGTCGGGTCTACGCTGAGACATGTCGGGTCTACGGGTCTACGCTGAGACACGTCGGGTCTACGCTGAGACACGTCGGGTCTACGCTGAGACATGTCAGGTCTACACTGAGACATGTCTACACTGAGACATGTCGGGTCTACACTGAGACACGTCTACACTGAGACATGTCGGGTCTACACTGAGACATGTGGGGTCTACACTGAGACATGTCAGGTCTACACTGAGACATGTCAGGTCTACACTGAGACATGTCGGGTCTACACTGAGACATGCAGGTCTACACTGAGACATGTCGGGTCTAGACTGAGACATGTCGGGTCTACGCTGAGACATGTCTTGTCTACGCTGAGACATGTCGGGTCTACGCTGAGACATGTCGGGTCTACGGGTCTACGCTGAGACATATCGGGTCTACGGGTCTACGCTGAGACATGTCGGGTCTACGCTGAGACAGGTCGGGTCTACGGGTCTACGCTGAGACATGTCGGGTCTACGCTGAGACATGTCGGGTCTACGGATAAACGCTGAGACATGTCGGGTCTACGCTGAGACATGTCGGGTCTACGGGTCTACGCTGAGACATGTCGGGTCTACGCTGAGACATGTCGGGTCTACGGGTCTACGCTGAGACATGTCGGGTCTACGGGTCTACGCTGAGACACGTCGGGTCTACGCTGAGACACGTCGGGTCTACGCTGAGACACGTCGGGTCTACGGGTCTACGCTGAGACACGTCGGGTCTACGCTGAGACACGTCGGGTCTACGCTGAGACATGTCAGGTCTACACTGAGACATGTCTACACTGAGACATGTCGGGTCTACACTGAGACACGTCGGGTCTACGCTGAGACATGTCGGGTCTACGCTGAGACATGTCTACGCTGAGACATGTCGGGTCTACGCTGAGACATGTCGGGTCTACGCTGAGACATGTCGGGTCTACACTGAGACATGTCTACGCTGAGACATGTCGGGTCTACGCTGAGACATGTCGGGTCTACTCTGAGACATGTCGGGTCTACGCTGAGACATGTCGGGTCTACGCTGAGACATGTCGGGTCTACACTGAGACATGAGACATGTCGGGTCTACACTGAGACATGTCAGGTCTACGCTGAGACATGTCGGGTCTACGCTGAGACATGTCGGGTCTACTCTGAGCCATATCGGGTCTACACTGAGACATGTCAGGTCTACACTGAGACATGTCGGGTCTACGCTGAGACATGTCGGGTCTACGCTGAGACATGACGGGTCTACGCTGAGACATGTCGGGTCTACGCTGAGACATGTCGGGTCTACGCTGAGACATGTCGGGTCTACGCTGAGACATGTCGGGTCTACACTGAGACATGTCGGGTCTACGCTGAGACATGTCGGGTCTACGCTGAGGCATGTCGGGTCTACGCTGAGACATGTCGGGTCTACGCTGAGACATGCTGGGTCTACGCTGAGACATGTCGGGTCTACTCTGAGACATGCTGGGTCTACGCTGAGGCATGTCTACACTGAGACATGTCGGGTCTACGCTGAGACATGTCGGGTCTACGCTGAGACATGTCGGGTCTACGCTGAGACATGTCGGGTCTACGCTGAGACATGTCGGGTCTACGGGTCTACACTGAGACATGTCGTGTCTACGCTGAGACATGTCTACGCTGACACATGTCGGGTCTACACTGAGACATGTCGGGTCTACACTGAGACATGTCAGGTCTACACTGAGACATGTCGGGTCTACGGGTCTACGCTGAGACATATCGGGTCTACGGGTCTACGCTGAGACATGTCGGGTCTACACTGAGACATGGAGTATATGGGGACAAGGAATCCAGCAACATTTTTTTAGCTACTTTGGTGTGTAACCAAGTATAAAGAAATCAGTCACTAAACTAAATGGAGTGAAAAACATATTGTTAGGGGTGATACATGTCAAACTGCAGGGCGTTGAAGAGCTCCCCCAGTTACAGACTAATACGTTACAGACTAGTACTGATGTGCTGAGTTTACTGATGTGCTGAGTTAACTGATGTGCTGAGTTTACTGATGTGCTGAGTTTACTGATGTGCTGAGTTTACTGATGTGCTGAGTTTACTGATGTGCTGAGTTTACTGATGTGCTGAGTTTACTGATGTGCTGAGTTTACTGATGTGCTGAGTTTACTGATGTGCTGAGTTAACTGATGTGCTGAGTTTACTGATGTGCTGAGTTTACTGATGTGCTGAGTTTACTGATGTGCTGAGTTTACTGATGTGCTGAGTTTACTGATGTGCTGAGTTTGCTGATGTGCTGAGTTTACTGATGTGCTGAGTTTACTGATGTGCTGAGTTTACTGATGTGCTGAGTTTACTGATGTGCTGAGTTAACTGATGTGCTGAGTTTACTGATGTGCTGAGTTTACTGATGTGCTGAGTTTACTGATGTGCTGAGTTTACTGATGTGCTGAGTTTACTGATGTGCTGAGTTTACTGATGTGCTGAGTTAACTGATGTGCTGAGTTTACTGATGTGCTGAGTTTACTGATGTGCTGAGTTAACTGATGTGCTGAGTTTACTGATGTGCTGAGTTTACTGATGTGCTGAGTTTACTGATGTGCTGAGTTTACTGATGTGCTGAGTTTACTGCTAGACGCGTCTTTATTAGTCGTTGGCTGAAGTGTATTTCACAGAACCAGTAATGTCTAAGTAGAGTCATTACAAACAAACGCATCATTTGCTTTATTCAGCCAAAACATTACAAATGAGCTAAACAAGTTAAGTTTGCTACACGTTAGTAATATATCACCAGCCACAGGCCTGAAAGAAACAGCACTGGAGTTCCACAAGGTGATGCATTGACATTGTAAAACAATGTGAAGACCACCGTTGACTGGCTAAATAACATGAACTAGCCAACTAACGTTACTCTAATAACTGGCAACAAATCTGAGGTCAGAAAATGACTAAAATGTGGCGGTAACCTTACTTGAACCGCACGACTGAATAACTTATTACCACCGTCTGCAGTTAACCCTTTCAGGTTGAAATCCCTGTTTAGTTGTAGATTAAAAATACACTTATAATTATAGTATAATTACTTATCCATACAGGGCAATGGTTTAAGAAATCAATATTTTCCTACGGTTCTCGTGATTTGATTTAAGGACAGAAAAAAAATCAGCTGAAAGTTGATTCTGTTTTAGGGAGTTTGACTGTAGCTGTGTGGCGTTGAGAAGATGGGGATGTCTGGCAGCCTTATACTTCTTGTCACCACTAGAGGTCAGATTTCCCTCAGATTTCAGCTGTGGCTTTCACTTTGTCTATGAACCAGAAACACATCCATTTAAAGACTGAGGTAAAGTTGGTTTTATATTCAACAGATATTCAACAGACATTCAACAGACATTCAACCTTCTCCAAAATCTATTTAACATGTAAAAATCAATAACTAATTCACCGTTTGTCACAAAATCATCAAACTAGATATGATTTATTCTATAAATGTCTAGCATACTTTTACAACCTTTGTTTTGAGGACCAATTCCAGTTTTTATATAAATATTTCAAATCTATAAAATGCTATTTAAAGCGGTATAAATCAATAACTAATTCACTGTTTATCACAGAAACATACAACTATGTATGATTTATTCTATAAATGTCTAGCATAATTTTACAACTTTTGTTTTGATCAAAAATTCCAGTTTTGATTTGATAGAGGGCATGTAGTCCGTCTAGAGGGCGTGTGGTCAAAGTCCTACCGAGTCTTTATACCCTATTAAAAGGGGCCTGAATAAAATGTTATTAGTTTACAGGAAAAAACTATGGGATGAAGGGGTCAGGCCTGATTAACAAAGAAGACAGGTGGATGGATCAAGAGGACCAAGACAACGAAGAGAGTCAACATGGGCACCTCCACAATAGAGATAAGGAAAACTAAGAGTGACCCATAACATGTGTTATGTTCTGTTAATTACTGATGTCCCCTTTAAGGATGGAGCACCCTTGGTCATGCGCAGTATTGTTCTATGTTATTCTGGTACTAACTAGTTTGAGTAAATGTGAAGCTCCAGTTCAATTGCTTGTATTCAGAGTCTTTCTTATTACATAAATAAGTACTAAGTGTTAAGACACTACAACATACAATACCGTTCGAAAGTTTGGGGTCACTTAGAAATGTCACTGTTTTGGGAAGAAAAGCCATTTTTTCGTCCATTAAAATAACATAAAATTGATCAGAAATACAGTGTAGACATTGTTAATGTTGGAAATGACTATTGTGGCTGGAAATGGCAGAATTTTTATGGAATATCTACATAGGCATACAGAGGCCCATTATCAGGCAACCATCACTCTTGTGTTCCAAAGGCACATTGTGCTAGCTAATACAAGTTTATCATTTTAAAAGACTAATTGAACATTAGAAAACCCAGCTGTTAGCACAGCTGAAAATGGCTGTTCTGATTAAAGAAGCAATAAAACTGGCATTCTTTATGCAACAGTATAGCTTCCGTCCCTCTCCTCGAACTTACCTGGGCTTGAACCGGGGACCCTCTGCACACATCAACAACTGGCTCCAAAGGGAGCATCGTTACCCATCGCTCCACGGCCCGTGCAGAGCAAGGGGAACAACTACATCAAGGTCTCAGAGAGAGAGAGTGATTAGCGCGCACCACCACTAACTAGCTAACCATTTCACATCGGATACACTCTGCAGCATTCCACGAATCAGGCCTTTATGGTAGAGTGGCCAGACGGAAGCCATTCCTCTCTAAAAATGTACATGACAGCACGCCTGGAGTTTGCCAAAAGGCACCTAAAGACTCTCAGACCATGAGAAACAAGATTTTCTGGTCTGATGAAAACAAGATTGAATTCTTTGGTCTGAATGCCAAGCATCATGTCTGGAGGAAACTTAGCAGCATTCCTACAGTGAAGCACGGTGGTGGCAGCATCATGCTGTGGGTATGTTTTTCAGCAGCAAGTACTGGGAGACTAGCAAATTACAGTGAGATCCTTGATGAAAACCTGCTCCAGAGCGCTCAGGACCTCAGACTGGGGCGAAGGTTTACCTTCCATCAAGGCAACAACCCTAAGCTTCGGGACAAGTCTATGAATGTCCTTGAGTGGCCCAGCAAGAGCCCAGACTTGAACCCGATCAAGTATCTCTGGAGAGAAAATAGCTGTGCACCAACACCCCCATCTAACCTGACAGAGCTTTAGAGGATCTGCAGGGGAGAATGGGAGAAAATACCCAAACATAGTTGTGCCAAGCTTGCAGCGTCATACCCAAGGCTGTAATCGCTACCAAAGATGCTTCAACAAAGTACTTAGTAAAGGGTCTGAATACTTATGTAAATGTGATGTCTGTTTATTTTATATTTTTCATTAGCAACATTTTCAATATTTCTTTTAACAGTTTTTGCTTTGTCATTCTGGGGTATTGTGATGTCATTCTGGGGTATTGTGATGTCATTCTGGGGTATTGTGATGTCATTCTGGGGTATTGTGATGTCATTCTGGGGTATTGGGTGTAGATTGAACAAAACAATTTGATCAATTTTAGAATAAGGCTGTAATGTAACAAAATGTGGAAAATGTCAAGGGGTCTGAATACTTTCTCAAGGTACCATACATACTTGTACAACGCCTTCAGAAACGATTCATTCCCTTGACTTTTTCCACATTTTGTTGTGTTGCAAACTGAATTTAAAATGAGTTAAATGTAGGTGTTTTGTCACTAGTCTACACACAATACCTCATAATTTGTGGAATTATATTGTTTTACATTTAAAACAAAGCTGAAATGTCTTGAGTCAATAAGGGTTTAACCCCAATTTTTTTGGCAAGCCTAAATAAGTTCAAGAGTAAACATTTGCTAAACAAGTTACATAATAAGTTGCGTGGGCTACCTGTAACTCACAAATACAATGTATCTGTAAGGTCCCTCAGTCACGCAGTGACTTTCAAACACAGATTCAACCACAAAGACCAGGGATGTTTTCCACTGCCTCTCAAAGGGCACCTTTGAGAAGAAGAAGCAGACACTGAATATCCCTTTGAGCAGGGTGAAGTTATTAATTACACTTTGGATGGTGTATCAATACACCCAGTCAATACAAAGATACAGGCGTCCTTCCTAACTCATTTGTTGGAGAGGAAGGAAACCGCTCAGGGATTTCACCATGAGGCCAATGGTGACTTTAAAACAGTTACAGAGTTTAATGGCTGTGATAGGAGAGACATGAGGATGGATCAACAGCTGCAAAAAAATGTGGAATAGCAATTCACTTTTTTGTCCTGAATACAAAGTGTTGTGTTGTATTGGATTTGCCCCAAACATATTACTGAGCACAACATTCCATATTTTCAAGCATAGTGGTGCTAGCTGCCTCCTAAGAAGAGGTAGGTGCAGGAGTCAGGAGAGCAAGGAATTTCAGTTTGCACAGTCGTTTATTATAAGTCCCAACCCACCAACAAGAGGCGGGGAAAATCATGAAACACACGGAGGAGAAAACTATATTCCTAAATATAGTACCCACGGTACAACGACTGTGAGGAAAAAACCCTGTGGCGCAAACACACACCCCTAACAGAGCTAACACAGCAAAATCCATCCCGCACAACCTCCGCAAGACTAGCAGGGAGTGGAGGTTAATAAACCCACCGAAATAACTAATCAGACACAGGCGCTAACAACAACAGACAGACTAGTAGTCTGGCTAGTAGGACAGCTAGTAGGCCGGCGACGACGACCACCGAGCACCGTCCGAACAGGGAGAGGAGCCACCTTCGGTGGAAGTCGTGACAGTATCCCTCTCCTGATGCGCAGCTCCCGCAGCGCGCCGACGCCGGCCTCGAGGACGACCCGGAGGACGAGGCGCAGGGCGATCCGGATGGAGGCGGTGAAACTCACTCAGCAGAGATGGATCCAAGACGTCCTCCACGTGCACCCAGCATCTGTCCTCCGGACCGTACCCCTCCCAATCCACGAGGTACTGCAGGCCCCTTACCCGACGCCTGGATTCCAGTATGGATCGCACTGCGCATGCCGGAGCCCCCTCGATTTCCAGGGGGGGCGGAGGGACCTCCCGCGCCTCAGCTTCGTGAAGCGGACCATCTACCACCGGCCTGAGGAGAGACACATGAAACGAGGGGTTAATACGGTAATAAGGGGGAGCTGTAACCTATAACACACCTTGTTTATTCTCCTCGGGACTAACTTTTTAGGGATAGGGGGCAGCATTTTCACATTGGATTAATTGCGTGGCCATAGTGAACTGCCTCCTACTCTGTCCCAGATGCTAATATATGCATATTATTATTACTATTGGATAGAAAACACTCTGAAGTTCTAAAACTGTTTAAATTATGTCTGTGAGTATAACAGAACTCATATGGCAGGCAAACTTCCAAACAGGAAGTGGAAATTCTGGGGCTGGTTGATTTTCAACTCATCGCCTATTCACATCCCAGTAAGATATGGATCTGTTTGCACTTCCTACGCCTTCCACTAGATGTCAACAGTCAGTAGAACGTGGAATGAAGCCTAGCAAAAGTAACTAATTGGACACTAGTAATAGACATTATCGAACAAAACAATGATTTATTGCGGAACTATGATTCCTGGCCCTGCATTCTAATGAAAGATCATCAAAGGTAAGGGAATATTTATGACGTAATTTCGTATTCCAACATGGCGGAGAAATGTTATGTATTTCTGAGCGTGTCTTTTTTATTTTTATTGCATGGTATGCATTTTTCGTAAAATAAAATTCAAATCTGACACAGCGGTTGCATTAAGAACAAGTGTATCTTTAATTATATGTAGAACATGTATCTTTCATCAAAGTTTATGATGAGTATTTCTGTTATATATATTTTTGAATTTCCAGCGCTGCCTTTTCAGCGGAATGTTAGCGGAACCTGTGTCCTAGACAGGTTAAATGGCCCCACAAACCACGGACCCAGCTTCCGGCAGGGCAGGCGTAGGGGCAGGTTTCGGGTCGAGAGCCAGACCCAGTCCACTAGTGCGAACACCGGGGCCTCACTGCAGTGGCAATCAGCGCTCGCTTTCTGCTGCCCTTCGGCACGTTTCAGGTGACCGTGGACGGCCTACCAGGTGTCCTTCGAGCACTTCACCCATTCCTCCACCGCAGGAGCCTGGGTCTGGCTCGGGTGCCACGGTACCAGGACCGGCCGATACCCCAACACGCACTGAAAGGGCGAAAGGTTAGTTGAGGAGTGGCGGAGTGAGTTCTGGGCCATCTCTGCCCATGGAACGTACCTCGCCCACTCCCCTGGCCGGTCGAACCTACCCACATCCTGGTTAACTCTCTCCACCTGCCCATTACTCTCGGGGTGAAAACCAGAGGTCAGGCTGACCGAGACCCCCAGACGCTCCATGAACGCCCTCCAAACCCGGGACTTGAACTGAGGACACAGATCAGAAACTATGTCCTCAGGCACCCCGTGGTGCCGGAAGACGTGTGTAAACAGGGCCTCCGCAGTCTGTAGGGCCGTAGGGAGACCGGGCAAAGGGAGGAGACGACAGGGCTTAGAAAACCGATCCACAACGACCAAGATCGTGGTGTTGCCCTGAGACGGAGGAAGATCGGTCAGGAAGTCCACCAACAGGTGTGACCAAGGCTGTTGTGGAGCGGGGAGGGGTTGTAACTTCCCTCTGGGCAGGTGCCTAGGAACCTTGCACTGAGCGCACACTAAACAGGAAGAGACGTAAACCCTCACGTCCTTAGCTAAAGTAGCCCACCAGCACGTCCCCCTAAGGCATCGCACCGTCCTATCGATACCCGGATGACCAGAGGAGGGTAACGTGTGAGCCCACCGAATCAACCTGTCGCGAACACCAAGCGGGACGTACTTCCGTCTAGCTGGACACTGAGGTGGAGTAGGCTCTGACCGAGATGCCCAATCGATGTCAGTGTCCACCTCCCATACCACCGGTACCACCAGACAAGGGGCCGGAAGATGGGGGTGGGATCGATGGACCGCTCCTCTGTATCATAAAGACGGGACAGTGTGTCTGCCTTAGAGTTCTGGGACCCTGGTCTATACGAAATCGTAAATCTGAATCGGGTGAAAAATATGGCCCACCTTGCCTGGCGAGGGTTCAGTCTCCTCGCCGCCCGGATGTACTCCAGATTACAGTGGTCAGTCCAGATGAGGAAAGGGACTTCCCGACTGATCTTCCTCCGAGCCCCCTCAAGTCAATGTCTCCACACCTTCAGAGGTTTTACGATAGCCAGCAACTCCCAGTCCCCCACATCATAGTTTCGCTCCGCAGGGCTGAGCTTCCTCAAAAAGATAGCGCAGGGTCGGAGCTTCAGTGGCGCGCCCGAGCGCTGTGAGAGCACGGCTCCAATCCCAGCCTTGGATGCGTCCATCTCCACTATGAATGCCAAAGAGGGATCCGGATGAGCCAACACGGGAGTCTCGGTAAACAGAGTCCTCAAGCGACAAAATGCTCTGTCCGCCTCAGCCGACCACCGCAGATGCACTGGTCACCCCTTCAGCAGTGAGGTAATGGGAGCAGCCACCTCCCCAAAACCCCGGATAAACCTCCGGTAGTAGTTGGAAAACCCTAAAAACCGCTGCACCTCCTTTACCGTGGTGGAAGTCGGCCAATTACGCACGGCTGCAATGTGGTCACACTCCATCACCAAACCTGATGTGGAAATGCGATACCCCAGGAAGGAGACGGCCTGTTGGGAGAACACGCATTTCTCAGCCTTGACGTATAGGTCATGCTCCAACAGTCGCCCAAGTACTCTGTGCACCAGAGACACATGCGTGGCGCGTGTGGCGTTATATATCAGAATGTCATCGATATAAGCCACCACATCCTGCCCGTGCAGGTCCATGAGAATCTCATCTACAAAGGATTGGAAGACTGTTCGGGCATTCTTCAACCCATAAGGCATGACGAGGTACTCATAATGGCTGGATGTGGTACTAAACGCTGTCTTCCACTCATCTCCCTTCCGGATACGCACCAAGTTATATGCGCTCCTGAGATCCAGTTTTGTGAAGAAGCGTGCTCCGTGAAACGACTCAATCGCCATAGCGATGAGAGGTAGTGGGTAACTGTACCCCACCGTAATAGAATTTAGACCTCTATAGTCAATGCACGGACGCAGACCTTCTTCCTTCTTCTTCACAAAAGAGAAACTCGAGGAGGCGGGTGACGTGGAGGGCCGAATGTACCCCTGCCTCAGAGATTCAGAGACATATCTTTCCATAGCCACCGTCTCCTCCTGTGACAGGGGATACACATGACTCCTGGGAAGTGAGGCATTTACCTGGAGGTTTATGGCACAATCCCCTCTTCGATGGGGTGGTAATTGTGTTGCCTTCTTTTTACAGAAGGCGATAGCCAAATCGTCATGTTCGGGGGAATGTGCACGTGGAGACTTGGTCTGGACTCTCCACCGTCGTTGCACCGATGGAAACTCCCACACACCTACCTGAGCACTCCTCTGACCACCCCTTTAGAGCCCTCTGTTGCCACGAAATAGTGGGGTTGTGAAAGGCCAACCAGGGAATCCCAACACCACCGGAAACGCAGGGGAATCAATGAGGAAGAGACAAATTCTCTCCTCATGACCCCCCTGCGTAACCATGTCCAGTGGAGCCGTGACCTCCCTGACCACCCCTGAACCTAATGGTCGACTATCTAGGGAGTGCACGGGGAAGGGTTTGTCCATCTGAACCAGAGGAATCCCTAAACTATGCGCGAAACCGAGGTCCATAAAATTCCCCGCTGAGAGATCTATACTGAGAGATCTATACTGAGAGATCTATACTGAGAGATCTATACTGTTGGATTCATATTTTCCCGAAAATCTACCAAGTTTCAATACCGGGAATAATGAATATTCATCCTACACATTGCCGGCTTGGCTGCGCCACTATGTGAAGATTTCACAGCAAGTGAAACTGATATTTAGTAATGATAGAGTAACTTTGATCGCCAATGACATTGTTGTGAATTGCGAAACAGAGCATTCAGAAAGTTCCTCAATCATTTCAGCAGTAGGCCAATAGCATGGTTGAATCATACAAACTTTGTAATGGCAGTCAAACAAAAGTCAAACGACCAAAGTTGCTAAGCTTGCTAGATAACCTCCAACGAATGACAGCACAGCGTAGAGAAGCAGGGGAAATGTTACATCGGTATTTTGGCAGAGTCGAGACGTGCTTTGATATGGATTACAGAATAAAGTTAGGCATTTTCATGTGAGACTGAGTCAGCATTGGGAAGGTAATAAAATAGCCTAGGCTCTATATAAGGCTACTACGTGAGTCAATGCATAATACTCTTGATTTTAGGGTATTTTATGTTATTTCATGGTAAAGGTTTCTGGTCAGTGAACAAATAAATGAGCAACCACTTTCACTAGTCCAGGTAGAGATCAATTAACCAAATATACAGACAAGAGGATTCAGTGAAACAAAATCCCATTGATTGTCACAGGATTTTGGTCAGGAGTTCCAGGCTACTATCCGAGGGAAGAGCAAAATGTTCTAATCAGGTAATATATGAGCAAACTAGAATACAGATGATCATTAGCACTCGTCTTAATTTAGCCCTCACCTCCCCCCTAATTGTTACCAAATATCCAAATAGAGATTCAATGAAAACAAAGATCTGGACGAGTCCACCCCACCACGCTTGTCTCAAAGCAGCACAAAAACGGCGTGCCAATCAAGACGGTGCTTAAATTATAGGACGGGTGATCACACACGACTATTGCTTTAAATTAATATAAAGGTTGGGAGTTTCAATATAAGCAACGATCTGATGCCTTCAATTGCATTAACCTACTTTATTCCAATATTGTCTTCATTCAGTTGATCATAACTAAGGTGAGTTTTCCTCTTTCTGCGCTTTTTCTACGACCAATGGTTGTTTCCTCACAGTTTCGACCAGAAACGGTGCCTACACTCGACCAGAAACGGTGCCTACACTCGACCAGAAACGGTGCCTACACTCGACCAGAAACGGTGCCTGCACTCGACCAGAAACGGTGCCTACACTCGACCAGAAACGGTGCCTGCACTCGACCAGAAACGGTGCCTACACTCGACCAGAAACAGAAACGGTGCCTACACTCGACCAGAAACGGTGCCTACACTCGACCAGAAACGGTGCCTGCACTCGACCAGAAACGGTGCCTACACTCGACCAGAAACAGAAACGGTGCCTACACTCGACCAGAAACAGTGCCTACACTCGACCAGAAACAGAAACGGTGCCTACACTCGACCAGAAACGGTGCCTACCCTCGACCAGAAACAGAAACGGTGCCTACACTCGACCAGAAACGGTGCCTACACTCGACCAGAAACAGAAACGGTGCCTACACTCGACCAGAAACGGTGCCTACACTCGACCAGAAACGGTGCCTACACTCGACCAGAAACGGTGCCTACACTTGACAACTTTTCGCTCCAAAAGGCCGCTTTGTGAGTGTTTAAGTAAGACCTATTTAAGTAAGTAAATACATTTTGAAAATGTAAAAAAAACTATGTAGTATTATCAGCTAAGCTAACTTCATATTAGCTTGTTATTTTGATGTAGGCCAATTTGTTATTGTAAATTAAAAAATGAACGCTCCAAATGCGTTGTTAGATAAGAGCCTCTGGAAGATGTGCTGCTCCAGCTGTCTGGAAAGGAAGTAGGTGTACTAGTTAGATGGGGCAGTTTGTGGGAGAACATTATGAAGAGATTCTCCATTTTTATTGCCTGGAGAGGAAAACTATGAGGACGAATAGGCCTGGGTCGCAGTCGCTGTTCTAATTCATCCCAAAGCTGTTTGATGGGTTTGAAGTCAGGGCTCTGGAAAGCCCAGTCAAGTTCTTCCACACTGATCTCAACAAACCATTTCTGTGTGGACCTTGCTTCGGGCACCGGGGCATTATCATGCTGAAACACGAAAGGGCCTTCCCCAAACTTTTGCCACTGGAACTAAGGGGCCTAGCCTGAACCATGAAAAACAGCCCCAGACCATTATTCTTCCTCCACCAAACTTTAAAGTTGGCACTATGCATTGGGCCAGGTAGCGTTTCCATGGCATCCACCAAACCTAAATTTGTCTGTTGGACTGCTAGATGGGGAAGAGTGATTCATCACTCCAAAGAATGAGTTTCCACTGCTCCAGAGTCCAATGGCGGCGAGCTTTACACCACTCTAGCCGATCATTGGCATTGCGCATGGTGATCTTTGGCTTGTGTATGGCTGTTCGGCCATGGAAACCAATTTCATGAATCTCCCGACAAACAGTTGTTGTGCTGAGTTTGCTTCCAGAGGCAGTTTGGAACTCGGTAGTGAGTGTTGCTTCCAGAGGCAGTTTGGAACTCGGTAGTGAGTGTTGCTTCCAGAGGCAGTTTGGAACTCGGTAGTGAGTGTTGCTTCCAGAGGCAGTTTGGAACTCGGTAGTGAGTGTTGCTTCCAGAGGCAGTTTGGAACTCGGTAGTGAGTGTTGCTTCCAGAGGCAGTTTGGAACTCGGTAGTGAGTGTTGCTTCCAGAGGCAGTTTGGAACTCGGTAGTGAGTGTTGCTTCCAGAGGCAGTTTGGAACTCGGTAGTGAGTGTTGCTTCCAGAGGCAGTTTGGAACTCGGTAGTGAGTGTTGCTTCCAGAGGCAGTTTGGAACTCGGTAGTGAGTGTTGCAACCGAGGACAAACAATTTTTAGGCGCTACGCGCTTCAGCACTTGGCGGGTCCCATTCTGTGAGCTTGTGTGGCCTACCACTTCACGGCTGAGCCGTTGTTGCTCCAAGACGTTTCCACTTCACAATAACAACACATACAGTTGACCAGGGCAGAAATTTGACAAACCGACATAGGTGGCATCCTATGACGGTGCCATGTTGGAAAGGTGGCATCCTATGACGGTGCCATGTTGGAAAGGTGGCATCCTATGACGGTGCCATGTTGGAAAGGTGGCATCCTATGATGTTGGAAAGGTGGCATCCTATGACGGTGCCATGTTGGAAAGGTGGCATCCTATGACGGTTGGAAAGGTGGCATCCTATGTGCCATGTTGGAAAGGTGGCATCCTATGACGGTGCCATGTTGGAAAGGTGGCATCCTATGACGTGCCATGTTGGAAAGGTGGCATCCTATGCATCCTATGACGGTGCCATGTTGGAAAGGTGGCATCCTATGACGGTGCCATGTTGGAAAGGTGGCATCCTATGACGGTGCCATGTTGGAAAGGTGGCATCCTATGACGGTGCCATGTTGGCATCCTATGACGGTGCCATGTTGGAAAGGTGGCATCCTATGACGGTGCCATGTTGGAAAGGTGGCATCCTATGACGGTGCCATGTTGGAAAGGTGGCATCCTATGACGGTGCCATGTTGGAAAGGTGGCATCCTATGACGGTGCCATGTTGGAAAGGTGGCATCCTATGACGGTGCCATGTTGGAAAGGTGGCATCCTATGACGGTGCCATGTTGGAAAGGTGGCATCCTATGACGGTGCCATGTTGGAAAGGTGGCATCCTATGGCATGTTGGAAAGGTGGCATCCTATGACGGTGCCATGTTGGAAAGGTGGCATCCTATGACGGTGCCATGTTGGAAAGGTGGCATCCTATGACGGTGCCATGTTGGAAAGGTGGCATCCTATGACGGTGCCATGTTGAAAGTCACTGAGCTCTTCCGTGAGGCAATTCTACTACCAATGTTTGTCTATGGAGAATGCATGGCTGAGTGCTCAATTTTACACACCTGTCAGCAAAGGGTGTGGCTGAAATAGTCGAATCCACCAATTTGTGTATATAGTGTCATAGTTTTCACTCAGTCATATTCACACACACAGATTCCCGCATCCCTGCACTTCACATACACCCTACATTATGATACTTTCACACCTCATTCCTTTTTCTTTCTTTAAAGTTAATAGTTTTTGGTTTATAATAAAGAACCTTTTTGATTGGCCTACGCGACCCCTCATTTTTGCCACAGACTATGAAGCTGCAAAAGCCTGTCTGCAGATGAAGAGGTCCCAGAGAACGTTCCAGGAGACTGCTGGCACATTCTTGTATCCCATGGTTTGTATGTGTACTTACAGTATGTTAGCACATGTTGTACACAACAACACCGTTAAATGTCACCCACTTATTACAACTGTAGCAGGACAATCCTGCTCCTTTTTTTTACCTTTATTTAACCAGGCAAGTCAGTTAAGAACAAATTCTTATTTTCAATGACGGCCTAGGAACAGTGGGTCAACTGCCTGTTCAGGGGCAGAACGACAGATTTGTACCTTGTCAGCTCGGGGGTTTGAACTTGCAACCTTGCGGTTCAACGCTCTAACCACTAGGCTACCCTGCCGTCCTAGAGGTCTGCTGGGTGTGCTGGGCTGGAATAGAAGTCTGCTCACCCAGTAGATCAGGGAGTGGATCAAGGTTGGCCACCTTGGACTAGTTTATGTTCACCCCAAATTATACTTCAGTAGTAATAAATGACTTACTAAGATGTCTAACATTTACAAACGAGCTAGCTTATTTGTACATTTTGAAATGATACGTTGATTCATTCAATGTTGATTCATTCAATGTTGATTCATTCAATGTTGATTCATTGAACTGAAGTGTTTCAAGATGAACCAATGTTAATGTTCATTAATCTCATTTCGGCAAGAAAAAAAAGATTGAAGAGGATCTGTCTCAAAACATTGTGTGTTTCTGTTGTGTTGCTTTCTCAAATGAACGTGACCTTTTTCTTGTTTTGTCCAGTTGTGAGCTCTCCGATCCGTTTTATTTGATTGTCACTCTGTCTCAGGATATTTATTTATTTTACCTTTATTTTACTAGGCAAGTCAGTTAAGAACAAATTCTAATTTTCAATGACTGCCTAGGAACAGTGGGTTAACTGCAACAGTGGGTTAACTGCCTGTTCAGGGGCAGAACGACAGATTTTGTACCTTGTCAGCTCGGGGATTTGAACTTGCAACCTTTCGGTTACCAGTCCAATGCTCTAACCACTAGGCTACCCTGCCGCACAGCCACGTGAACCCATTCTGCAGCTTATCATAATGTCATGCATCACCAATGCAGCCGTAGGTATTACATAGGCATTACATATCCATTACATAGGCATTAAAGGCCTAATGGGCATGTGCAATCAATGTGTCCCTTGTCATTGTACTGTATATCCAAAGCAGAAAATAGCTAAAGTCACATCATTTGCATATTGTTGCATATGGACTATTGCATATTGTTGCATATGGACTATTGCATATTGTTGCATATGGACTATTGCATATTGTTGCATATGGACTATTGCATATTGTTGCATATGGACTATTGCATATTGTTGCATATGGACTATTGCATATTGTTGAGCTAGCTATACGTTTTCAATTTACCTGATACCAGTAGATCATGTATGAGGCTAACCATAAGACTAAGATCTTAGTTATTAAGCTATTTTCAGGTCTCTCCAGAGATGTTTGATCGGGTTCAAGTCCGGGCTCTAGCTGGGCCACTCATTGACATTCAGAAACGTGTACCGAAGCCACTCCCAAGTTGTCTTGGCCAAAGAGTTCCATCTTGGTTTCATCAGACCAGAGAATCTTGTTTCTCATGGTCAGAGTCCATAAGACAAAGATCATGTATGAGGCTAACCATAAGACAGATGTTCTATATTATTTTTCTGACATGAAGCTGTTTAATGTGAATCCAACCCTTGTATTCTAGGTACAGTACAGTACATGAAAAATAAGCAGTTGTCAATATGCTAATTAAACATAACAAATATGCTAATTAAATATAAAAAATATACTAATTAAACATAACAAATATGCTAATTAAACATAACAAATATGCTAATTAAACATGTGTAAAAAAGTAAAATAATGTGGTGTGGGGAGCGTTGTAATTCTACCGGATTTATTTGCTGAGGATGATTTTAGAAAACGGAGACAAAATCGAAAGGTCAGTGGCCTGGAGGAGGATTGTAGAGATGCTGGTGTTGATGTGGGGGAATAGAGATTTGCACAACAATGTTTGCAAGTGAAAGCCACTAGTTCCTTAAACCCATATACCCATTCATGATCCTGTAGGCCTCTATGTATTTTACAGGAAGTGAGCTAATCATCGATGTCATGACACCAGTATAATGAAAGAGCAATGAGCTATAATGTATGATAATCGTAATGTTATGATACCATTATCCAACTGGTAGAATATTACATGGGAAATTTATGCTTGGTGTTTCATTTACAATGTTATAATGTGTGATACTGGTTATTTCTATCCTTTGGTGGGAAAATTTCACAATTTCGTTTGCTCGCCACATTCACAAATGGTGACTTTGCTCACAGTTTTGAGGTTTAGGTTGCGTGATGTTCTTAACTAGCTAGCAGCACAAGTAAACCTTGTTGAAATCTTACTTTACCCAACATCAACTCCAACACTCTCTGCAATCCTCCTCCAAGCCATTGACCTTCTGATTTTGTCTCTGTATTCTAGCAAAACAACATCATATAGAATTAGAAAACCAGACACAGCGATGATTGGCTTTCCTCCGTCTGTTTGGTTGTTGCTCGGAACTAATGACAGACGGAACTGAAGATTTTCAAGCAAACATCTGTTCCTCACCTGATTGGTTAACATGCAGTGGTGGCCGTGTGGAATCTATCGCTCTGTTAGCAGGGATCGTGCCGCTCACCTTCCCACAATCCCTGGCGTATTTCTCCTCGTGCTCCTTTTGAAAATGAAGGGGGGGGGCGGGACTTCGGAAGTGATGGAAACCCTATGTCACTCCGCGGCTGTCCGTCTCCGCGGCGTTGTCGTCAACACCAGTTTAAATCAATATAGCCATCTGTTTTCTGAAATCTCCTTGAGAGCAGATGTTTTAAATCATCATGCTAGCCATGTAAAATAAGTTATAGTCAAGCAAATGTACTATCTACGAATTCACATCTGCTAAGTATAATGTAGTTCAGTCAAACTGTCCTAAATACTAATGTCTAGTAGTCAACTTTCATCACATCTTAGAGCCTGAGCCATGCAAACCAACCAATCAGATCCCTGTTTTCATAACCACTGTCCGTGTGAAAGATATTGGCTTGATTTTATACAGAGTATATTCAAAATCATCAGAGGAGACATTGAGAACATGGTAATATGGAAGACAGACTAACTCCTTTGAGAGAGGGATAAGTTGCAGTCCGTTCAGATGTTTCAGCACGGTAAAACAATTGTGTCTGTTATTTCACTTCAACAGAACCCCGTGCGAGAAATCGAGAGAGAGAGCACGCACGAGAGAGAGAGAGAGAGCACGAGAGAGAGAGAGAGCACGCACGAGAGAGACAGAGAGAGAGAGCACGAGAGATAGAGAGCACGAGAGAGAGAGAGCACGAGAGAGAGAGAGCACGAGAGAGAGAGCACGAGAGAGAGAGCACGAGAGAGAGAGAGCACGAGAGAGAGAGAGAGCACGAGAGAGAGAGAGAGAGCACGCACGAGAGAGAGAGAGAGAGAGCACGAGAGAGAGAGAGAGAGCACGAGAGAGAGAGAGAGAGAGAGCACGAGAGAGAGAGAGAGAGAGAGAGAGAGAGAGAGAGAGAGAGAGAGCAGGAGAGAGAGAGCACGAGAGAGAGCACGAGAGAGAGCGAGCGCGCTCGAGAGAGAAATTCACTTCCTCTTTTGCAAAATACATTTCTGTTCATCAAATTATTGCACGCTCTCAGTTTCTTTAGCCAGAGTTTATTTAAACTCAAACTCCACCCAAAACCACAGATACAGTATTTGAGCTGTAGAAAAAAGGTGAAGTAGTGTGTAACAAACAACTGCCTCACATGATAAGTTAATCATTTCCTTTTTACTGCATGCAAACAGTGTACTGTAAGCCACACACAACTGCTATTTGCAAGCTTCCTCCTTTAGTTTCAATGCTGTGTTAATTCAGTTTACATGCTCAGTTACTTCACAAATTAGTCACAGTGATCCTTCCTCTTTTTTTAAATAGAACATGACAAGAATTCCGTATTTCACAAATATAGACTCAACTCCGTTTGCGTCACGCTCTACCTTTGACAGAGCAACGAGGTTCGAGTTACTTCCGTCTGACTGTAACTTTCATCAACGTCTTTGTCAAAGGACAACTGTGACATGAAATGGCCTTACAAACCAGTCGTTATAAAAAAACTAACATCACCAACACGACATTCATATTCCCTAACAATATTTTGGACTGGTTACGTTAATTTAGTAGCTAATGTATTAACTGTCTTTAAAGCGATGTGACAAAATCTATGTTAAATCAAATGTTTTAGTTGCTTACTCTTTCTGAGGACTACGACTTATTATCGATTGTTTATCGATGGATCAAGATTGACGTAAATCACTTGGATGATTTGCTCTGAACATTCTACTGTGTGGAATGTCTTATAATCTAGAAATACTAGCTAGCTAGTAGAAGGTCCATAATATTAGCATGGGTCATACAGTATAACTGACTCCGAGTCGCCCTGGATAAGACAGTCTGCTAAATAACCAATATTTTATTGCAGAGTTCTTTGCTTCAACCTACCTACGCCACAGAACAGGCCCCTTGTGAATGAGGCCCTACTGGCTGTTCATCCTCCTCAGAAATGGTTCCTTTAACCGCCTCCTCCAGCTGGCTCAGCGTCAGGACCCCGTGCTGCGCTCCCTGGAACGGATCTGGTAAGAAGAAGAACCAGAGGCACATCGGAACCAAGAGAGAGCGAGAGAGAGAGAGAGAGAGGTAAAGTGGAGTGGGGGACTCTAACATTCGTTACACACATTATAGCTAAACGTGTACATTTCCGTACTGTAGTTTGAAAAAAAAAGCAGAAGTATAGTCATGGGGCTTGCCTGTCACTAACATCTCCGGGCGCGTCAGGGCCTTTCCTCTGCTAGGATGAAGGGTAGGACGTGGGGATTGCAGTAGATGTGTCTAGATCCAGGACTGTTACCACTCAACCACAGTCCTACTGTACATGATCATTACACTATTGAGACCAGCTATTTACCTTCCACATCACCAGCTCTCCACTCACTAATACCCCTACAGATCAGATCCATTCTGCCTTGACATCTGTTTTAGCTTCTGTTTTATCTTCAAAGGTGCAGCAGCTCTTTCCTTCCACTTCAGAGCGAGAGGGAAATAAAAAGGATTTTGGTTTATTAATGACAGGATCAAAGACCGGAGAGAAAGAAAGTGCCTTTCTTAGACCAGGCTGAATTAACTATCTATCCATCGATGTGCTGACCGGGATGGTTCGGGTACCGTGACAAGTCAATAGACTGGACCCTGCTGCCACAGCCGTGCTGTCCACGACAACACATTCCTAGTGTGTGTGTGTGTGACTGTGAACACAGTAGGTATTAGCTCTGGGGAAGGCTTGGCTAAATTGTCTTTCACCTGACAGATATGTGCTGATGAAAGGCAGAGGGAAATGCTTCCCATGTGTGGCATATTACCTGGGGCCTAAACTATATTTCCTTCATTAACATGCCCCTCAAGATTTTGTGTGCATTTACATTTTACAGTCTGTGTTACCTTTCAAGGTTTTGAATAGCTGAGATTAGATTACAATATGTACAATCTTGCGCTGATAGAAGTTTAGTCAAATAAATTGAGACGTGTATCCTTGCTTAACATTTTTGCTCTATCCTCAGCACCTAGGCTAAGTATGTACTTATCCTCAGCACCTAGGCTAAGGATGTACTTATCCTCAGCACCTAGGCTAAGGATGTACTTATCCTCAGTACCTAGGCTAAGTATGTACTTATCCTCAGCACCTAGGCTAAGTATGTAGTTGTCCTCAGCACCTAGGCTAAGTATGTAGTTGTCCTCAGCACCTAGGCTAAGGATATACTTATCCTCAGCACCTAGGCTAAGTATGTAGTTGTCCTCAGCACCTAGGCTAAGTATGTAGTTGTCCTCAGCACCTAGGCTAAGTATGTAGTTGTCCTTAGCACCTAGGCTAAGTATGTTCTTATCCTCAGCACCTAGGCTAAGTATGTACTTATCCTCAGCACCTAGGCTAAGTATGTTGTTGTCCTCAGCACCTATGCAAGTATGTAGTGGTCCTCAGCACCTAGGCTAAGTATGTAGTTGTCCTCAGCACCTAGGCTAAGTATGTAGTTGTCCTCAGCACCTAGGCTAAGGATGTACTTATCCTCAGCACCTAGGCTAAGTATGTAGTTGTCCTCAGCACCTAGGCTAAGTATGTACTTATCCTCAGCACCTATGCAAGTATGTAGTTGTCCTCAGCACCTAGGCTAAGGATGTACTTATCCTCAGCACCTAGGCTAAGTATGTAGTTGTCCTCAGCACCTAGGCTAAGTATGTAGTTGTCCTCAGCACCTAGGCTAAGTATGTAGTTGTCCTTAGCACCTAGGCTAAGTATGTTCTTATCCTCAGCACCTAGGCTAAGTATGTACTTATCCTCAGCACCTAGGCTAAGTATGTTGTTGTCCTCAGCACCTATGCAAGTATGTAGTTGTCCTCAGCACCTAGGCTAAGTATGTAGTTGTCCTCAGCACCTAGGTTAAGTATGTAGTTGTCCTCAGCACCTAGGCTAAGGATGTACTTATCCTCAGCACCTAGGCTAAGTATGTAGTTGTCCTCAGCACCTAGGCTAAGGATGTACTTATCCTCAGCACCTAGGCTAAGTATGTAGTTGTCCTCAGCACCTAGGCTAAGTATGTAGTTGTCCTCAGCACCTAGGCTAAGTATGTAGTTGTCCTTAGCACCTAGGCTAAGTATGTTCTTATCCTCAGCACCTAGGCTAAGTATGTACTTATCCTCAGCACCTAGGCTAAGTATGTACTTATCCTCAGCACCTAGGCTAAGTATGTAGTTGTCCTTAGCACCTAGGCTAAGTATGTTCTTATCCTCAGCACCTAGGCTAAGTATGTACTTATCCTCAGCACCTAGGCTAAGTATGTACTTATCCTCAGCACCTAGGCTAAGTATGTTGTTGTCCTCAGCACCTAGGCTAAGGATATACTTATCCTCAGCACCTAGGCTAAGTATGTAGTTGTCCTCAGCACCTAGGCTAAGTATGTAGTTGTCCTCAGCACCTAGGCTAAGTATGTAGTTGTCCTCAGCACCTAGGTTAAGTATGTAGTTGTCCTCAGCACCTAGGCTAAGTATGTACTTATCCTCAGCACCTAGGCTAAGTATGTACTTATCCTCAGCACCTAGGCTAAGTATGTTGTTGTCCTCAGCACCTATGCAAGTATGTAGTTGTCCTCAGCACCTAGGCTAAGTATGTAGTTGTCCTCAGCACCTAGGCTAAGGATGTACTTATCCTCAGCACCTAGGCTAAGTATGTAGTTGTCCTCAGCACCTAGGCTAAGTATGTAGTTGTCCTCAGCACCTAGGCTAAGTATGTAGTTGTCCTTAGCACCTAGGCTAAGTATGTTCTTATCCTCAGCACCTAGGCTAATTATGTACTTATCCTCAGCACCTAGGCTAAGTATGTACTTATCCTCAGCACCTAGGCTAAGTATGTAGTTGTCCTCAGCACCTAGGCTAAGGATGTACTTATCCTCAGCACCTAGGCTAAGTATGTAGTTGTCCTCAGCACCTAGGCTAAGTATGTAGTTGTCCTCAGCACCTAGGCTAAGTATGTAGTTGTCCTTAGCACCTAGGCTAAGTATGTTCTTATCCTCAGCACCTAGGCTAATTATGTACTTATCCTCAGCACCTAGGCTAAGTATGTACTTATCCTCAGCACCTAGGCTAAGTATGTAGTTGTCCTCAGCACCTATGCAAGTATGTAGTTGTCCTCAGCACCTAGGCTATGTATGTAGTTGTCCTCAGCACCTAGGCTAAGGATGTACTTATCCTCAGCACCTAGGCTAAGTATGTAGTTGTCCTCAGCACCTAGGCTAAGTATGTAGTTGTCCTCAGCACCTAGGCTAAGTATGCACTTATCCTTAGCACCTAGCACCTAGGCAAAGTCGATATCATATATAAAAATTCATGAGGAGTGATCAATAGGTGCAGACGAAAAGTCAAAAAGTTCCGTTACAGTCCGTAGAAACATGTCAAATGATGTATAGAATGCATATATTAGCATCTGGGCCTGAGTAGCAGGCCGTTTACTCTGGGCACGCTTTTCATCCGAACGGGAAAATGCTGCCCCCTAGCCCAAACAGGTTTTAACACGCTTAAATGTCTGAGTCACGTTGGCCACGGAGAATGATACCTCACAGTCCTTGTGATTGGTGATGACCTGCGGCTGTGTTTTCCTCGAAGCGGGCAAAGAAGGTGTTTAGCTTGTCTGGGAGCGATGTGAAAGATGTTCCTAAACAGCTGAATAACCATACTGTGGAGATTAGATTAAAAAGACTGGGCTAAATTACATCCCAAGAGGGAAGTGTGACAGTTTGGAACATTGTATTTTATTTTTAGAAGCGTTTTTTCCATAAGTAACCACAGGGAAAACAGAACTCAGCGTTATCTAAAACAGACAGAAGCACACTCCACCACACTACCCTTCTATGGGATGTGATGTCTAGTCGATGCTTTGTTTGATACTGTTTCTCTTGTCATTGGTCAGATGATGTGACATAGAAATGCAACAGTTTATGCACAGACGGGAAATGATTGCTGATTGGTTGCCTGCCGTTCTTTGGTCTGTATGGGTTATTGAGAGGAAGATCATGCTCAGCGTCTGGGCCAAATAACTTGTAGATGTGCTTCGTCAAACCCTCCACGTTCACATCTATTGACAACAAACAATGAGCATATGAATAAATGACATAATTAAAATGGAGTGAACACAACAAAAGAAAGTCAACATGAGATGTTATTTAGCAAGGCATTAGGCCATTGGATATTGGGTCCTATTGGGTGTCAGTATGCTGCCTCCACATTGGCTGAGTGACTCTAGCAGTATTTAAACTGATAGGCTCCATAGTACATAGAACATCTACTCTCCTGTCTCTCTGCCGTAGCAGACTGAGGGTGGAACTCTGGACACCCTTCCAGATCAGAACCTTGTTGAGTCGCTCTGGGTTCTAGATTCAACACTGGACAGACTGGGCTGTTATGGAGGGGTACATAGAAGACAGAGTTACTGGACTTACCTGAGTTGCATTATGACTTTTGTTTCATGTATTCGAATCAAAATCACATTTTATTGGTCACATACACACATTTAGCAGATGTTATTGCAGGTGTAGCTAAATGCTTCGTGTTCCTAGCTCCAACAGGGCAGTAGTATCTAACAATTCACAACGATACACACAAATCTAAAAGTGAAAGAATGGAAAACAAGAAGTATATAAATATTAGGATGAGCCATTGTTATAGTCTGTAAGCCTTATTGAGGGGTTCTCTGTACTGTCGTTCTAATAGAGTGTTGTTTAATAGCACTTTGTGGTGTAACCTTGATGAGAAGTCAGACAAAGAGTAACACCGTGTAGACGATCCACATCATCAGCTGTCTCATACTGATTAACACCAAACACAGTACATCAGAGCTACGGTTTGAGACGGTGGGATATATCTATTAGTTCAATGATATTAGTCCTAGGAAAATAATGTATCTTACCTGCTGTGTTTAAAAAAAAAATGTTAACCTTTATTTAACTAGGCAAGTCTGTTAAGAACAAATTCTTATTTTCAATGACGGCCTAGGAACAGAGGGTTAACTGCCTGTTCAGGGGCAGAACGACAGATTTGTACCTTGTCAGCTCGGGGATTTGAACTTGCAACCTTCCGGTTACTAGTCCAACGCTCTTACCACTAGGCTACGTGTCTGCCACGGCCCCTCCAACCATCACCCCTGTGGCTCTCTACAGCCACCACAGTCAAAGCCTTCTGGGTAATTTAGACCAAGAGAAACATAACTAGTGGTTAAAATAGATTGAATTGAAATGTACCTCAGCTTTTCAGTCTTTCATTGTACTGGATGACAAATTGGGAATTGTTTTGTTATTGAAATTTGAAAACAGTCATTAGTACCTAATAGTATTTTATTAGGTACTTAAGTTGTTCCATAAGCAAAGAACTGTTAACAGACAGTTGACGCTGTCGGCCAACTGATGCTGGAGGACTTCCCAGATATACTGCGATGGTTATAACACTGCAATGATGGGGCTGTAGGTAGCCTAGTGGTTAGAGTGTAGAGGTGGCAGGTAGCCTAGTGGTTAGAGTGTAGAGGTGGCAGGTAGCCTAGTGGTTAGAGTGTAGAGGCGGCAGGTAGCCTAGTGGTTAGAGTGTAGAGGTGTCAGGTAGCCTAGTGGTTAGAGTGTAGAGGTAGCAGGTAGCCTAGTGGTTAGAGTGTAGAGGAGGCAGGTAGCGTAGTGGTTAGAGTGTAGAGGCGGCAGGTAGCCTAGTGGTTAGAGTGTAGAGGTGGCAGGTAGCCTAGTGGTTGAGTGTAGAGGCGGCAGGTAGCCTAGTGGTTAGAGTGTAGAGGTGGCAGGTAGCCTGGTGGTTAGAGTGTAGAGGTGGCAGGTAGCCTGGTGGTTAGAGTGTAGAGGTGGCAGGTAGCCTGGTGGTTAGAGTGTAGAGGTGGCAGGTAGCCTGGTGGTTAGAGTGTAGAGGCGGCAGGTAGCCTGGTGGTTAGAGTGTAGAGGTGGCAGGTAGCCTGGTGGTTAGAGTGTAGAGGTGGCAGGTAGCCTAGTGGTTAGAGCGTTGGGCCAGTAACCGAAAGGTTGCTAGATCGAATATCCGAGCTGACAAGGTAAAAATCTGTCGTTCTGCCCCTGAACAAGGCAGTTAACCCACTGTTTCTAGGCCGTCACTGTAAATAAGAATTTGTTCTTAACTGACTTGCCTAGTTAATAAAGGTTAAATTAGTTTAAAAAAAGACTCATGAAAAACAGAGTTGAAGAGGTCCAAGAGAGACCAGTATGGGTATTTAGTCTGATCACTTATAATACGTGGCTCAGGGAAGTCACTTCATGAATGAATGTCATGGGTTTAAGATAATATAAACGCAGACTGTGTTTAATAAAATATGTTCCTCAGTGAAACCATGGTTACCGTTTTATAAAACAGTGTTTGGTCCCAAGATACTCATGTGTGTGTCACTCTCTCTCTGTGTGTTTGTGTTCTTTCCACTCCTCTGTTTTCACCCTCAGTTGTACACTGCTGATGCCCTCTGGCCGTCTAGTCGTGGAAACCTGTAAGGTCTGATCTGACCCCCTCATTCTAACCCTCTCCTGGGTCTGATCTGACCCCCTCATCCTAACCCTCTCCTGGGTCTGATCTGACACCCTCATCCTAACCCTCTCCGGGGTCTGATCGGACCCCCTCATTCTAACCCTCTCCTGGGTCTGATCTGACCCCCTCATTCTAACCCTCTCCTGGGTCTGGTCTGACCCCATCATCCTAACTCTCTCCTGGGTCTGATCTGACCCCATCACCCTAACCCTCTCCTGGGTCTGATCTGACCCCCTCACCCTAACCCTCTCCGGGTCTGATCTGACCCCCTCATCCTAACCCTCTCCGGGGTCTGATCTGACCCCCTCATTCTAACCCTCTCCTGGGTCTGATCTGACCCCCTCATCCTAACCCTCTCCGGGGTCTGATCTGACCCCCTCATTCTAACCCTATCATGGGTCTGATCTGACCCCCTCATCCTAACCCTCTCATGGGTCTGATCTGACCCCCTCATCCCAACCCTCTCCGGGTCTGATCTGACCCCCTCAGTCTAACCCTCTCCTGGGTCTGATCTGACCCCCTCATCCTAACCCTCTCCGGGTCTGATCTGACCCCCTCAGTCTAACCATCTCCTGGGTCTGATCTGACCCCCTCATTCTAACCCTCTCCGGGTCTGATCTGACCCCCTCAACCTAACCCTCTCCTGGATCTGATCTGACCCCATTATCCTAACCCTCTCCTACAACTGAGAGGGTTGTAATTATTCAGACTATCAATATGGGAGACAAAACAATGATCAAAACCCATGGTGCCTCTGCTATCACTTAGAGGCTGTACTACAAGCTCTCAGATCAAACAGAACACAATTGCATTGGTCACATGTGCCTGAATACATCAGGTGTAGGCTTTACAGTGAAATGCTTACTTACGAGCCCAATCCCAAGAGTGCAGAGTTACAAAGTAAGATAAATATTTGCAAAATAAAATAAATAAACATTAGTAACACAATAAAATAACAATAGCGAGAATATATACGAGGAGTACTGCTATGGAGTCAATGTGCAGGGGTACCAGGTAGCTGAGGTAACTGAGGTTATATTCACATGTAGGTAGGGGTAAAAGTGACTAGTCAATCAGGATAGATAATAAACAGAGTAGCAGCAGCATGTGTGAAGAGTGAAAGTGTGTGTGTGTGTGTGTGTAAGTGTGTGTGTGACGTCAATATGCATATGTGTGTGTGCTCTGTGTGTGTGTTGGAGTGTCAGTGTAGTATGTGTGGGTGTGTGGTTAGAGTCTAGTAGGTGTGCATAGAGCCAGTGCAAAACAGTAAAGATAAATAAAGAAATACAAATGTAAGTTGTCCGGGAAGCTATTTTATTAACTGCTCAACAGTCTTATAGCTTAGGGGGGGTGTAGAAGCTGTTCAGGTGCCTTTTGGTTCCAGACTCGGAGCTCCGGTACCGCTTGCCATGCGGTAGCAGAGAAAACAGTCTATGACTAGGGGGGCTGGAGTCTTTGACCATTTTTAGGGACTTCCTCAGACACCGCTTGGTATAGAGATCCTGGATGGGAGGAAGCTTGGCCCTAGTGATGTATGGGGCCGTACGAACTACCCTCTGTAGTGCCTTGCGGTCGGATGCCAAGCAGTTGCCATACCAGGCGGTGATCCAGCCAGTCAGGATGTTCTCGGTGGTGCTGTTGTTTAACTTTTTGAGGATCTAAGGGCTCATGACAAATCTTTTCAGCCTCCTGAAGGGGAAGAGATGTTCTCGTGCCCCCCTCACGACTGTCTTGGTGTGTTTGGTAGATGATAGATGATGACCATGATAGATCCTTAGTGATGTGGACACTGAGGAACTTGAAGCTCTCAACCTGCTCCACTACAGCCCCGTCGATGTGAATGAGGTGTGGCTCGGCCCTCTGTTTCCCATTGTCCTAGATCAGCTCCTTTGTCTTGCTGATGTTGAGGGAGAAGTTGTTGTCCTGGCAGCCACACAGTCGCGGGTGAACAGGGAGTACAGGAGGGGACTGGTAATATTGCCTACCTTCACCACCTGGTGGCGGCCTGTCAGGAAGTCCAGGACCAAGTTGCACAAGGCGGGGTTGAGACCCAGGACCCCAAGCTTAATGATGAGCTTGGAGGACACTATGGTATGGAAGGCTGAGCTATAGCGGATGTGTTGTTGCCTACCCTCACCACCTGGGGTCGGCCTGTCAAGAAGTCCAGGATCCAGTTGCAGAGGGAGGTGTTCCGTCCCAGGATCCTTAGCTTTGTGATGATCTTGGAGGCCACAATGTTGTTGAACACTCTTATCCATTTAGACCGTATCTGATAACAGTATTTTGTCACATCATCTGTGAGACAATAAACCTCAGAGCTCAGTAATACTATATTTATACACAACATAATAAATATAAACAACCACAAACACAACATGTATGTAAGGATGTAGAGGGAAAAGAGCGGCGCGTTTGAAATATATTCTTCATTGTCACCAGAAGTGTCAGTGTGAGCGAGGGCCGAGGAGAGGGCATCAATATATTACAGACACAATTGCCTGGCTCGGGAGAGAAGTGGATTGTGGGAATGTGGGCTATGTGATTGTGGGGCCGAGTGCTCACGAGGACTGAGCTTTAGAGCTTTGATAATCTGGTATGTGCCACTATGCCATCCTGTGCCAAGCCTCCGAAATAGCGTCAGGGACTGAGAGAGGGACAGGAGGGGGAAATGAGTTAGCTAGACGGGGACTCTGGCACACATTGTCCCTCCCTCCCCTTTACTTCCTTCCTCTGTTGACCCCTGTCTTCCTCTGATGGACGAGGCCAAATCGAATATAAATAAAAAGATTAACAGTAAGTTCCGGTTTATTGTCCATAGTATAAATAAATAGGAAATCTTGCTCACAATCTTACCTGCTCTTGTGAATCAAAGCAGTAAAAAAAAAAAAAAAACGTAAGACAGTTCAGCAGATATGTACAAATACAGTCCGAGTTGCTCAGCTGGTCTCGGTCCCCATATGCCCCAAACCTAAACAACTGTGTATCGGTCCCCATATGCCCCAAACCTAAACATACTGTGTATCGGTCCCCATATGCCCCAAACCTAAACAACTGTGTATCGGTCCCCATATGCCCCAAACCTAAACAACTGTGTATCGGTCCCCATATGCCCCAAACCTAAACAACTGTGTATCGGTCCCCATATGCCCCAAACCTAAACAACTGTGTATCGGTCCCCATATGCCCCAAACCTAAACAACTGTGTATCGGTCCCCATATGCCCCAAACCTAAAACAACTGTGTATCGGCCCCAAACCTAAACATACGGTGCAATGAAAGGCTACTTGTTTTGATGACACAATGACACTTTCTGGGTATTTCCTCTGTAAGGACGATTCAAAACAGCATTCACATGATCAGACAAAGGAAACGGCCCCGATATGCTGTATGTATGTATGTATGTATGTATGTATGTATGTATGTATGTTGCTAAATCTCTGGAATCATGATAACAGTCTGTCAATCAGGTGGTCCTTTTATATATATATATATATATATATATATATATAAATATATATATATTTTTTTTATGTTTTATTTTATTTAACTAGGCAAGTCAGTTAAGAAGAAATTCTTATTTTTAATGACGGCCTAAGAACAGTGGGTTAACTGCCTTGTTCAGGGGCAGAACAACAGATCTTTACCTTGTCAGCTCGGGGATTCAATCTTGCAACCTTGCGGTTACTGGCCCAATGCTCTAACTACTAGGCTACCTGCTGGTTACTGGCCCAATGCTCTAACCACTAGGCTACCTGCTGGTAACTGGCCCAATGCTCTAACCACTAGGCTACCTGCTGGTTACTGGCCCAATGCTCTAACCACTAGGCTACCTGCTGGTTACTGGCCCAACGCTCTAACCACTAGGCTACCTGCTGGTTACTGGCCCAACGCTCTAACCACTAGGCTACCTGCTGGTTACTGGCCCAATGCTCTAACCACTAGGCTACCTGCTGGTTACTGGCCCAACGCTCTAACCACTAGGCTACCTGCTGGTTACTGGCCCAACGCTCTAACCACTAGGCTACCTGCTGGTTACTGGCCCAATGCTCTAACCACTAGGCTACCTGCTGGTTACTGGCCCAATGCTCTAACCACTAGGCTACCTGCTGGTTACTGGCCCAATGCTCTAAGCACTAGGCTACCTGCTGGTAACTGGCCCAATGCTCTAACCACTAGGCTACCTGCTGGTTACTGGCCCAATGCTCTAACCACTAGGCTACCTGCTGGTTACTGGCCCAACGCTCTAACCACTAGGCTACCTGCTGGTTACTGGCCCAACGCTCTAACCACTAGGCTACCTGCTGGTTACTGGCCCAATGCTCTAACCACTAGGCTACCTGCTGGTTACTGGCCCAACGCTCTAACCACTAGGCTACCTGCTGGTTACTGGCCCAATGCTCTAACCACTAGGCTACCTGCTGGTTACTGGCCCAACGCTCTAACCACTAGGCTACCTGCTGGTTACTGGCCCAACGCTCTAACCACTAGGCTACCTGCCACCCCTCCACTCTAACCACTAGGCTACCTGCCACCCCTCCACTCTAACCACTAGGCTACCTGCCACCCCTCCACTCTAACCACTAGGCTACCTGCCACCCCTCCACTCTAACCACTACGCTACCTGCCACCCCTCCACTCTAACCACTAGGCTACCTGCCACCCCTCCACTCTAACCACTAGGCTACCTGCCACCCCTCCACTCTAACCACTAGGCTACCTGCCACCCCTCCACTCTAACCACTAGGCTACCTGCCACCCCTCCACTCTAACCACTAGGCTACCTGCCACCCCTCCACTCTAACCACTAGGCTACCTGCCACCCCTCCACTCTAACCACTAGGCTACCTGCCGCCCCTCCACTCTAACCACTAGGCTACCTGCCACCCCTCCACTCTAACTACTAGGCTACCTGCCACCCCTCCACTCTAACCACTAGGCTACCTGCCACCCCTCCACTCTAACCACTAGGCTACCTGCCACCGCTCCACTCTAACCACTAGGCTACCTGCTGGTAACTGGCCCAATGCTCTAACCACTAGGCTACCTGCTGGTTACTGGCCCAATGCTCTAACCACTAGGCTACCTGCTGGTTACTGGCCCAACACTCTAACCACTAGGCTACCTGCTGGTTACTGGCCCAATGCTCTAACCACTAGGCTACCTGCTGGTTACTGGCCCAACGCTCTAACCACTAGGCTACCTGCTGGTTACTGGCCCAACGCTCTAACCACTAGGCTACCTGCTGGTTACTGGCCCAACGCTCTAACCACTAGGCTATCTGCCACCCCTCCACTCTAACCACTAGGCTACCTGCCACCCCTCCACTCTAACGACTAGGCTACCTGCCACCCCTCCACTCTAACCACTAGGCTACCTGCCACCCCTCCACTCTAACCACTAGGCTACCTGCCACCCCTCCACTCCAACCACTAGGCTACCTGCCACCACTCCACTCTAACCACTAGGCTACCTGCCACCCCTCCACTCTAACCACTAGGCTACCTGCCACCCCTCCACTCTAACCACTAGGCTACCTGCCACCCCTCCACTCTAACGACTAGGCTACCTGCCACCCCTCCACTCTAACCACTAGGCTACCTGCCACCCCTCCACTCTAACCACTAGGCTACCTGCCACCCCTCCACTCTAACCACTAGGCTACCTGCTGGTTACTGGCCCAATGCTCTAACCACTAGGCTACCTGCTGGTTACTGGCCCAACACTCTAACCACTAGGCTACCTGCTGGTTACTGGCCCAACACTCTAACCACTAGGCTACCTGCCACCCCTCCACTCTAACCACTAGGCTACCTGCCACCACTCCACTCTAACCACTAGGCTACCTGCCACCCCTCCACTCTAACCACTAGGCTACCTGCCACCCTCCACTCTAACCACTAGGCTACCTGCCACCCCTCCACTCTAACCACTAGGCTACCTGCCACCCCTCCACTCTAACCACTACGCTACCTGCCACCCCTCCACTCTAACCACTAGGCTACCTGCCACCCCTCCACTCTAACCACTAGGCTACCTGCCACCCCTCCACTCTAACCACTAGGCTACCTGCCACCCCTCCACTCTAACCACTAGGCTACCTGCCACCCCTCCACTCTAACCACTAGGCTACCTGCCACCCCTCCACTCTAACCACTAGGCTACCTGCCGCCCCTCCACTCTAACCACTAGGCTACCTGCCACCCCTCCACTCTAACTACTAGGCTACCTGCCACCCCTCCACTCTAACCACTAGGCTACCTGCCACCCCTCCACTCTAACCACTAGGCTACCTGCCACCGCTCCACTCTAACCACTAGGCTACCTGCCACCCCTCCACTCTAACCACTAGGCTACCTGCCACCCCTCCACTCTAACCACTAGGCTACCTGCCACCCCTCCACTCTAACCACTAGGCTACCTGCCACCCCTCCACTCTAACCACTAGGCTAGCTGCCACCCCTCCACTCTAACCACTAGGCTACCTGCCACCACTCCACTCTAACCACTAGGCTACCTGCCACCCCTCCACTCTAACCACTAGGCTACCTGCCACCCCTCCACTCTAACCACTAGGCTACCTGCCACCCCTCCACTCTAACCACTAGGCTACCTGCCACCCCTCCACTCTAACCACTAGGCTACCTGCCACCCCTCCACTCTAACCACTAGGCTACCTGCCACCCCTCCACTCTAACCACTAGGCTACCTGCCACCCCTCCACTCCAACCACTAGGCTACCTGCCACCCCTCCACTCTAACCACTAGGCTACCTGCTGGTTACTGGCCCAACGCTCTAACCACTAGGCTACCTGCTGGTTACTGGCCCAACGCTCTAACCACTAGGCTACCTCCTGGTTACTGGCCCAACGCTCTAACCACTAGGCTACCTGCCACCCCTCCACTCTAACCACTAGGCTACCTGCCACCACTCCACTCTAACCACTAGGCTACCTGCCACCCCTCCACTCTAACTACTAGGCTACCTGCCACCCCTCCACTCTAACCACTAGGCTACCTGCCACCCTCCACTCTAACCACTAGGCTACCTGCCACCGCTCCACTCTAACCACTAGGCTACCTGCCACCCCTCCACTCTAACCACTAGGCTACCTGCCACCCCTCCACTCTAACCACTAGGCTACCTGCCACCCTCCACTCTAACCACTAGGCTACCTGCCACCCCTCCACTCTAACCACTAGGCTAGCTGCCACCCCTCCACTCTAACCACTAGGCTACCTGCCACCACTCCACTCTAACCACTAGGCTACCTGCCACCCCTCCACTCTAACCACTAGGCTACCTGCCACCCCTCCACTCTAACCACTAGGCTACCTGCCACCCCTCCACTCTAACCACTAGGCTACCTGCCACCCCTCCACTCTAACCACTAGGCTACCTGCCACCCCTCCACTCTAACCACTAGGCTACCTGCCACCCCTCCACTCTAACTACTAGGCTACCTGCCACCCCTCCACTCTAACCACTAGGCTACCTGCCACCCCTCCACTCTAACCACTAGGCTACCTGCCACCCCTCCACTCTAACCACTAGGCTACCTGCCACCCCTCCACTCTAACCACTAGGCTACCTGCCACCCTCCACTCTAACGACTAGGCTACCTGCCACCCCTCCACTCTAACCACTAGGCTACCTGCCACCCCTCCACTCTAACCACTAGGCTACCTGCCACCCCTCCACTCTAACCACTAGGCTACCTGCTGGTTACTGGCCCAATGCTCTAACCACTAGGCTACCTGCTGGTTACTGGCCCAACACTCTAACCACTAGGCTACCTGCTGGTTACTGGCCCAACACTCTAACCACTAGGCTACCTGCCACCCCTCCACTCTAACCACTGGCTACCTGCCACCACTCCACTCTAACCACTAGGCTACCTGCCACCCCTCCACTCTAACCACTAGGCTACCTGCCACCCCTCCACTCTAACCACTAGGCTACCTGCCACCCCTCCACTCTAACCACTAGGCTACCTGCCACCCCTCCACTCTAACCACTACGCTACCTGCCACCCCTCCACTCTAACCACTAGGCTACCTGCCACCCCTCCACTCTAACCACTAGGCTACCTGCCACCCCTCCACTCTAACCACTAGGCTACCTGCCACCCCTCCACTCTAACCACTAGGCTACCTGCCACCCCTCCACTCTAACCACTAGGCTACCTGCCACCCCTCCACTCTAACCACTAGGCTACCTGCCACCCCTCCACTCTAACGACTAGGCTACCTGCCACCCCTCCACTCTAACCACTAGGCTACCTGCCACCCCTCCACTCTAACCACTAGGCTACCTGCCACCCCTCCACTCTAACCACTAGGCTACCTGCTGGTTACTGGCCCAATGCTCTAACCACTAGGCTACCTGCTGGTTACTGGCCCAACACTCTAACCACTAGGCTACCTGCTGGTTACTGGCCCAACACTCTAACCACTAGGCTACCTGCCACCCCTCCACTCTAACCACTAGGCTACCTGCCACCACTCCACTCTAACCACTAGGCTACCTGCCACCCCTCCACTCTAACCACTAGGCTACCTGCCACCCCTCCACTCTAACCACTAGGCTACCTGCCACCCCTCCACTCTAACCACTAGGCTACCTGCCACCCCTCCACTCTAACCACTACGCTACCTGCCACCCCTCCACTCTAACCACTAGGCTACCTGCCACCCTCCACTCTAACCACTAGGCTACCTGCCACCCCTCCACTCTAACCACTAGGCTACCTGCCACCCCTCCACTCTAACCACTAGGCTACCTGCCACCCCTCCACTCTAACCACTAGGCTACCTGCCACCCTCCACTCTAACCACTAGGCTACCTGCCGCCCCTCCACTCTAACCACTAGGCTACCTGCCACCCCTCCACTCTAACTACTAGGCTACCTGCCACCCCTCCACTCTAACCACTAGGCTACCTGCCACCCCTCCACTCTAACCACTAGGCTACCTGCCACCGCTCCACTCTAACCACTAGGCTACCTGCCACCCCTCCACTCTAACCACTAGGCTACCTGCCACCCCTCCACTCTAACCACTAGGCTACCTGCCACCCCTCCACTCTAACCACTAGGCTACCTGCCACCCCTCCACTCTAACCACTAGGCTAGCTGCCACCCCTCCACTCTAACCACTAGGCTACCTGCCACCACTCCACTCTAACCACTAGGCTACCTGCCACCCCTCCACTCTAACCACTAGGCTACCTGCCACCCCTCCACTCTAACCACTAGGCTACCTGCCACCCCTCCACTCTAACCACTAGGCTACCTGCCACCCCTCCACTCTAACCACTAGGCTACCTGCCACCCCTCCACTCTAACCACTAGGCTACCTGCCACCCCTCCACTCTAACCACTAGGCTACCTGCCACCCCTCCACTCCAACCACTAGGCTACCTGCCACCCTCCACTCTAACCACTAGGCTACCTGCTGGTTACTGGCCCAACGCTCTAACCACTAGGCTACCTGCTGGTTACTGGCCCAACGCTCTAACCACTAGGCTACCTCCTGGTTACTGGCCCAACGCTCTAACCACTAGGCTACCTGCCACCCCTCCACTCTAACCACTAGGCTACCTGCCACCACTCCACTCTAACCACTAGGCTACCTGCCACCCCTCCACTCTAACTACTAGGCTACCTGCCACCCCTCCACTCTAACCACTAGGCTACCTGCCACCCCTCCACTCTAACCACTAGGCTACCTGCCACCGCTCCACTCTAACCACTAGGCTACCTGCCACCCCTCCACTCTAACCACTAGGCTACCTGCCACCCTCCACTCTAACCACTAGGCTACCTGCCACCCCTCCACTCTAACCACTAGGCTACCTGCCACCCCTCCACTCTAACCACTAGGCTAGCTGCCACCCCTCCACTCTAACCACTAGGCTACCTGCCACCACTCCACTCTAACCACTAGGCTACCTGCCACCCCTCCACTCTAACCACTAGGCTACCTGCCACCCCTCCACTCTAACCACTAGGCTACCTGCCACCCCTCCACTCTAACCACTAGGCTACCTGCCACCCTCCACTCTAACCACTAGGCTACCTGCCACCCCTCCACTCTAACCACTAGGCTACCTGCCACCCCTCCACTCTAACTACTAGGCTACCTGCCACCCCTCCACTCTAACCACTAGGCTACCTGCCACCCCTCCACTCTAACCACTAGGCTACCTGCCACCCCTCCACTCTAACCACTAGGCTACCTGCCACCCCTCCACTCTAACCACTAGGCTACCTACCGCCCCTCCACTCTAACCACTAGGCTACCTACCGCCCCTCCACTCTAACCACTAGGCTATCTGCCTCCCCAAATCATGGTCCAAACACACCAAGACAGCTGTCAAGAGGGCACGACAACCATCGAGAGCATCATGACTGGTTGCAATCAACGCTTGGTATGTCCAACACTCTAACCACTAGGCTACCTGCCACCCCTCCACTCTAACCACTAGGCTACCTGCCACCTCTACACTCTAACCACTAGGCTACCTCCCACCTCTACACTCTAACCACTAGGCTACCTGCCACCCCTCCACTCTAACCACTAGGCTACCTGCCACCCCTCCACTCTAACCACTAGGCTACCTGCCACCCCTCCACTCTAACCACTAGGCTACCTGCCACCCCTCCACTCTAACCACTAGGCTACCTGCCACCCCTCCACTCCAACCACTAGGCTACCTGCCACCCCTCCACTCTAACCACTAGGCTACCTGCTGGTTACTGGCCCAACGCTCTAACCACTAGGCTACCTGCTGGTTACTGGCCCAACGCTCTAACCACTAGGCTACCTGCTGGTTACTGGCCCAACGCTCTAACCACTAGGCTACCTGCCACCTCTCCACTCTAACCACTAGGCTACCTGCCACCACTCCACTCTAACCACTAGGCTACCTGCCACCCCTCCACTCTAACCACTAGGCTACCTGCCACCCCTCCAATCTAACCACTAGGCTACCTGCCACCCCTCCACTCTAACCACTAGGCTACCTGCCACCCCTCCACTCTAACCACTAGGCTACCTGCCACCCCTCCACTCTAACCACTAGGCTACCTGCCACCCCTCCACTCTAACCACTAGGCTACCTGCCACCCCTCCACTCTAACTACTAGGCTACCTGCCACCCCTCCACTCTAACCACTAGGCTACCTGCCACCCCTCCACTCTAACCACTAGGCTACCTGCCACCCCTCCACTCTAACCACTAGGCTACCTGCCACCCCTCCACTCTAACCACTAGGCTACCTACCGCCCCTCCACTCTAACCACTAGGCTACCTACCGCCCCTCCACTCTAACCACTAGGCTATCTGCCTCCCCAAATCATGGTCCAAACACACCAAGACAGCTGTCAAGAGGGCACGACAACCATCGAGAGCATCATGACTGGTTGCAATCAACGCTTGGTATGTCCAACACTCTAACCACTAGGCTACCTGCCACCCCTCCACTCTAACCACTAGGCTACCTGCCACCTCTACACTCTAACCACTAGGCTACCTCCCACCTCTACACTCTAACCACTAGGCTACCAGCTATCCATCCTGTCGTGTGGGGCTTTGTGGAGTCTCTGGGAGATACTGCAGATAGCCGTACTGTAACAGGAGTGGAGTGAGAGGACAGAGGTCAGAGAGGTCAGAGAGGAGGGCCTGCATCCCAAATGGAACCCCGTTCCCTATGTAGCGCACTACTGGTAAACTATACAGGGAATAGGGTGAGGTAGTGGCTGGTCTGGACATGGTCCTCTTCTCCAGTAATCTACTCTGTTGCACTATCATTGGCATAGAGAACCCACCATGCATCGCTATGGCTGAGAGAGTGAGAGACAGACAGACAGACAGACAGACAGACCGAGAGACAGACAGACAGACAGACAGACAGACAGACAGACAGACAGACAGACAGACAGACAGACAGACAGACCGAGAGACAGACAGACCGACAGACAGACAGACAGACAGACAGACAGACAGACAGACAGACAGACAGACAGACAGACAGACAGACAGACAGACAGACAGACAGGCAGAGAGACAGACCGAGAGACAGACAGACCGAGAGACAGACAGACCGAGAGACAGACAGACCGAGAGAGAGACAGACAGACAGACAGACAGACAGACAGACAGACAGACAGACAGACAGACCGAGAGACAGACAGACCGAGAGAGAGAGAGAAATCTGTAAATAATTGAATAACACAGAGTCTACTGTTGTTAGTGCAGAGTGACTACAACGTAAGCAATAGAAACTGGTACCGTTACAAAATAACGGTTCTTAATAAAACCAGAAAGCCGTTATTTGGTTTGTAACTATGGCAGAACCCTTTCTGTTGCTAAGTCCGTAACTATGGCAGAACCCTTTCTGTTGCTAAGTCCGTAACTATGGCAGAACCCTTTCTGTTGCTAAGTCCGTAACTATGGCGGAACCCTTTCTGTTGCTAAGTCCGTAACTATGGCAGAACCCTTTGTGGTGCTAAGTCCGTAACTATGGCGGAACCCTTTCTGTTGCTAAGTCCGTAACTATGGCAGAACCCTTTGTGGTGCTAAGTCCGTAACTATGGCAGAACCCTTTCTGTTGCTAAGTCCGTAACTATGGCGGAACCCTTTCTGTTGCTAAGTCCGTAACTATGGCAGAACCCTTTGTGGTGCTAAGTCCGTAACTATGGCGGAACCCTTTCTGTTGCTAAGTCCGTAACTATGGCAGAACCCTTTGTGGTGCTAAGTCCTCCTGACACACAGTAATACATCGTTGTCCTCTCCAGTGGACATCAGTTCTTGGTCCGTATCTCTGAGGTCGTACAAGCCACCGTATGAAGTCCCGTTGTCCCTTTGAGACGACTTTCTCCCTGCTTAAAGAAAAATGGCTGCCGTAAAATGCAGCTAATTTAAACAGTTGTTTTCTTTGTAACATCTTTTTTTCTTCCCATCCCCAAACACTTATGTTATTTTTGATTTATTTTTGATTTTTTTATTTCACCTTTATTTAACCAGGTAGGCTAGTTGAAAACAAGTTCTCATTTGCAACTGCGACCTGGCCAAGATAAAGCATAGCAGTGTGAACAGACAACACAGAGTTACACATGGAGTAAACAATTAACAAGTCAATAACACAGTAGAAAAAAAGGGGGAGTCTATATACAATGTGTGCAAAAGGCATGAGGTAGGCGAATAATTACAATATTGCAGATTAACACTGGAATGATAAATGATCAGTTGATCATATACAGGTAGAGATATTGGTGTGCAAAAGAGCAGAAAAGTAAATAAATAAAAACTGTGGGGATGAGGTAGGTGAAAATGGGTGGGCTGTTTACCAATAGACTATGTACAGCTGCAGCGATCGGTTAGCTGCTCAGATAGCAGATGTTTGAAGTTGGTGAGGGAGATAAAAGTCTCCAACTTCAGCGATTTTTGCAATTTGTTCCAGTCACAGGCAGCAGAGTACTGGAACGAAAGGCGGCCGAATGAGGTGTTGGCTTTAGGGATGATCAGTGAGATACACCTGCTGGAGCGCGTGCTACGGATGGGTGTTGCCATCGTGACCAGTGAACTGAGATAAGGCGGAGCTTTACCTAGCATGGCCTTGTAGATGACCTGGTGCCAGTGGGTCTGGCGACGAATATGTAGCGAGGGCCAGCCGACTAGAGCATACAAGTCGCAGTGGTGGGTAGTATAGGGTGCTTTAGTGACAAAACGGATGGCACTGTGATAAACTGCATCCAGTTTGCTGAGTAGAGTGTTGGAAGCAATTTTGTAGATGACATCGCCGAAGTCGAGGATCGGTAGGATAGTCAGTTTTACTAGGGTAAGCTTGGCAGCGTGAGTGAAGGAGGCTTTGTTGCGGAATAGAAAGCCGATGTGGGGTTCTATAAATAATCATTTAAAAAGGGTTCCGCTATATACAACCTTTTTATGGTTCTTTATAGAACTTTTATGGAGAATATAATTTTTTAATCTGAAAGGTTCTTTGTAAATCCTTTTGATGAACCATACAGGGTTGTCTATTCTGGTCAGCCATATTATATTGGTTAAATTCCATAGGTGTTGTTATTGAGTTCATTGACATGTTGAATCCAGTGTGCTACCTGAAGAGAGAACGGAGAACCACGGACTGATTTAGTCAACCGTTCTCAATTGACACAAAACCATTTGTGAGTCTTTCAGAAGACACCGTCACTGGCCATAGCCATATATAATATGTAATAGCATAACACAACACATTTGATCAACTGGAATGACACTCTCCCTCACAGTTGCACAAAAAGAGCTGTGAACAAAACCACGTCCCAAAATCTTCGAATGAGCCACGCCTCCCCTACATTTTAAGCGTCACTAAAAGAGCAAAGAACCATTTTTTTAACTGTAAAGAACCATTGAAGAGCTCAAAGGGTTCTCTGAGTCATTGTGGTTCCACATAGAACCATCACCCTTCCCAAAGAACCCTTGAGGAACCCAGGTATTTTTGTGTGTAGACTCCACACATTCCCCTTGTGAAACATTGCCTATACCTTTAATGAATAAGTCACATATAGCAATTATTGGGGTATTTGGGACCTTTTCTTTGCTGAAGTCTCATTGGGAACATTGAATATGAATTAATGTCGATTTCCATTACTTTTCAGAGCTATAAATGTTGCAATCTTCACACACACGTAGGATTTCATGCTTTGTTTCATATTTCCCTGGAAATCAAAACACATAGAAAACCAGTGAATGATTCAGCAAAAATAACAAAGGAAAGAAAGAGAGAGAGGCAGAGGTAGACAGAGAGAGAGGCAGAGGTAGACAGAGAGAGAGGTAGACAGAGAGAGAGGTAGACAGAGAGAGAGGTAGACAGAGAGAGAGGCAGAGGTAGACAGAGAGAGAGGTAGACAGAGAGAGAGGTAAGACAGAGAGAGAGGTAGAGGTAGACAGAGAGAGAGGTAGAGGTAGACAGAGAGAGAGGTAGAGGTAGACAGAGAGAGAGGTAAAGGTAGACAAATCAAATCAAATCACATTTTATTTGTCACATACACATGGTTAGCAGATGTTAATGCGAGTGTAGCGAAATGCTTGTGCTTCTAGTTCCGACAATGCAGTAATAACCAACAAGTAATCTAACTAACAATTCCTAAACTACTGTCTTATACACAGTGTAAGGGGATAAAGAATATGTACATAAGGATATATGAATGAGTGATGGTACAGAGCAGCATAGGCAAAATACAGTAGATGGTATCGAGTACAGTATATACATATGAGATGAGTATGTAAACAAAGTGGCATAGTTAAAGTGGCTAGTGATACATGTGTTACATAAGGATGCAGTCGATGATATAGAGTACAGTATATACGTATGCATATGAGATTAATAATGTAGGGTAAGTAACATTATATAAGGTAGCATTGTTTAAAGTGGCTAGTGATATATTTACATAATTTCCCATCAATTCCCATTATTAAAGTGGCTGGAGTTGAGTCAGTGTCAGTGTGTTGGCAGCAGCCACTCAATGTTAGTGGTGGCTGTTTAACAGTCTGATGGCCTTGAGATAGAAGCTGTTTTTCAGTCTCTCGGTCCCAGCTTTGATGCACCTGTACTGACCTCGCCTTCTGGATGATAGCGGGGTGAACAGGCAGTGGCTCGGGTGGTTGATGTCCTTGATGATCTTTATGGCCTTCCTGTAACATCGGGTGGTGTAGGTGTCCTGGAGGGCAGGTAGTTTGCCCCCGGTGATGCGTTGTGCAGACCTCACTACCCTCTGGAGAGCCTTACGGTTGAGGGCGGAGCAGTTGCCGTACCAGGCGGTGATACAGCCCGCCAGGATGCTCTCGATTGTGCATCTGTAGAATTTTGTGAGTGCTTTTGGTGACAAGCCGAATTTCTTCAGCCTCCTGAGGTTGAAGAGGCGCTGCTGTGCATTCTTCACGATGCTGTCTGTGTGAGTGGACCAATTCAGTTTGTCTGTGATGTGTATGCCGAGGAACTTAAAACTTGCTACCCTCTCCACTACTGTTCCATCGATGTGGATAGGGGGGTGTTCCCTCTGCTGTTTCCTGAAGTCCACAATCATCTCCTTAGTTTTGTTGACGTTGAGTGTGAGGTTATTTTCCTGACACCACACTCCGAGGGCCCTCACCTCCTCCCTGTAGGCCGACTCGTCGTTGTTGGTAATCAAGCCTACCACTGTTGTGTCGTCCGCAAACTTGATGATTGAGTTGGAGGCGTGCGTGGCCACGCAGTCGTGGGTGAACAGGGAGTACAGGAGAGGGCTCAGAACGCACCCTTGTGGGGCCCCAGTGTTGAGGATCAGCGGGGAGGAGATTTTGTTGCCTATCCTCACCACCTGGGGGCCGGCCCGTCAGGAAGTCCAGTACCCAGTTGCACAGGGCGGGGTCGAGACCCAGGGTCTCGAGCTTGATGACGAGCTCAGAGGTAGAGGTAGACAGAGAGAGAGGTAGAGGTAGACAGAGAGAGAGGTAAAGGTAGACAGAGAGAGAGGCAGAGGTAGACAGAGAGAGAGGTAGAGGTAGACAGAGAGAGAGGTAGAGGTAGACAGAGAGAGAGGTAGAGGTAGACAGAGAGTGAGGTAGAGGTAGACAGAGAGTGAGGTAGAGGTAGACAGAGAGAGAGGTAGAGGTAGACAGAGAGAGAGGTAGAGGTAGACAGAGAGAGAGGTAGAGGTAGACAGAGAGAGAGGCAGAGATAGACAGAGAGAGAGGTAGAGGTAGACAGAGAGAGAAAGAGAGATCGAGAGAGAGAGAGATACTTCCCAGCAAACCGGGAACAATCCCAGAACATTAGCTAAGATTCCCATTAAATTCAGATTAGGGGTTTATCTAACATGATCTACAACGACAGAGTGAAGAAAAAAGGTTGGAACATTGAGCGCCTCGACCACAATGTGCACTCTTCTCAGAATCCCACGTGACTACGGATTTCGACACCAACCGACCAAAATATGTTGTCGGGGCTCTCCCCTCCCTTCCCCTCTACAATATACATTTTAAATATTTCAATCATCTGCCTTGTAGTTGCCTTGATCGGCCCAAGCTCTTATCACCGTAACCCAAACCTGCGACACCATCAAAGTCGACATGGTGTTGACCACACACGACGCTGACTCTCAGCCATTCAAACCAGGAGTTTTGGTGCTAGCTTGGGAATCTCTGGTTGTGGTATTATACTGCTGGACATCTCTAACAAATTAAAACGTGTTGGATAGTTAGCTGGAGTCCTTGATAATTTTTGGGACCAGACAAAGTCGAATTAATGCTACTTTTTTCTTCCCACAGATTGCCAGCCTGTAGCTGTTTAAAATGCTCAACCTCCAGATGAGTATTTAAAACAAATATTTAACCTTTATTTAACTAGGCATGAGTATGAGGAGGGAGTTTAAGTACAATTCTTACAAGCTTGTTTGGCTGGTAGTTTATTCTGCTGGTGAATCATGATGTGCAGCATAATCAAAGTGACACTGGACTAGCGCACCTGCCAGAGTCTTTATGGTGTCTATAGCTAGGTTTCCATCCAATTGGTGACACATTTTCATGCAAGTTCGATATTAAGTGTAACGCTCGTTGGTGGTGGTTTTGTCACAAAAACATTTGCATAGGGTATAGTGAACGTGCCCACTCTGGTAATGATGTGCCCTCTAGCCAACAGCATGTAGTGCAGGTATAGCCAGGGATCAGGAACTAGATTCAGTCATGGGCTGATTTTTTTCTTGAGCGGATGTTCTGGCCGGAACATAATTACAAATCATTTGTAGACTGCAAATGTACCCGCAAGGTGTCCAAACAAGATATAATATTTGACTAAAACAATTTCAAACCTTGCTTACATTTGTATAAGATCATCCTGAATGGTAGCAACACTGCCTGGTATGGCAACTGCTCAGCCTCCGACCGCAAGGCACTACAGATGGTGGTGCGAACGGCCCAGTACATCACTGGGGCAAAGGTCCCTGCCATCCAGGACCTCTATACCAGGCGGTGTCAGAGGAAGTCCTAAGAATTGTCAAAGACTCCAGCCACCCTAGTCATAGACTGTTCTCTCTGCTACTGCACGCCAAGCAATACCGGAATGCCATGTCTAGGTCCAAGAGGCTTCTAAACAGCTTCTACCCCCAAATGCAGAAATGCAGCAATGCCTTCTAGAACATGTGAACTGTCATGTGCCTTAATGTCAAGTTCTGACCTTAGTTCCTTTGTTTTGTCTTTGTTTTAGTATGGTCAGGGCGTGAGTTGGGGTGGGCAGTCTATGTTCTTGGGGTCCAAATAAAACCCTGGCATACATGAGGTTATTATGGACAAAATTGTGAGATTAATCGTATTTGTCAAATGGTAGCCATTTTCATGTCACCAGAACGAAACCCTCAATATTTATTGAAAGGAGCATTTATATTATTTAACTAGGCAAGTCAGTTAAAAACTAATTCTTATTTACAATGACAGCCTAGGAACAGTGGGTTAACTGCCTTGTTCAGGGGCAGAACGACACCTTGTCAGCTCGGGGATTCGATCTAGCAACCTTTCCTTTACTGGTCCAATGCTCTAACCAATAAGCTACCTGCTCATCTCTGTGCTCTTTCACCTCCCTAAGAAGTTCATCGTAAATTATTTGATCTGTAGCCTAAAAAACGACTTGCTTTCCCGACTTGTACTGGGAGGACCAGACTACATGTCATCGCGTGACTCCAAGTTTACTTCCATATGCTGGTTACTATATTAATATTTGCGTTTAAAAGCATTTCCACTGCCATTTCTCACCTAATAAATGTAACCGACCCAAAAGGACCCACTTGGTCTAGCGTATTTTGTTTGGTCGACATTTGGAGAGTGGACCAACAAATGAGCTGTTTCCATTAGGCCTGTCATGACATTTGGAGAGTGGACCAACAAATGAGCTGTGTCCATTAGGCCTGTCATGACATTTGGAGAGTGGACCAACAAATGAGCTGTTTCCATTAGGCCTGTCATGACATTTGGAGAGTGGACCAACAAATGAGCTGTGTCCATTAGGCCTGTCATGACATTTGAAGAGTGGACCAACAAATGAGCTGTTTTCATTAGGCCTGTCATGACATTTGGAGAGTGGACCAACAAATGAGCTGTTTCCATTAGGCCTGTCATGACATTTGGAGAGTGGACCAACAAATGAGCTGTTTCCATTAGGCCTGTCATGACATTTGGAGAGTGGACCAACAAATGAGCTGTGTCCATTAGGCCTGTCATGACATTTGGAGAGTGGACCAACAAATGAGCTGTTTCCATTAGGCCTGTCATGACATTTGGAGAGTGGACCAACAAATGAGCTGTTTCCATTAGGCCTGTCATGACATTTGGAGAGTGGACCAACCAATGAGCTGTTTCCATTAGGCCTGTCATGACATTTGGAGAGTGGACCAACCAATGAGCTGTTTCCATTAGGCCTGTCATGACATTTGGAGAGTGGACCAACCAATGAGCTGTTTCCATTAGGCCTGTCATGACATTTGGAGAGTGGACCAACCAATGAGCTGTTTCCATTAGGCCTGTCATGACATTTGGAGAGTGGACCAACCAATGAGCTGTTTCCATTAGGCCTGTCATGACATTTGGAGAGTGGACCAACCAATGAGCTGTTTCCATTAGGCCTGTCATGACATTTGGAGAGTGGACCAACCAATGAGCTGTTTCCATTAGGCCTGTCATGACATTTGGAGAGTGGACCAACCAATGAGCTGTTTCCATTAGGCCTGTCATGACATTTGGAGAGTGGACCAACCAATGAGCTGTTTCCATTAGGCCTGTCATGACATTTGGAGAGTGGACCAACCAATGAGCTGTTTCCATTAGGCCTGTCATGACATTTGGAGAGTGGACCAACCAATGAGCTGTTTCCATTAGGCCTGTCATGACATTTGGAGAGTGGACCAACCAATGAGCTGTTTCCATTAGGCCTGTCATGACATTTGGAGAGTGGACCAACCAATGAGCTGTTTCCATTAGGCCTGTCATGACATTTGGAGAGTGGACCAACCAATGAGCTGTTTCCATTAGGCCTGTCATGACATTTGGAGAGTGGACCAACCAATGAGCTGTTTCCATTAGGTCTGTCATGACATTTGGAGAGTGGACCAACCAATGAGCTGTTTCCATTAGGTCTGTCATGACATTTGTATCCACATAAAAAGGTTGGATGGAACTTTAGTTTTGTCAAGACATTTTGAGGATGCTGGAACTATATTTTGGATGAATGTGTGCTGGAACTATATTTTGGATGAATGTGTGCATGCCTACAGGAGTCTTTTGAATGTGTGCATGCCTACAGGAGTCTTTTGAATGTGTGCATGCCTACAGGAGTCTTTTGAATGTGTGCATGCCTACAGGAGTCTTTTGAATGTGTGCATGCCTACAGGAGTCTTTTGAATGTGTGCATGCCTACAGGAGTCTTTTGAATGTGTGCATGCCTACAGGAGTCTTTTGAATGTGTGCATGCCTACAGGAGTCTTTTGAATGTGTGCATGCCTACAGGAGTCTTTTGAATGTGTGCATGCCTACAGGAGTCTTTTGAATGTGTGCATGCCTACAGGAGTCTTTTGAATGTGTGCATGCCTACAGGAGTCTTTTGAATGTGTGCATGCCTACAGGAGTCTTTTGAATGTGTGCATGCCTACAGGAGTCTTTTGAATGTGTGCATGCTTACAGGAGTCTTTTGAATGTGTGCATGCCTACAGGAGTCTTTTGAATGTGTGCATGCCTACAGGAGTCTTTTGAATGTGTGCATGCCTACAGGAGTCTTTTGAATGTGTGCATGCCTACAGGAGTCTTTTGAAGTAACCCAATTAGATTAAAACATTATGACTGGTTGTATTTATGCCTCATATATAAAGGTCACACATTATTTTTATTTTGTAATATTTAAAAAAAAGTTAAATGACAAATATTTAGGCTATATTGATGCGTTAGTTAGCATCTAGTTGGGCAAGAAATAGCAGCTTGGATTGGGGAGGAGGCAGAGCAAGCCTTAAGCTCTCCTGAATAACTGAGCCTGTTGGGAGCATATTGTAGCCACATTATTATAGGAGGACTTGGGAGAATAATGATCTGCAACAGACAGCGAGCGCATGTCAGTATCAGAAGTTAAAAATACAGCCAGTACTGTGCCTTTCTAGAACATACTGTCGAGAGTAGACCTGCAACTGATTCAAATGGAATGAAACATTCAAATCACAGGGGACTTTTTCCCCCCCGCACCATTATTCAATATTGACATTTTCACTGCAGCCCTCGATTATAATTTTGTAATCTCTTGAAAACAATGGAATTATTCATTGCGCTGTGGTGTTGTAGAGGAATAACTGTGTTGTCCCTAAACAAGATCAATAAAAGGGAACTTTTTGAGCTGCTTGTTTCATGTCTTCACTGTTCTTTCATGGCAATGATGCACCTGGCCTGTCCGTTGCCTATCAGCTATTCCTATTGGTTGTTGTGGATTCATATTGAAAATGTATGCAGCTTTGAATGCTATTCTCGGTGTGGTATGATTACTGGTTAGCTGATTGCAGATCTAGAAAAAACGATCCACCTACCACTGTTGTCACTATGAATGGTAGATGGAGGGCAGGATCGACAGTTAGCCTCTTCCTTTTTGATATAGTTTCCCAGTCAAGAGAGACGGATAAATCAAATCAAATCAAATGTATTTATATAGCCCTTCGTACATCAGCTGATATCTCAAAGTGCTGTACAGAAACTGGGTCCAAAATCTGTCTTCTCCAGCGGCTGCCATTTTTATTCTCGTTTTCTTGAGAGTGTTGAATTTGGTTAACAAAAAATGTAATGGCTTATTTGCTACGTGTAGATTACTTGATCGAATAGAAGTTTCGTAATGATTAGGTTGTTATGAGTGTACTGATATAAGTAGGACATTCTGGAAATTCTGAGAAAAATTATATCGGAGTTGTGCCTGGTCCTCACTAGTTATTACAGCCACGAAGTCCAAAACCCTGCCTATTTCTACAATTTATCTTCTTAAAATGTGATTTTAAACCTAACCCCACTGCTAACCATATCCCTAACCTTAAATTAAGACCAAAAGACAAATGTTTGTTTCATGATTTTTAACTATATAACCCATTTTACTTTGTGGCTATGGTAACTAGTGGAAACCCTTGTGGCTTTTGTTAACAGGTGTATCTACCTTCTAATTGGTTAGAAAGGTCCCATCTGATCTTAACTCCTCCCAACAGCCTTCCATTTTTTAATACATTTCTTTCATTATTAGAGCGACCACTAGAGTATTTTTATTTTTATTTTTATTTCACCTTTATTTAACCAGGTAGACCAGATCACCTTTATTTAACCAGGTAGACCAGATCACCTTTATTTAACCAGGTAGGCTAGTTGAGAACAAGTTCTCATTTACAACTGCGACCTGGCCAAGATAAAGCAAAGCAGCGCGACAAAAACAACAACACAGAATTATACATAAACAAATGTACAATATGGGGATGAGGTAGTTGGGTTTGCTATTTACAGATTGGCCGTGTACAGGTACAGTGATCTGTAAGCTGCTCTGACAGCTGATGCTTAGAGTTAGAGAGGGAGATATAAGTCTCCAGCTTCAGTGATTTTTGCAATTCGTTCCAGTCATTGGCAGCAGAAAACTGGAAGGAAATGCGGCCAAAGGAAGTGTTGGCTTTGGGGATGACCATTGAAATATACCTGCTGCAGCACGTGCTATGGGTGGGTGTTGCTATGGTGACCAGTGAGCTGAGATAAGGCGGGGCTTTACCTAGAAAAGACTTATAGATGACCTGGAGCCAGTGGGTTTGTAGTGAGGGCCAGCCAACGAGAGCATACAGGTCACAGTGATGGGTAGTATATGGGGCTTTGGTGACAAACTGGATGGCACTGAGATAGACTACGTCCAGTTTGCTGAGTAGAGTGTTGGAGGCTATTTTGTAAATTACATCGCCAAAGTCAAGGATCGGTAGGATAGTCAGTTTTACGAGGGTATGTTTGGCAGCATGAGTGAAGGAGGCTTTGTTGCGAAATAGGAAGCCGATTCTAGATTTAATTTTGGATTGGAGATGCTTAATGTGAGTATGGATGGAGAGTTTACAGTTTAACAAGGCACCTAGGTATTTGTAGTTGTCCACATATTCTAAGTCAGAACCGTCCAGAGTAGTGATGCTAGTCGTGCGGGCGGGTACGGGCAGCAATTGATTGAAGAGCATGCATTTAATTTTACTAGCATTTAAAAGCAGTTGGATGCCACGGGAAGGAGTGTTGTATGGCATTGACGCTTGTTTGGAGGTTTGCTAACACAGTGTCCAAAGAAGGGCCAGATGTATACAGAATGGTGTCGTCTGCGTAGAGGTGGATCAGAGACTCACCAGCAGCAAGATCGACATCATTGATATATACAGAGAAAAGAGTCGGGCCGAGAATTGAATCCTGTGGCACCCCCATAAAGACTGCCAGAGGTCCGGACAACAGGCCCTCCGATTTGACACACTGAACTCTGAGAAGTATTTGTTGAACCAGGCGAGGCAGTCATTAGAGAAACCAAGGCTATTGAGTCTTCCGATAAGCATACGGTGATTGACAGAGTTGAAAGCCTTGGCCAGGTCGATGAGACTGCTGCACAGTACAGGCTTTTGTCGATGGCGGTTATGATATTGTTTAGGACCTTGAGCGTGCCTGAGTTGCACCCACGACCAGCTCGGAAACCAGATTGCATAGCGGAGAAGGTACGGTGGGATTCAAAATGGTCGGTGATCTGTTTGTTAACTTGGCTTTCGAAGATTTTTAGAAAGGCAGGGCAGGATGGATACAAGTTTACAACAGTTTGGGTCTTGATTGTCTCCCCCTTTGAAGAGGGGGATGACCGCGGCAGCTTTCCAATCTTTGGGTATCTCAGACGATACGAAAGAGAGGTTGAACAGGCTAGTAATAGGGGTTGCAACAATTTTGGCTGATAATTTTAGAGAGGGTCCAGGTTATCTAGCCCAGCTGAATTGTAGGGATCCAGATTTGCAGCTCTTACAGAACATCAGCTGTCTGAATTTGGGTGAAGCAGAAGCAGGGGCGGCTTGGGCTAGTTTCTGCAGGGGGTGAAGAGTTGTTGGCCGGGGTAGGGGTAGCCAGGTGGAAAGCATGGCCAGCTGTAGAAAAATGCTTATTGAAATGAGCAATTATCATAGATTTATTGGTAGTGACAGTGTTTCCTATCCTCGGTGCAGTGGGCAGCTGGGAGGAGGTGCTCTTATTCTCCATGGACTTTACAGTGTCCCAAAACATTTTGGAATTAGTGCTACAGGATGCACATTTCTGCTTGAAATAGCTAGCCTTAGCTTTCCTAAATGACTGTGTATATTGGTTCTGTCATACTATCTCTGTAGTAGATTGCAACTCCAACCCCTTTGGAAGTTTTATCTTGGCGGAAAATGTTGTAGTTGGGCATGGAAATTTCGGGATTTTTGGTGGATTCAGACACTGCTAGGATATCAGGGTTGGCAGAGTGTGCTAAAGCTGTAAATAAAACAAACTTAGGGAGGAGGCTTCTGTTGTTAACATGCATGAAACCAAGGCTTTTACGGTTACAGAAGTCAACAAATGAGAGCGCCTGGGGAATAGGAGTGGTGCTGGGTGCTGCAGGGCCTGGGTTAACCTCTACATCACCAGAGGAACAGAGGAGGAGTAGGATAAGGGTATGGCTAAAGTCTACAAGAACTGGTCGTCTAGTGCTTTCGGAACAGAGAGTAAAAGGAGCAGATTTCTGGGCATGGAAGAATAGATTCAAGGCATAATGTACAGACAAGGGTATGGTAGGATGTGAGTATGGTGGAGGTAAACCTAGGCACTGAGTGTCGATGAGAGAGGTTCTGTCTCAAGAGGCACCAGTTAAGCCAGGTGAGATCACCGCATGTGTGGGGGGTGGGACAAACGGGCTATCTAAGGCATATTGGGCAGGGCTGGGGGCTCTACAGTGAAATAAGACAATAATAACTAACCTAAACAGCAATAGACAAGGCATATTGACATTAGGGAGGGGCATGTGTAGCCGAGTGATCATATGGACCAATGAGTAGCAATAGGTGAGTCAGAGAGCTGTTTAGTAGTCGCTACTACGCTTGGAGAGCTGGAGACACGGCGATTCAGACAGCTAGCAGGCCGGGGCTAGCAGATGGGACTTCGGCGATGTCGCAACGGAAGAGCCTGTTGAAACCACCTCAGATGAATTTGTCGGTAGACCAGTCGTGATGGAATGGCTGTGCTCCGTGTCGGCAGTAAAGGGTCCAGGCCAATTGGCAAAATAGGTATTTTAACCCAATAATTAGCTGGTTGACCTCTTCGGGTTGCCGGGAGATGGGCCTAGCTCGAGGCTAACTGGTGCTTGCTCTGGGACAGAGACGTTAGCCAGGAGTAGCCACTCGGATTGCAGCTAGCTAGCTGTGATGATCCGGTGTAAAGGTTCAGAGCTTCCGGTAGGAATCCGGAGATGTGGTAGAGAAAAAGCAGTCTGATATGCTCTGGGTTGATATCGCGCCGTGCATACTGGCAGGTATTGACCGAGCTGAGGCCTGCTGGTGTCCGAGTTAACGGTGAAGACCGCTAGCAGTGGCTAACTGACTACTAGCTAGTAGCTTGTTAGCTGGCTAGCTGCTGATCGGGGTTCCGGTTCTAAAGTATAAAAATAGCAGATCTGTACCACTTTGGGTAAGGCGGGTTGCAGGAGAGTATATTCAGTCTTAAACTGGAAGGTGAGATTAAAATATATACGAAATATCTACGAAAAAAAAGGTAAACTATATTTATACGGGACAGGACGGGACAAGACAAAACACACATCCAACACGTCTGACTATATACCTGGACAATATAGTGGATAATTTGTGTCTATATTGACCTGTGGTGTAGATCAACAAATATACCACGGCTAAGGGCTGTTCTTATGCACGTGTAACGGCTGTGAAACATCTAGCTTAGTTAGCGGTGGTGCGCGCTAAATAGCGTTTCAATCGGTGACGTCACTTTCTCTGAGACCTTGAAGTAGTAGTTCCCCTTGCTCTGCAAGGGCCACGGCTTTTGTGGAGCGAGGGGTAACGATGCTTCGTGGGTGTCAGTTGTTGATGTGCAGAGGGTCCCTGGTTCGCGCCCGGGTATGGGCGTTAAAGTTATACTGTTACACACGATGCAACGCGGACTGCCTGGATACAGACCTTAGCCGTGGTACATTGGCCATATACAACCCCCCAAGGTGCCTTATTATACTAACAAAAATGATGTTTTGGCAAACCCGTGGTATACAACGGCTGTCAGCCAATCAGCATTCAGGGCTCGAACCAACCAGTTTATAATAAAAATTAGCTTGCAGAAAAACATTGTGCATACGGTAAGTACCAAAGCACCTTGGCTTGGGAGGCAAATGCAAAACCTGCAGAAGAATGGCAAAAACTACCATCCCCTGTGCAGAATTAAAAACACACAACCCTCCCCAAAGCAAAAAAATAAGTTTGCCAACCATCCCTATTATGGACCCCCCCCCTGACAGTAAATGTCTAACTGTCACTTATGAGGTGACAACGCTAATATCAATGTAATAGCCTAACGCAGTGTACACGGAACATTCTGTATGAGGGACAAACGGAAGAGGAGAGGCTGCGGGTGGTAGTTTAGCCCCGTAGACAGAGCGAGCGAGAGAGAGCTAGGGAGGGAGAGCGCACGGACAGTGTTGCGGTTACTGTCAGCAATGTAACAATTCAGTCATCAATGGACAGAGTACACGTAGCCTACAGACAGTAGCCTAGCGTCTTCCAATTTACTTTTATTTCTGTTATGAAACGGAAAGAAGTAGAATTAAATCCTGCTACTATACCTAGTTTCGTTTTCATCGTTTATATGACAAATTGAGAATGGGCACAATGTTGTATTAGTGCGTTCTATTGATTATACTCCAATAGGATTCCTATTTGTCGCGTAAGATTTGTTTGATCTCAAACCTAAATGGAGTATTGGAGGCAGTGCGCATTATGGCTGATCAACTGCAAGGTGCTTCCACCCGACCATCGGGTAACATGGGAGTCTGCTCAGGTATTCGACCTGGCTCAGACCCTCCGAGATGGAGTGCTCCTGTGTCAACTTCTCAACAACCTCCGACCCCAGTCCATCAACCTCAAAGAGATCAACCTCCGACCTCAGATGTCACAGGTATGATAAGAAACGTGTTTACATTCACAGTGACAAAGTAAAACGCTTCAAATTGCCTGCTAGGCAACTCTACTATGTCCAGATGTTCCCGCATCTAATGGAGTAAACACAATAGCCAAATTAAATACTTTGCTCTGCACAGATGGAAAACCTGTTGTTGTCCGTTTCAATCACTTAGTTCCCAGTGAACTTGTAAATTGTGTCATATCCTCGACAGTGTTATTTCTTGTCAACAAGGGAACTATTATAATTTTGGTCTCAAAGAAAAGCTGTAGGACTGTTATGTGAACCCGCAGATCCGCTCTTGCTTGCTCTCTATAGGTGATGAGAGTCAGCTGGAGGTAGAGGAGATACTGAGAGTCAGCTGGAGGTAGAGGAGATACTGAGAGTCAGCTGGAGGTAGAGGAGATACTGAGAGTCAGCTGGAGGTAGAGGAGATACTGAGAGTCAGCTGGAGGTAGAGGAGATACTGAGAGTCAGCTGGAGGTAGAGGAGATACTGAGAGTCAGCTGGAGGTAGAGGAGATACTGAGAGTCAGCTGGAGGTAGAGGAGATACTGAGAGTCAGCTGGAGGTAGAGGAGATACTGAGAGTCAGCTGGAGGTAGAGGAGATACTGAGAGTCAGCTGGAGGTAGAGGAGATACTGAGAGTCAGCTGGAGGTTGAGGAGATACTGAGAGTCAGCTGGAGGTAGAGGAGATACTGAGAGTCAGCTGGTGGTAGAGGAGACAGACCAAACACAGACAGGCAGACAGACCGAACACAGACAGGCAGATAGACAGACCTAACACAGACAGGCAGATAGACAGACCGAACACAGGCAGGCATATAGACAGACCAAACACAGACAGGCAGATAGACAGACCGAACACAGACAGGCAGACAGACAGACCAAACACAGACAGGCAGATAGACAGACCTAACACAGACAGGCAGATAGACAGACCTAACACAGACAGGCAGATAGACAGACCTAACACAGACAGGCAGATAGACAGACCTAACACAGACCGGCAGATAGACAGACCAAACACAGACAGGCAGACAGACCGAACACAGACAGGCAGACAGACAGACCGAACACAGACAGGCAGACAGACAGACAGACAGAGACCAAACACAGACAGGCAGATAGACAGACCGAACACAGACAGGCAGACAGGTAGATAGACAGACCAAACACAGACAGGCAGATAGACAGACCAAACACAGACAGTCAGATAGACAGACCGAACACAGACAGGCAGTCAGACAGACAGACCGAACACAGACAGACCAAACACAGACAGACCGAACACAGACAGGCAGACAGACAGCATCACTGTCAGGTACAGCAGCTCCCCCTGTATGCTGCATTATTAAAAACAGAGACTCCTGCCTCCACTACATTTCCAGGTTCTCTCCTGGTTGTCAAAGACCATCTGCTCCTGTCCTATCCCACACCAAGCCTGTCCTGTCACAGCCGGGTCTGGCTCTGGCTCTGGGCTGATTATTATTCGTCTTCACATCACAGCTAAATCTGTGACTTGGCTCCAAACTGACTAGTTGGAAAGGTGGCATCCTATGACGGTGCCACTGTTGAAAGTCACTGAGCTCTTCAGTAAGGCTATTTTACTGCCAGTGTTTGTCTATGGAGATTGCATGGCAGTGTGCTCGATTTTATACAGCTGTCTGCAAAGGGTGTGGCTGAAATAGCCGAATCCACTCATTTGAAGGGGTGTCCACACATACTTTGTTTTAAATATAGTGTAGGAACTCTATCATTGCAAAGCTGACAGAGAGTTCACTATTAAAATAATTCTACAATCCCCATGTCAAAATGATATGCTTAAAAAAATAGTTTCGTAATCAGGTTTGTTTTTGAAATGTTCAATATCGACCAATGTACTGAAGTCAAGTTGACCATTACCGTGACAGAACTGGTATTCTTATTGCCGTTTTTGTATTGCTTTAAGTGCCTCAAACAAATTGATGAAGGATTGACACAACATGTCAGCCTGGTGATTTGAAAGAGGAAACTCAATGATGTTGGTAGGAAAAGAAGTTGAGCTTTGTATTACGCTCAGGATTACGCAAGGCCAACGGCTGCAATTAATGATAGAGGGCGGATCATTATTTGTCAGCATCAGCTCTGATTCATGGCATAGTGACACAAAATGTAGCAGGAACTGGGTTGTGTCCTATACTTATCTTGCGAACACTATGTTATTTTTTACACATGACTTGTTAGATGCATTAGCCATTTTCTCATTCAATAAGGATGATACATACGGAAATAAAAATGAAAATAATACCACATCCTGTACATGAATTCACACACGGTATTAGTAGTACATCACGGAAGCCAATATGGTTAATATTTACACATCTGCTCAGCCTACTTTCTGTTAATTGTAGACCAAGAGTATAGGATATTTCTTTTCCTAGGCTACGAACAGACACGTCCATTCATGCAACATGCTGAGTGTGAGTGGGCCGAGTTCCCTTTAGTTGTCCATTACTGCCCAACAGAAACTGATCATTTTTGGAGTTTAAATTGTTTAAAAAAAATCTGTCCGTCCCTGAACGCTCGCGTCGTCGAGGTGACATTTACATAATGGAGTGTGGGTGGAGTCCACTGTGAATAATTAATGAGTACACAGTGGCAGCAGCTTATTTTTTTCATTGGTCCATTTACAACCAATGGGACACTAGGCCCCCACTCACCCAGTGGGACCCTGGGGGCCACGGAGACACCAAGACAAAGGCCTTATAGGACTCAGAGCACAAAGCACCTGTCTGTGGCATAGAGCCATATCAGAGTGCCCTCTCTGAGGACACAAGGGACTTGGCCCTTCAAAGCAGCGGGCCCTGTGGCTGAATTAGACACGTAATTAAAGCACAATGTATTAGAGCCTCTAAAGAGTTACTTGGACAGCAGTGGAATTTGTGATGGCAGAAGCAGGGCTGGTAAGAGGGTAGAGTGTAGTGTGTGTGTGTGTGTGTAATGTGTAGTTTGTGTGTGTGTGATTCTCTGATGTGAAGTATGTAGTATGTAGTGTGTAATGTGTAGTGTGTGTGTAGTGTGTGTGATTCTCTGATGTGCAGTATGTAGTATGTAGTGTGTAATGTGTAGTGTGTGTGTGTGTGTGCTTCTCTGATGTGCAGTATGTAGTGTTTAATGTGTAGTGTGTGTGTGTGTGTGTGATTCTCTGATGTGAAGTATGTAGTATGTAGTGTGTAATGTGTAGTGTGTGTGTAGTGTGTGATTCTCTGATGTGAAGTATGTAGTATGTAGTATGTCATGTGTAGTGTGTGATTCTCTGATGTGAAGTATGTAGTATGTAGTGTGTAATGTGTAGTGTGTGTGTAGTGTGTGATTCTCTGATGTGAAGTATGTAGTATGTAGTGTGTAATGTGTAGTGTGTGATTCTCTGATGTGAAGTATGTAGTATGTAGTGTGTAATGTGTAGTGTGTGTGTAGTGTGTGATTCTCTGATGTGCAGTATGTAGTATGTCATGTGTAGTGTGATTCTCTGATGTGAAGTATGTAGTATGTAGTGTGTAATGTGTAGTGTGTGTGTAGTGTGTGATTCTCTGATGTGAAGTATGTAGTATGTAGTGTGTAATGTGTAGTGTGTGTGATTCTCTGATGTGAAGTATGTAGTATGTAGTATGTCATGTGTAGTGTGTGATTCTCTGATGTGAAGTATGTAGTATGTAGTATGTCATGTGTAGTGTGTGATTCTCTGATGTGAAGTATGTAGTATGTAGTGTGTAATGTGTAGTGTGTGTGTAGTGTGTGATTCTCTGATGTGAAGTATGTAGTATGTAGTGTGTAATGTGTAGTGTGTGTGATTCTCTGATGTGAAGTATGTAGTATGTAGTATGTCATGTGTAGTGTGTGATTCTCTGATGTGAAGTATGTAGTATGTAGTGTGTAATGTGTAGTGTGTGTGTAGTGTGTGATTCTCTGATGTGAAGTATGTAGTATGTAGTGTGTAATGTGTAGTGTGTAATGTGTAGTGTGTGTGATTCTCTGATGTGCAGTATGTAGTATGTAGTGTGTAATGTGTAGTGTGTGTGTAGTGTGTGATTCTCTGATGTGAAGTATGTAGTATGTCATGTGTAGTGTGTGATTCTCTGATGTGAAGTATGTAGTATGTAGTGTGTAATGTGTAGTGTGATTCTCTGATGTGAAGTATGTAGTATGTAGTGTGTAATGTGTAGTGTGTGATTCTCTGATGTGAAGTATGTAGTATGTAGTGTGTAATGTGTAGTGTGTACCTTTTTGGCTCCTCTGTTCAGTCAATACCCAAGTGTTGTTGTTTGTCAGGGTAAGACAAGAAAATGCTTCTCTTGCAGAAAAAAATACAACAAAAAACTCAACTAAAACACACTTTGTTGTGACAGGATTTTGCTTCAAAATTTGAACCTGGTGTCTTTTAAGACGGCAGCAACATGAACAAGATATATTAAATGGAAATGAGGGGTATTGGGCCTTCGGACCTTCTCCATAACACGTTCTAAGGAAAGAAGAGGTATGAATCTGACATCCACAGAATATCTCAGCTTTGGATGTAGGTGTTATTTTGTCATGGTAACTGTGTCTGCTTGGGAAAAGGGAAGGAAACTGTGACAGGTACAACAGAAGTGAGTCTAAAGTGTTTTTTTTTCTCCAAAATGTGTGTGTGTGTCTCTGTCTGTGTGTGTGTCTCTCTGTCTGTGTGTGTGTGTCTCTGTCTGTGTGTGTGTGTGTGTGTGTGTGTGTGTGTGTGTGTGTGTGTGTGTGTGTGTGTGAATATTACAACAGGATAGTGCACAAGTGTGTCAACTTAGAGGAAGTGTAGATTGCTGCTTGGAACTTTTAGGTTCTACCAAAGTGTTTTGAAAGTGGTGGTTATTCCGGCCCAGCTGTGGGCCACATACTTCTTCTGGCCCAAAAGCTGGCTCAGGAAGGAGACACGTTCTGTCTCCTAGAGATGAACGTACTTTGGTGTGAAAAGTGCAAATCAATCCCAGAACAACAGCAAAGGACCTTGTGGAGATGCTGGAGGAAACAGGTACAAAAGTATCTATATCCACAGTAAAACCAGTCCTATATCGACATAACCTGAAAGGCCGCTCAGCAAGGAAGTAGCCACTGCTCCAAAACAGCCATAAAAAGGTCAGACTACGGTTTGCATCTGCACATGGGGACAAAGATTGTACTTTTTGGAGAAATGTCCTCTGGTCTGATGAAACAAAAATATAACTTTTTGGCCATAATGTCCATCGTTATGTTTGGAGGAAAACGTCTCAACGTCTACAGTGAAGAGGCAACTCCGGGATGCTGGCCTTCTAGGCAGAGTTCCTCTGTCCAGTCTCAATGTCTACAGTGAAGAGGCAACTCCGGGATGCTGGCCTTCTAGGCAGAGTTCCTCTGTCCAGTCTCAACGTCTACAGTGAAGAGGCAACTCCGGGATGCTGGCCTTCTAGGCAGAGTTCCTCTGTCCAGTCTCAACGTCTACAGTGAAGAGGCAACTCCGGGATGCTGGCCTTCTAGGCAGAGTTCCTCTGTCCAGTCTCAACGTCTACAGTGAAGAGGCAACTCCGGGATGCTGGCCTTCTAGGCAGAGTTCCTCTGTCCAGTCTCAACGTCTACAGTGAAGAGGCAACTCCGGGATGCTGGCCTTCTGGGCAGAGTTCCTCTGTCCAGTCTCAACGTCTACAGTGAAGAGGCAACTCCGGGATGCTGGCCTTCTAGGCACAGTTCCTCTGTCCAGTGGCTGTGTTCTTTTGCCCATCTTAATATTTTCTTATAATTTGCCAGTCTGAGATATGGCTTTTTCTTTGCTACTCTGCCTAGAAGTCCAGCCTCCCGGAGTCGCCTCTTCACTGTTGACGTTGAGACTGGTCTTATGCTGGTACTATTTCATGAAGCTGCCAGTTGAGGACTTGTGAGGTGTCTGTTTCTCAAACTAGACAATTGTCCGCTTGCTCAGTTTTGCACCGGGGCCTCTCATTCCTCTTTCTATTCTGGTTATAGCCAGTTTGCACTGTTCTGTGAAGGAAGTAGCCTGTAATTGAACCCACAAATGCTGATGCTCCAGAAATTCAACTAGTCTAACGAATACAGGAGTGATGGTTGCTGATAATGGGCCTCTGTACGCCTATGTAGATATACCATTTATTTTATTTTTTAAATCAGCCGTTTCCAGATTCAATATTCATTTACAACATTAACAATGTCTACACTGTATTTCTGATCAATTCGATGTCATTTGAATGGACCAAAAAATAGCTTTTGCTTCAAAAACAAGGACATTTCTAAGTGACCTCTTACTTCTGAACGGTAGTGTTGATTTTTGTTCGGTGTATATTCAGCTGCTCTTAAACAGAAGAGCAGTTGAGGATGAAGTCAATCCAAAAATCTGGTTCATTACAAGTTGTAACCTGGAACGTGAAAAATAATAAGTACTATAATAAGTACCATCGACTTGAATTGGATTTGTGCCACAGTTGCTAAAACGTTTAAAGCATTTGAAAACATTAGTCAGGTAAACAAAAACAAAGCATGGACTGCTGTCCTATCTCGTCCATAGAGACAGCGTACATGGTAAAGACATTTTGGTAAACTGTCCCCTTCCCCTTCCTGTTTCCCCTTCTACCTTCCTGTTTTCCTTTCCCCTTCCTGTTTTCCTTTCCCCTTCCTGTTTTCCTTTCCCCTTCCTGTTTTCCCTTCCCCTTCCTGTTTTCCCTTCCCCTTCCTGTTTTCCCTTCCCCTTCCTGTTTCCCTTCCCATGGGAAGCTCACTGTTGTTGATGTGATTCATTGATTTCTGTATTTCATTTCAGACTTTTGCAACTGTTCTATTGTATAAACTATTTATATGCCCAGTATAGGTAGGAGTAGCGAGACACCAGTTGGCTTCAAAGCCAAAAAATGATATAACATTTTAACAAAGCACACCATCAGTTCAATTAATAACAATTAATTAATAATAACAGTTATAATAACAATTCTACCTGGAGTTGATAGGGTTTGTATATAATTCCCAAGCTGCTGGAAGGAGAGATAGGGAAGATGTCTATCCTTAGTGTCAGATAAACACATCCTCCCCATCTCTCCCTCCCCATCTCATCCTCTCCATCTCGCCCTCCCCATCTCTCCCTCCCCATCTCTCCCTCCCCATCTCATCCTCCCCATCTCTCCCTCTCCCTCCCCATCTCTCCCTCCCCATCTCATCCTCCCCATCTCTCCCTCCCCATCTCTCCCTCCCCATCTCATCCTCCCCATCTCTCCCTCCCCATCTCTCCCTCCCCATCTCTCCCTCCCCATCTCTCCCTCCCCATCTCATCCTCCCCATCTCATCCTCCCCATCTCTCCCTCCCCATCTCATCCTCCCCATCTCTCCCTCACCCTCCCCATCTCTCCCTCCCCATCTCATCCTCCCCATCTCTCCCTCCCCATCTCTCCCTCCCCATCTCTCCCTCCCCATCTCATCCTCCCCATCTCTCCCTCCCCATCTCATCCTCCCCATCTCTCCCTCCCCATCTCATCCTCCCCATCTCTCCCTCCCCATCTCATCCTCCCCATCTCTCCCTCCCCATCTCTCCCTCTCCCTCCCCATCTCATCCTCCCCATCTCTCCCTCCACATTTCTCCCTCCCCATCTCTCCCTCCCCATCTCATCCTCCCCATCTCTCCCTCCCCATCTCTCCCATCACTAACATTGAGTCGCTGCTGCCAACATACTGACTCATCTCTAGCCACTTTAATAATTACAAATTGGATGTAATAAATGTATCACTAGCCACTTTAAACAATGCCACTTTATATAATGTTTACATACCCTACATTACTCATATCATATGTATATAGAGTATTCTATACCATCTACTGCATCTTGCCTATGCCGTTCGGCCATCGCTCATCCATATATTTATACGTACATATTATTATTAATTCCTTTACACTTGTGTGTATAAGGTAGTTGTTGTGAAATTGTTAGATTACTTGTTAGATATTACTGCACGGTCAGAACTAGAAGCACAAGCATTTCGCTACACTCGTATCTGCTAACCATTTTATGTGACCAATAAAATTTGATTTGATTTTGACCAACTGGCACATACCATCCCTCACTCCATACAATTCTCCAACCTCAAATATACCCCTCTCTCAAAGTCCATCATGGTACAGGTGACGCAACGCTTGTGGTTCACCTCTTTCTCCCTCCTTCCAGGCGCAAACACTTCAATCACAACCGACTCCACATTCCTCGGACGCCATTTTAGATGGTATCGGATTCTTCCGGAAAAAAAAGAAGAACACAAATTGTTGCAATGTCATGCTAATCGCATTGCAGGAAGCTATTTGTGTCGTGATGGGACATTTTGTAATATTATGAGAAATCTTTACCAATCAAAAACTCCCTCATTTGAAAGGGTGTGTCCATCTCTCCCTCCACCAGCTGGTTCTGAAACAAGCGAGGGATTTAATGGAGAAAGAGAGTGTCTGAAGAATACCTATGTTTTGTTGTGGTGGTGTCCGCTGGGGCCAACATCTTACATAGTCTTGAGGAATCTGGTGAACTAGAGGTGGACAAGAGCAAATTTGTTTAAAAAGTGGGTGGACTGTAAAAAAAAACAAATGAATGGGAGCAGGAAAGACAGGAACGGAGTATAGGAAAATCATTTAGGAAATAACTAAAGGAAAGGAAGCTAGGGAAGGAGGAAAGAGACCTAGGAAAGTAAATAAGTAAGATTAGAAGATGTGTCTGAACATGTCTATGTTATGGATAATCATAAATGAATTGTGAACAATCAAAAGTACTGTCGCCTCATATGAAACCAGTCGTGTAAAGCACTTAAGTAAAGTTTTGGAGGGTATCTGTACATTTAGTTATATTTTTGACGACGTTTACTTCACTACATTCAGGGGTTAAAGCAACAACAACAACAACAACAATCCCATGACAGAAATTGAAGTCTCAGACCGGCTGTCTGGGGCAAAGTTAACCTTCCCTTTAAGAAAGACAAGACCATCGTGCTTTTAGGGAAAGAGGATATTTTGGTATTAAACTGAGAGTTTGACCAATTCCAGTGCTCTTGCATCATTTTTTTGTAGAACGACTGAGAAGCTCAGTTCTAGTGACTTTTAAAAAGGACATTCTACTCCAAAATTAAAGAAAATAAAATGAGGCTGACACCTTCTAAAATAGTATTTTAACCTCCAGAAATGGGTCAAATAGCATATTGGTAAAAATTCTGTTAATATTATTTTTAAGATATAGGACCATGCGTATAGAGTATGCATGGTCTATGTTATCTGGTGTCAAAATCTAATTTTATTAGTCACATGTGCCGAATACAACAGGTATTTTTGACCTAACAGTGAAATGCTTACGAGCCCCTAACCAACAATGCAGTTAAATAATGTATAGCGAGTAAAATAACAATAGCGAGACTATATACACATGCTTCTACACCTGCATTGCTTGCTGTTTGGGGTTTTAGGCTGGGTTTCTGTACAGCACTTTGGTACAGTATATCAGCTGATGTAAGAAGGACTATATAAATACATTTGATTTGGTACCGATACAGAGTCAATGAGCGGGGCACCGGTTAGTTGAGGTATTATGTACATGTGAGTAGAGTTATTAAAGTGACTATGCATAGATGATAACAACACAGAGTAGCAGCGGTGTAAAAGGGGGGTGGGGAGCAAATAGTCTGGGTAGCCATTTGATTAGGTGTTCAGGAGTCTTATGACTTGGGGGTAGGGCCTTCCTCTGACACCGCCTGGTATGGAGGTCCTGGATGGCAGAGATCTTGGCCTCAGTGATGTACTGGGCCGTTCGCACTACCCTCTGTAGGTCCTTGCGGTCGGACGCCGAGTAGTTGCCTAACCAGGCAGTGATGCAACCGGTCAGGATGCTCTCGATGGTGCAGCTGTGTAACCTTTTAAAGGAGCTGCAGCTCTAGCCTTTAGCTCAGTGTGAATGTTGCCTGTAATCCATGGCTTCTGGTTGGGGTATGTATGTACGGTCACTCTGGGGACAACGTCATCGATGCACTTATTGATGAAGCCAGTGACTGATGAGGTGTACTCCTCAATGCCATTGGAGGAATACTAATTTGCAAATAAATTCATAAAAAATCCTACAATGTGATTTTCTGGATTTTTTTCTCTCTCATTTTGTCTGTCATAGTTGAAGTGTACCTATGATGAAAATTACAGACCTCTCTCATCTTTTTAAGTGGGAGAACTTGCACAGTTGGTGGCTGACTAAATACTTTTTTGCCCCACTGTAACTGGGACCCCCCTCTTGTTTTTTAAAATGTTAAAACATAGACCAAAACTGCTTTCAAAATACAGTCTGTTGCATCCTAAGATGCTGGGTTCTTTTACTGAAGACTCCGAAGCGTACTTATAAGTAAAGAACAGATTGATTTAATGTTCTCCTTAACACATTAGAGTCCCACTAATCTCTACAGTGTCTTCAGCCCAACTCCCACAATACATCATTGAACTTTGACCTCCTATTGCATCTCCTAATCGAATCACTTCAATGCAAGAACGGAAACCCCATTCTCATTTGTTAATTCAAATAACTCAACCCCCTGCAAACAAATCCCATTGGCTATTTGCAACCATTCTAAACTAATTAACACATAGTACATGTTTCAGTACATCACACAGGACATTTGCCAAAACTGCTTTCAACAGTGTTTTTCCCCCTCAATTGCATTAAGAATGGTTGAGCATTGACTGCCACAATACCTTTCCGTCCTTTGGCGGCGGCAGGGTAGCCTAGTGGTTAGAGTGTAGAGGCGGCAGGGTAGCCTAGTGGTTAGAGTGTAGAGGCGGCAGGGTAGCCTAGTGGTTAGAGTGTAGAGGCGGCAGGGTAGCCTAGTGGTTAGAGTGTAGAGGCGGCAGGGTAGCCTAGTGGTTAGAGTGTAGAGGCGGCAGGGTAGCCTAGTGGTTAGAGTGTAGAGGCGGCAGGGTAGCCTAGTGGTTAGAGTGTAGAGGCGGCAGGGTAGCCTAGTGGTTAGAGTGTAGAGGCGGCAGGGTAGCCTAGTGGTTAGAGTGTTGGACTTGTAACCGAAAGGTTGCAAGTTCGAATCCCCGAGCTGACAAGGTACAAATCTGTCGTTAACCCACTGTTCCTAGGCTGTCATTGAAAATAAGGCTATGAACACTGCACAGGCACAACATCTGTCCAGTAGTTAACCACACTGCCGGATGAATGGTGGTGTGTATGTGGCCCAGAATGAAATGTTATCTGGGTTGGTTTCAGCTGCACAACATGGTTTACACACCAACCTACACACACACACAGCAGTAGCAGTACATAAAGGACTCTCTCTTGCAGACCACAGACTGTCCCTGACATGTGACAAGTTAAGGAAGTAAGGAGATGGAAAGGATTGAAACTAAACATGCTTTGACCGGGCCTGGTTCCAAACCCACTCTGTCCAACTAATGAAACTAAACATGCCTTGACCGGGCCTGGTTCCAAACCCACTCTGTCCAACTAATGAAACTAAACATGCCTTGTCCGTGCCTGGTTCCAAACCCACTCTGTCTAACTAATGAAACTAAACATGCCTTGTCCGTGCCTGGTTCCAAACCCACTCTGTCTAACTAATGAAACTAAACATGCCTTGTCCGTGCCTGGTTCCAAACCCACTCTGTCTAACTAATGAAACTAAACATGCCTTGTCCGGGCCTGGTTCCAAACCCACTCTGTCTAACTAATGAAACTAAACATGCCTTGTCCGTGCCTGGTTCCAAACCCACTCTGTCTAACTAATGAAACTAAACATGCCTTGTCCGGGCCTGGTTCCAAACCCACTCTGTCTAACTAATGAAACTAAACATGCCTTGTCCGGGCCTGGTTCCAAATCCACTCTGTCTAACTAATGAAACTAAACATGCCTTGTCTGGGCCTGGTTCCAAACCCACACACAGAAGTAACCTAACATGACCAAGTTTCAGAGTTCCCGAGAGAGTGAGAGATTTGTCAATGCGTTGGAACACTTGTTCATGATGTCATCATTACTGATTTATTTTTAAATTGAATTTACATTTTTTATTTTTACGATTGACTCTGAATTCATGGATTTAGATGTTTGGGTAAATTGTTCTCTGATACATGTAACTAGACATTGTGTAATTATGTCACGCAGACCAAGGCCTGTGAAGCCTCTGATTTTTGAATTTCTAACGTTGTTTAGATGTAACCATACAGGTTTTCTCTGCAGGGTCGTCATGATATGACAAGTACTTTTGATACCCGATTTCATGTTGACATTGGCACAAGTCTTGCCCTGGTCATGACATTACAGAAACACAACACACACGCACGCACGCACGCACGCACGCACGCACGCACGCACGCACGCACGCACGCACGCACACACACACACACACACACACACACACACACACACACACACACACACACACACACACACACACACACACACACACACACACACACACACGTGCACGCTTTTAGAAGTGCAGAGGAATCTTCAACAGACTGGATTTGGACAGCCTCTCTCAGTGTGTGTCATAAATAGAGATTAAATATAGAATATGTACCTCTGCAGTGAGTCAACGGAAATAAACGGCAATGCTATATGAGGAATAAAATATATAATCTAATTGTATTATTTTCCCAAAAAGAAGTGAGTCCGATCTGTCTCTAATCAATGTTTATTGCATTTTTTTTAAACGTACCCAGACTGGTTCGTTAATCAGTATTGTACTGAGTGCTTTGTGAGAGCTTTTTGTCAATACTGACATAGTTAGATAGAAAACAGTGGCCGTTGATGATAGCATTTGACTCTATTCTAGTCCATGTCTGATACGAATCAAATCACGTTTATATATATATATAAAGCCGTGTACATCAGCCGATGTCACAAAGTGCTGTACAGAAACCCAGCATAAAACCCCAAACAGCACCAAACAGCACCAAACAGCAAGCAATGCAGGTGTAGAAGCACGGTGGCTAGGAAAAACTTGTAGAAACCTAGAAAGGAACCAGTCTCTGAGGGGTGACCAGTCTTCTTCTGGCTGTGCCGGGGTGGAGATTTTAAGAGTACATGGTCATTAAGGCCATAATGTTCTTCAATATTTTCCACAACTAAGACGAATCCAATGTGAACAACACAGAATGAAACACATTCTATGTGTTATATATTAATATAGATCTTTACTGCTTTGTCCCTGTAATATAGATATTTTGTTGTGCTGTAGACCGGGAGATAGGAGACCTGTCATGGTGTTAGATATCAGATATGTGTCAATGAAATGTCTCCGAGTACTGATCTAGGATCAGGCCGTTCCTGTCAATGTACTCTATAAACAAATGTACTTACAGTTTTTCTCAATTGCTAAAACACAATTTCTGAAACCTTGCTCCATATCCTGCAAACATTAAACACAAAACCTCATCTTCAAGCACTATTTACATAACCTCTGACTCCTCTCGCAAAATGAAACATTCGCCTCAAAACAGTTTTACCTGTTGTTCAAAATCAAACACCGCTCTCAAATAATCATAAACAAAGTGATCAAAATGATATACACTCTCAAGGTCGGTAAACAATACACCGAAAAATAGAAAACACATTGTTCAAAACATACAATTCTCAGGGAGAAGTACATTTTGAATCTAAAAAAATATTCATATTTTTCCATCATTGTCTTTTGATGAACGAAATCATGTTCTATCATAGTAGCTCAACATTTATCATAAATTACTACTCTGCTTTGCTCTTTGCAATTTTAGTTTTTGGTTCTTCCTCCTCCTTGTACCCCTATTTTTACAGTACTGTACCCTGCATCTCACAAACTTGTCCTTTGACTCTGTGATACTGTAATTCTTGTTCATTATTGATATGAACCTGCAACCAGTCAAAATCTATTGAGCAGTCAGTACTGTTAATAAATGGAAAGCACAATGTTCAGGGCCATACAATTTGTCCATTGTACAGTATACAGCCTACAATGCACTGTACTACAGTATACAGCCTGCAATGCACTACAGTATACAGCCTGCAATGCACTGTACTACAGTATACAGCCTGCAATGCACTGTACTACAGTATACAGCCTACAATGCACTACAGTATACAGCCTGCAATGCACTGTACTACAGTATACAGCCTGCAATGCACTGTACTACAGTATACAGCCTGCAATGCACTGTACTACAGTATACAGCCTACAATGCACTGTACTACAGTATACAGCCTACAATGCACTGTACTACAGTATACAGCCTACAATGCACTGTACTACAGTATACAGCCTACAATGCACTACAGTATACAGCCTGCAATGCACTGTACTACAGTATACAGCCTACAATGCACTGTACTACAGTATACAGCCTACAATGCACTGTACTACAGTATACAGCCTACAATGCACTGTACTACAGTATACAGCCTACAATGTACTACAGTATACAGCCTGCAATGCACTGTACTACAGTATACAGCCTACAATGCACTGTACTACAGTATACAGCCTGCAATGCACTGTACTACAGTATACAGCCTGCAATGCACTGTACTACAGTATACAGCCTACAATGCACTGTACTACAGTATACAGCCTGCAATGCACTACAGTATACAGCCTGCAATGCACTACAGTATACAGCCTGCAATGCACTGTACTACAGTATACAGCCTGCAATGCACTGTACTACAGTATACAGCCTACAATGCACTGTACTACAGTATACAGCCTGCACTGCACTACAGTATACAATGCACTGTACTACAGTATACAGCCTGCAATGCACTGTACTACAGTATACAGCCTGCAATGCACTGTACTACAGTATACAGCCTGCAATGCACTGTACTACAGTATACAGCCTGCAATGCACTGTACTACAGTATACAGCCTGCAATGCACTGTACTACAGTATACAGCCTGCAATGTACTACAGTATACAGCCTGCAATGCACTGTACTACAGTATACAGCCTGCACACAGAATACAGCCTAAATGCACTGTACAGTATACAGCCTGCACTATACAGCCTACAATGCACTGTACTACAGTATACAGCCTGCAATGCACTGTACTACAGTATACAGCCTACAATGCACTGTACTACAGTATACAGCCTACAATGCACTGTACTACAGTATACAGCCTGCAATGCACTGTACTACAGTATACAGCCTGCAATGCACTGTACTACAGTATACAGCCTACAATGCACTGTACTACAGTATACAGCCTGCAATGCACTGTACTACAGTATACAGCCTGCACTGCACTGTACTACAGTATACAGCCTGCAATGCACTGTACTACAGTATACAGCCTACAATGCACTGTACTACAGTATACAGCCTACAATGCACTACAGTATACAGCCTACAATGCACTGTACTACAGTATACAGCCTACAATGCACTGTACTACAGTATACAGCCTACAATGCACTGTACTACAGTATACAGCCTACAATGCACTACAGTATACAGCCTGCAATGCACTACAGTATACAGCCTGCAATGCACTGTACTACAGTATACAGCCTACAATGCACTGTACTACAGTATACAGCCTACAATGCACTGTACTACAGTATACAGCCTACAATGCACTGTACTACAGAATACAGCCTACAATGCACTGTACTACAGAATACAGCCTACAATGCACTGTACTACAGAATACAGCCTACAATGCACTGTACTACAGTATACAGCCTACAATGCACTGTACTACAGTATACAGCCTACAATGCACTACAGTATACAGCCTGCAATGCACTGTACTACAGTATACAGCCTACAATGCACTGTACTACAGTATACAGCCTACAATGCACTGTACTACAGTATACAGCCTGCAATGCACTGTACTACAGTATACAGCCTACAATGCACTGTACTACAGTATACAGCCTGCAATGCACTGTACTACAGTATACAGCCTGCAATGCACTGTACTACAGTATACAGCCTACAATGCACTACAGTATACAGCCTGCAATGCACTGTACTACAGTATACAGCCTACAATGCACTGTACTACAGTATACAGCCTGCAATGCACTGTACTACAGTATACAGCCTACAATGCACTGTACTACAGTATACAGCCTGCAATGCACTGTACTACAGTATACAGCCTACAATGCACTGTACTACAGTATACAGCCTACAATGCACTGTACTACAGTATACAGCCTGCAATGCACTGTACTACAGTATACAGCCTACAATGCACTGTACTACAGTATACAGCCTGCAATGCACTGTACTACAGTATACAGCCTACAATGCACTGTACTACAGTATACAGCCTGCAATGCACTACAGAATACAGCCTACAATGCACTGTACTACAGTATACAATACTAAAAGGGACAAAAATCAAAGGAGTAAACATGTGATCAATGTGCTTCTTCTTGTCTTTGGGCCGGGTCAGGTCAGAGCACTTCATCAACATCACAAGCAATATTGTCCCTCCTGAGGCAACGAGGGAAGAAGCCTCTTGTCTTTGGGCTGGGTCAGGCCAGAGCACTTCGTCAACATCACAAGCAATATTGTCCCTCCTGAGGCTGGGTCAGGCCAGAGCACTTCGTCGACATCACAAGCAATATTGTCCCTCCTGAGGCAACGGGGGAAGAAGCCTCTTGTCTTTGGGCTGGGTCAGGCCAGAGCACTTCATCGACATCACAAGCAATATTGTCCCTCCTGAGGCAACGGGGGAAGAAGCCTCTTGTCTTTGGGCTGGGTCAGGCCAGAGCACTTCGTCGACATCACAAGCAATATTGTCCCTCCTGAGGCAACGAGGAAGAAGCCTCTTGTCTTTGGGCTGGGTCAGGCCAGAGCACTTCGTCAACATCACAAGCTATATTGTCCCTCCTGAGGCAACG
>NC_088401.1:11026947-11049447 GCF_034236695.1 Oncorhynchus nerka | reverse complement strand
AGACAGAGCAGAGGGAGAGACAGAGTGGAGGGTGGAGGGAGAGACAGAGCAGAGGGAGAAACAGAGTGGAGGGTGGAGGGAGAGACAGAGCAGAGGGTGGAGGGAGAGACAGAGCAGAGGGTGGAGGGAGAGACAGAGCTGAGGGTGGAGGGAGAGACATTGGAGATTCTACTTTTGACCAGAGCCCTATTGGTCCCGAGGTAATAGGGTGACATTAGGGACAGAGCTTATGTCCCTGGGTTTGGACCAGCTGCCGGGGACCGCAGGCCGGCCGGCCGAGGCCAATCACTCATCTCACATGAATAATGTATTAAAACAGGGCAGACATGAAGAACTCAGTTAAATAAGTCTTGTTGAATTAAAGAGTCGGGGTGAAAGTTTGGATGACAAGTAGTCCTAGTCCTGCACAGAAAAGGCGTTGCACATCACAACACACACACTTCAGTTAGGAACATCATGTGCAAGTCTGTCAGCCACACAACTTCTTCTCTTGCAACAGCAAACACACACTAACTAAAAGTAGCAGATTATAGCAGACTATAGTAAGGTATATAGTAGAGTATAGTAAAGTGGAGTATATTAGTGTACAGTATATAGTGAGGTAGTGTATAGTAGAGTATACAGAGTATAGCATGGTGTATGGTAGAGTATACAGTATAGCATAGTAGAGTGGAGTGGAGTATAGTAGAGTATAGTATAGTGGAGTATATTAGTGTACAGTATATAGTGAGGTAGTGTATAGTAGAGTATACAGAGTATAGCATGGTGTATAGTAGAGTATACAGTATAGCATAGTAGAGTGGAGTGGAGTATAGTAGATTATAGTATAGTGGAGTATATTAGTGTACAGTATGTAGTGGAGTATTGTATAGTAGAGTATACAGAGTATAGCATGGTGTATAGTAGAGTATACAGTATAGCATAGTAGAGTGGAGTATAGTATATTATAGTATAGTGGAGTATATTAGTGTACAGTATATAGTGGAGTAGTGTATGGTAGAGTATAGTAGAGTATATAGTATAGTAGTGTGTATAGTAGAGTATACAGTATAGCATAGTAGAGTGGAGTGGAGTATAGTAGATTATAGTATAGTGGAGTATATTCGAGTGCAGTATATAGTGGAGTAGTGTATAGTAGAGTATACAGTATAGCATAGTAGAGTATAGTATAGTAGAGTGGACTAGAGTATAGTAGATTATAGTATAGTGGGGTATATTAGAGTGCAGTATATAGTGGAGTAGTGTATGGTAGAGTATAGTAGAGTATATAGTATAGTAGTGTGTATAGTATTGTGGACTAGAGTATAGTATAGTAGAGTGCAGTATATAGTGGAGTAGTGTATGGTAGAGTATAGTAGAGTATATAGTATAGTAGTGTGTATAGTATTGTGGACTAGAGTATAGTATAGTAGAGTGCAGTATATAGTGGAGTAGTGTATGGTAGAGTATAGTAGAGTATATCGTATAGTAGTGTGTATAGTATCGTGGACTAGAGTATAGTCTATTAGTGTACAGTATATAGTGGAGTATATACAGTATAGCATAGTAGAGTATAGTATAGTAGAGTGGAGTAGAGTATAGTAGATTATAGTATAGTAGTGCGTATAGTATCGTGGACTAGAGTATAGTATAGTAGAGTGGAGTATATTAGAGTGCAGTATATAGTGGAGTATAGTAGAGTGAGGGGGTGTATAGAAACAGTACAAGCTGAGGGGGTGTATAGAAACAGTACAAGCTGAGGGGGTGTATAGAAACAGTACAAGCTGAGGGGTATATAGAAACAGTACAAGCTGAGGGGGTGTATAGAAACAGTACAAGCTGAGGGGGTGTATAGAAACAGTACAAACTGGGGGTGTATAGAAACAGTACAAGCTGAGGGGGTGTATAGAAACAGTACAAACTGAGGGTGTATACAAACAGTACAAGCTGAGGGGGTGTATAGAAACAGTACAAACTGAGGGGGTGTATAGAAACAGTACAAACTGAGGGGGTGTATAGAAACAGTACAAACTGAGGGGGTGTATAGAAACAGTACAAGCTGAGGGGGTGTATAGAAACAGTACAAGCTGAGGGGGTGTATAGAAACAGTACAAGCTGAGGGGGTGTATAGAAACAGTACACGCTGAGGGGGTGTATAGAAACAGTACAAACTGAGGGGGTGTATAGAAACAGTACAAGCTGAGGGGTGTATAGAAACAGTACAAGCTGAGGGGGTATAGAAACAGTACAAGCTGAGGGGGTGTATAGAAACAGTACAAACTGAGGGGTGTATAGAAACAGTACATGCTGAGGGGTGTATAGAAACAGTACAAACTGAGGGGTGTATAGAAACAGTACAAACTGAGGGGTGTATAGAAACAGTACATGCTGAGGGGGTGTATAGAAACAGTACAAACTGAGGGGTGTATAGAAACAGTACAAACTGAGGGGGTGTATAGAAACAGTACAAGCTGAGGGGTGTATAGAAACAGTACAAACTGAGGGGTGTATAGAAACAGTACAAACTGAGGGGTGTATAGAAACAGTACAAGCTGAGGGGTGTATAGAAACAGTACAAGCTGAGGGGGTGTATAGAAACAGTACAAGCTGAGGGGGTGTATAGAAACAGTACAAGCTGAGGGGTGTATAGAAACAGTACAAGCTGAGGGGGTGTATAGAAACAGTACAAGCTGAGGGGTGTATAGAAACAGTACAAACTGAGGGGTGTATAGAAACAGTACAAGCTGAGGGGGGTGTATAGAAACAGTACAAACTGAGGGGGTGTATAGAAACAGTACAAACTGAGGGGGTGTATAGAAACAGTACAAACTGAGGGGGTGTATAGAAACAGTACAAACTGAGGGGTGTATAGAAACAGTACAAACTGAGGGGGTGTATAGAAACAGTACAAGCTGAGGGGGTGTATAGAAACAGTACAAACTGAGGGGGTGTATAGAAACAGTACAAACTGAGGGGGTGTATAGAAACAGTACAAGCTGAGGGGTGTATAGAAACAACAAGCTGAGGGGGTGTATAGAAACAGTACAAGCTGAGGGGGTGTATAGAAACAGTACAAGCTGAGGGGTGTATAGAAACAGTACAAGCTGAGGGGGTGTATAGAAACAGTACAAGCTGAGGGGGTGTATAGAAACAGTACAAGCTGAGGGGTGTATAGAAACAGTACAAACTGAGGGGGTGTATAGAAACAGTACATGCTGAGGGGGTGTATAGAAACAGTACAAACTGAGGGGGTGTATAGAAACAGTACAAACTGAGGGGTGTATAGAAACAGTACATGCTGAGGGGGTGTATAGAAACAGTACAAACTGAGGGGGTGTATAGAAACAGTACAAACTGAGGGGGTGTATAGAAACAGTACAAGCTGAGGGGGTGTATAGAAACAGTACAAACTGAGGGGTGTATAGAAACAGTACAAACTGAGGGGTGTATAGAAACAGTACAAGCTGAGGGGGTGTATAGAAACAGTACAAGCTGAGGGGGTGTATAGAAACAGTACAAGCTGAGGGGGTGTATAGAAACAGTACAAGCTGAGGGGGTGTATAGAAACAGTACAAGCTGAGGGGGTGTATAGAAACAGTACAAGCTGAGGGGGTGTATAGAAACAGTACAAACTGAGGGGGTGTATCTCTGGATTGTGGATCCTGCTTTTTTAGCTGTCTGTCTCCTGGCTGCCTTTGACCCTAGACTGGACCTGGACAGCTGTTGATCTGCGGTCAGCACATATTCATTCTCCTACACTCCAGCTCAGGTTTCCCGTTGACACAGCTGAGAAAAGGTCCCAGCTCTCACATCAATGCATGTGACACCTACCGTACCTCAACTCTGGGCCGGGATGTCGTCGCAAAAAAATTGTACCGTATTTCCAATGTATTGGATTTATGTTGACCAGAAACTATAGGGTCCTGCACGGCAAGGCCCACGGGGCTCTGGTCAACAGTAGTGCACTTTATAGGGGATAGGTTGAACCCTGGTGATTGATTTCCCTGTCATTAAGCCGATGTTACTCAAAGATGGATGCAATTTATGTTGCTTGCAATAAAGTTGCATCTGGGTTGTTCAGTGTGTTAGTGATGGGCATTCCAAGTCTTTTCGGTAAGTCGGCTCATTTGGTTCCTTTCACATAAAAGAGTCGGCTCATTTGGTTCCTTTCACATAAAAGAGCCGGCTCATTTGGTTCCTTTCACTTAAAAGAGTCGGTTCATTTGGCTCAATTCACTTAAAAGAGTCGGCCCATTTGGCTCAATTCACTTAAAAGAGTCGGCTCATTTGGTTCCTTTCACATAAAAGAGCCGGCTCATTTGGTTCCATTCACATAAAAGAGTCGGCTCATTTTGTTCCTTTCACATAAAAGAGCCGGCTCATTTGGTTCCTTTCACATAAAAGAGTCGGCTCATTTGGTTCCTTTCACATAAAAGAGCCGGCTCATTTGGTTCCTTTCACATAAAAGAGTCGGCTCATTTGACTCAATTCACTTAAAAGAGTCGGCTCATTTGGTTCCTTTCACATAAAAGAGTTGGCTCATTTGGTTCCTTTCACATAAAAGAGTCGGCTCATTTGGTTCCATTCACGTAAAAGAGTCGGCTCATTTGATTCCTTTCACATAAAAGAGTAGGCTCATTTGGTTCCTTTCACATAAAAGAGTCGGCTCATTTGGTTCCATTCACATAATAGAGTCGGCTCATTTGGTACCTTTCACATAAAAGAGTCGGCTCATTTGGTTCCATTCACATAAAAGAGTCGGCTCATTTGGTTCCTTTCACATAAAAGAGTCGGCTCATTTGGTTCCATTCACATAAAAGGAGGGAGAGTTTAGTAGTAGATGTTCGGATTCCTTTCTCTGCATGTTGAACGAGTGGATTACTCAAATCGATGGCGCCAACTAAACAGACTTTTGGGATATAAAGAAGGATTTTATCTAACAAAACGACACTACATGTTATAGCTGGGACCCTTTGGATGACAAATTAGAGGAAGATTTTCACAAAGCAAGTGAATATTTAATCGCTATTTGGGTATGTATGAAACCTGTGCCGGTGTAAAAATATTTTGATGTGGGGCGCCGTCCTCAAACAATCACATGGCATGCTTTTCGCTGTAATGGCTACTGTTAATCAGACAGTGCAGTTAGATTAACAAGAATTTAAGCTTTCAACCAATATAAGACCCTTGTATGTACCTAAATGTTTAATATCCATTTCTATAATTATCCAGTTTCACAGGAAGTAGGCTAGATAGCTTGGCTGGCAAATAGGCAACATTATGACTAGGTAGCTAAATTGTACAGCCAGCATTTTGTCTATATCAACATTACAATTATCAAACTTTTGTATAAACAAATATTTTATGAAAGGATTGGATGTTGCATGCAAATTCAATTGCATTTGACTTTCTTTGTGCATCAGCAAATGTTTTATTTATTTTTTATTTATTTATTTATTTGATTTTTTTTACCTTTATTTAACCAGGCAAGTCAGTTAAGAACAAATTCTTATTTTCAATGACGGCCTGGGAACAGTGGGTTAACTGCCTGTTCAGGGGCAGAACGCCAAATTTGTACCTTGTCAGCTCGGGGGTTTGAACTCACAACCTTCCGGTTACTAGTCCAACGCTCTAACCACTAGGCTACGCTGCCGCCCCGATGATGATGTCACAATGCAAAAACTGTGTCAAAATTACTTTGTGTGACACAGGCTTTAGCCTTTACATTCCCATGGTCTGTGGCCAGCTGTTATAGGCTTTACATTCCCATGGTCTGTGGCCTGCTGTTATAGGCTTTACATTCCCATGGTCTGTGGCCTGCTGTTATAGGCTTTACATTCCCATGGTCTGTGGTCTGCTGTTATAGGCTTTACATTCCCATGGTCTGTGGCCTGCTGTTATAGGCTTTACATTCCCATGGTCTGTGGCCTGCTGTTATAGGCTTTACATTCCCATGGTCCGTGGCCTTCTGTTATAGGCTTTACATTCCCATGGTCTGTGGCCTGCTGTTGTAGGCTTTACATTCCCATGGTCCGTGGCCTTCTGTTATAGGCTTTACATTTCCATGGTCTGTGGCCTGCTGTTATAGGCTTTACATTCCCATGGTCTGTGGCCTGCTGTTATAGGCTTTACATTCCCATGGTCTGTGGCCTGCTGTTATAGGCTTTACATTCCCATGGTCTGTGGCCTGCTGTTATAGGCTTTACATTCCCATGGTCCGTGGCCTGCTGTTATAGGCTTTACATTCCCATGGTCTGTGGCCTGCTGTTTGCCTGCTGTTATAGGCTTTACATTCCCATGGTCTGAGGCCTGCTGTTATAGGCTTTACATTCACATGGTCTGTGGCCTGCTGTTATAGGCTTTACATTCCCATGGTCTGAGGCCTGCTGTTATAGGCTTTACATTCCCATGGTCTGTGGCCTGCTGTTATGGGCTTTACATTCCCATGGTCTGTGGCCTGCTGTTATGGGCTTTACATTCCCATGGTCTGTGGCCTGCTGTCTTCCTCCTATAGTGTTTCACACGACGCCATTTCTTCGCGCCGGACACACAAATCTCAAGAGGGACCCAGAAGACACCGGAGGTGCGTCAGAGAGAGAGAGCATGCAGAGGTTGTGTCATTCATCGCTACAGTTAAATCATTGTTGTATGTCTCTCGTCTATGTGTGACGCTTCGAGCAGTTGCACGCCAGCCGGGAATACAACCTGATACAGTGGTGAAACGGAGCATTTCAGTTTCAATTCCCGACTAGTAGCACACAGAGTATGTGTCTGAAATGGCACCCTATTCCTTACATAGTACACTACTTTTGACCAAGGCCTGTATGGCTCTAGAGAAAAGTAGTGCACTATATAGGTCATTTCAGATGCTCTCTCCTCCTGTTGGCTGGGCTGGCTTGTCTGTACTGTATGCGTATCAGATTGACTTGATGGATGGACAGAAAGAGAAGAGGTCTATCAGGTCTCCAACACTAACCCTGGACAGCAGTCCTCTGCTTCCTCTGACAGAGTCGGCCATCTTACTGTCTGTTAACTGACACTCTTTAACCAATAAGAGATGAGTTGAGTCTAACTCAGGTTGACTTGTGGGAGATCTAGAACCAAACAGAGTGGGATGAAATTAGCGGCTAGGCTAGGCTAGGCTAGGCTAGGCTACACTACACACTGGGGTTTATATGGTGCATGGTGCTGCAGATATGAAATGCTACACCATTATAGACTACAGTGTTGTGGTCATTTCTCTCTACCCTTGAGTCCTCCCTGGTCCTCCCTTCCCTACTCCGCAGGTGTACACACACACACACACACACACACACACACACACACACACACACAATGCACTCGTGGACACACACACACACAAACATGCGCTTTTGCACGCACACACACACACACACACACACACACACACACACACACACACACACACACACACACACACAAAAATGCACTCGTGAACACACACACACACAAACATGCGCTTTTGCACGCATGCACTCACACACACACACACACACACACACACACACACACACACACACACACACACACACACACACACACACACACACACACACACACACACACAAATGCACTCGTGGACACACACACACACAAACATGCGCTTTTGCACGCACTCACACACACACACACACACACACACACACACACACACACACACACACATTCGTCATTCCATAACAAGAGATGTGTGAGTCTACACACACCAGTCAGTAGTGTAGATGAGAGCTCCTAATGCAGAAAACAGCCCTGTGTGAGTCTACACACACCAGTCAGTAGTGTAGATGAGAGCTCCTAATGCAGAAAACAGCCCTGTGTGAGTCTACACACACCAGTCAGTAGTGTAGATGAGAGCTCCTAATGCAGAAAACAGCCCTGTGTGAGTCTATACACACCAGTCAGTAGTGTAGATGAGCCCTAGTGGGGATGAGAGCTCCTAATGCAGAAAACAGCCATGTGTGAGTCTACACACACCAGTCAGTAGTGTAGATGAGCCCTAGTGGGGATGAGAGCTCCTAATGCAGAAAACAGCCCTGTGTGAGTCTACACACACCAGTCAGTAGTGTAGATGAGCCCTAGTGGGGATGAGAGCTCCTAATGCAGAAAACAGCCCTGTGTGAGTCTACACACACCAGTCAGTAGTGTAGATGAGCCCTAGTGGGGATGAGAGCTCCTAATGCAGAAAACAGCCCTGTGTGAGTCTACACACACCAGTCAGTAGTGTAGATGAGCCCTAGTGGGGATGAGAGCTCCTAATGCAGAAAACAGCCATGTGTGAGTCTACACACACCAGTCAGTAGTGTAGATGAGCCCTAGTGGGGATGAGAGCTCCTAATGCAGAAAACAGCCCTGTGTGAGTCTACACACACCAGTCAGTAGTGTAGATGAGCCCTAGTGGGGATGAGAGCTCCTAATGCAGAAAACAGCCCTGTGTGAGTCTACACACACCAGTCAGTAGTGTAGATGAGCCCTAGTGGGGCTGAGAGCTCCTAATGCAGAAAACAGCCCTGTGTGAGTCTACACACACCAGTCAGTAGTGTAGATGAGCCCTAGTGGGGCTGAGAGCTCCTAATGCAGAAAACAGCCCTGTGTGAGTCTACACACACCAGTCAGTAGTGTAGATGAGCCCTAGTGGGGCTGAGAGCTCCTAATGCAGAAAACAGCCCTGTGTGAGTCTACACACACCAGTCAGTAGTGTAGATGATCCCTAGTGGGGATGAGAGCTCCTAATGCAGAAAACAGCCCTGTGTGAGTCTACACACACCAGTCAGTAGTGTAGATGAGCCCTAGTGGGGATGAGAGCTCCTAATGCAGAAAACAGCCCTGTGTGAGTCTACACACACCAGTCAGTAGTGTAGATGAGCCCTAGTGGGGATGAGAGCTCCTAATGCAGAAAACAGCCCTGTGTGAGTCTACACACACCAGTCAGTAGTGTAGATGAGCCCTAGTGGGGATGAGAGCTCCTAATGCAGAAAACAGCCCTGTGTGAGTCTACACACACCAGTCAGTAGTGTAGATGAGCCCTAGTGGGGATGAGAGCTCCTAATGCAGAAAACAGCCCTGTGTGAGTCTACACACACCAGTCAGTAGTGTAGATGAGCCCTAGTGGGGATGAGAGCTCCTAATGCAGAAAACAGCCCTGTGTGAGTCTACACACACCAGTCAGTAGTGTAGATGAGCCCTAGTGGGGATGAGAGCTCCTAATGCAGAAAACAGCCCTGTGTGAGTCTACACACACCAGTCAGTAGTGTAGATGAGCCCTAGTGGGGCTGAGAGCTCCTAATGCAGAAAACAGCCCTGTGTGAGTCTACACACACCAGTCAGTAGTGTAGATGAGCCCTAGTGGGGATGAGAGCTCCTAATGCAGAAAACAGCCCTGTGTGAGTCTACACACACCAGTCAGTAGTGTAGATGAGCCCTAGTGGGGCTGAGAGCTCCTAATGCAGAAAACAGCCCTGTGTGAGTCTACACACACCAGTCAGTAGTGTAGATGAGCCCTAGTGGGGATGAGAGCTCCTAATGCAGAAAACAGCCCTGTGTGAGTCTACACACACCAGTCAGTAGTGTAGATGAGCCCTAGTGGGGCTGAGAGCTCCTAATGCAGAAAACAGCCCTGTGTGAGTCTACACACACCAGTCAGTAGTGTAGATGAGCCTAGTGGGGATGAGAGCTCCTAATGCAGAAAACAGCCCTGTGTGAGTCTACACACACCAGTCAGTAGTGTAGATGAGCCCTAGTGGGGATGAGAGCTCCTAATGCAGAAAACAGCCCTGTGTGAGTCTACAAACACCAGTCAGTAGTGTAGATGAGCCCTAGTGGGGATGAGAGCTCCTAATGCAGAAAACAGCCCTGTGTGAGTCTACACACACCAGTCAGTAGTGTAGATGAGCCCTAGTGGGGATGAGAGCTCCTAATGCAGAAAACAGCCCTGTGTGAGTCTACACACACCAGTCAGTAGTGTAGATGAGCCCTAGTGGGGATGAGAGCTCCTAATGCAGAAAACAGCCCTGTGTGAGTCTACACACACCAGTCAGTAGTGTAGATGAGCCCTAGTGGGGCTGAGAGCTCCTAATGCAGAAAACAGCCCTGTGTGAGTCTACACACACCAGTCAGTAGTGTAGATGAGCCCTAGTGGGGATGAGAGCTCCTAATGCAGAAAACAGCCCTGTGTGAGTCTACACACACCAGTCAGTAGTGTAGATGAGCCCTAGTGGGGCTGAGAGCTCCTAATGCAGAAAACAGCCCTGTGTGAGTCTACACACACCAGTCAGTAGTGTAGATGAGCCCTAGTGGGGCTGAGAGCTCCTAATGCAGAAAACAGCCCTGTGTGAGTCTACACACACCAGTCAGTAGTGTAGATGAGCCCTAGTGGGGATGAGAGCTCCTAATGCAGAAAACAGCCATGTGTGAGTCTACACACACCAGTCAGTAGTGTAGATGAGCCCTAGTGGGGCTGAGAGCTCCTAATGCAGAAAACAGCCCTGTGTGAGTCTACACACACCAGTCAGTAGTGTAGATGAGCCCTAGTGGGGCTGAGAGCTCCTAATGCAGAAAACAGCCCTGTGTGAGTCTACACACACCAGTCAGTAGTGTAGATGAGCCCTAGTGGGGATGAGAGCTCCTAATGCAGAAAACAGCCCTGTGTGAGTCTACACACACCAGTCAGTAGTGTAGATGAGCCCTAGTGGGGCTGAGAGCTCCTAATGCAGAAAACAGCCCTGTGTGAGTCTACACACACCAGTCAGTAGTGTAGATGAGCCCTAGTGGGGATGAGAGCTCCTAATGCAGAAAACAGCCCTGTGTGAGTCTACACACACCAGTCAGTAGTGTAGATGAGCCCTAGTGGGGCTGAGAGCTCCTAATGCAGAAAACAGCCCTGTGTGAGTCTACACACACCAGTCAGTAGTGTAGATGAGCCCTAGTGGGGCTGAGAGCTCCTAATGCAGAAAACAGCCCTGTGTGAGTCTACACACACCAGTCAGTAGTGTAGATGAGCCCTAGTGGGGATGAGAGCTCCTAATGCAGAAAACAGCCATGTGTGAGTCTACACACACCAGTCAGTAGTGTAGATGAGCCCTAGTGGGGATGAGAGCTCCTAATGCAGAAAACAGCCCTGTGTGAGTCTACACACACCAGTCAGTAGTGTAGATGAGCCCTAGTGGGGATGAGAGCTCCTAATGCAGAAAACAGCCCTGTGTGAGTCTACACACACCAGTCAGTAGTGTGACAGAGCCTGGGCGCGAACCCAGAGTCTCTGAGATGCAGTGCCCTAGAATACTGCGCCACCTGGGGGGCCCTTAGAACCGTTCCCTTCTTGACTCCCTGCACCCAGCCTGCTTCACCCCAGTGGTACAGAGTTAGTGGGTTTCAGCCCATTGAGCCCAGTGGTACAGAGTTAGTGGGTTTCAGCCCATTGAGCCCAGTGGTACAGAGTTATTGGGTTTCAGCCCAGTGGTACAGAGTTAGTGGGTTTCAGCCCATTGAGCCCAGTGGTACAGAGTTAGTGGGTTTCAGCCCATTGAGCCCAGTGGTACAGAGTTAGTGGGTTTCAGCCCATTGAGCCCAGTGGTACAGAGTTAGTGGGTTTCAGCCCATTGAGCCCAGTGCTACAGAGTTAGTGGGTTTCAGCCCATTGAGCCCAGTGGTACAGAGTTAGTGGGTTTCAGCCCATTGAGCCCAGTGGTACAGAGTTAGTGAGTTTCAACCCATTGAGCCCAGTGGTACAGAGTTAGTGGGTTTCAGCCCATTGAGCCCAGTGGTACAGAGTTATTGGGTTTCAGCCCATTGAGCCCAGTGGTACAGAGTTAGTGGGTTTCAGCCCATTGAGCCCAGTGGTACAGAGTTAGTGGGTTTCAGCCCATTGAGCCCAGTGGTACAGAGTTAGTGGGTTTCAGCCCATTGAGCCCAGTGGTACAGAGTTAGTGGGTTTCAGCCCATTGAGCCCAGTGGTACAGAGTTAGTGGGTTTCAGCCCATTGAGCCCAGTGGTACAGAGTTAGTGGGTTTCAGCCCATTGAGCCCAGTGGTACAGAGTTAGTGGGTTTCAGCCCATTGATCCCAGTGGTACAGAGTTAGTGGGTTTCAGCCCATTGAGCCCAGTGCTACAGAGTTAGTGGGTTTCAGCCCATTGAGCCCAGTGGTACAGAGTTAGTGGGTTTCAGCCCATTGAGCCCAGTGGTACAGAGTTAGTGGGTTTCAGCCCATTGAGCCCAGTGCTACAGAGTTAGTGGGTTTCAGCCCATTGAGCCCAGTGGTACAGAGTTAGTGGGTTTCAGCCCATTGAGCCCAGTGCTACAGAGTTAGTGGGTTTCAGCCCATTGAGCCCAGTGGTACAGAGTTAGTGGGTTTCAGCCCATTGAGCCCAGTGGTACAGAGTTAGTGGGTTTCAGATGCCTCTCTGTGAGACTGCTGTATCCTTCAGATACCGAAGCTGGTTGCAGGGTCGGTGGCCGTCTACAGGATGTGTTGCTCAGATTAAAACGCCATGCATACAAGTATAAACATTCAACATTATTTACTAGTTGCCTGTCTGTCTGTCTGTTTTTATGTCTGTCTTTCTGTCAGTCTATCTAGCTGCCAGCCTGTCTGCCTGTCTATCAGTCTGCCTCTCTGCATATCTGCCTGCCTCTCTGCCTGTCTACCTGTCTGTCTGCCTGTCTGTCTGCATGTCTGCCTGCCTATCTGCCTCCCTCTCTGCCTCTCTGTCTGTCTGCCTGCCTCTCTGTCTGTCTGCATGTCTGCCTGTCTCTCTGTCTGTCTGCCTGCATCTCTGCCTGTCTCTCTGACTGTCTTCCTGCATCTCTGCCTTTCTCTCTGCCTGCCTGACTCTCTGCCTGACTGTCTGTCTGTCTGTCTGTCTGTCTGTCTGTCTGTCTGTCTGTCTGTCTCTCTGTCTCTCTGTCTCATTGTCTCTCTGCATGCCTCTCTGCCTGTCTCTCTGCCTCTCTGTCTGCCTCTCTGCCTCTCTACCTGTCTCTCTGTCAGACTTATCTGGGGTTTTATAGTCCAAGGCCTTTCTTGTGAACTCGTCTGTAATTCCTAATAAGATTTGGGTGGAGCAGAATTTCATATTTGATGTTTGTTCCTATCGTCGTCTTCACAGACAGCTCTGATTCCTTGCCACAGTTACGGAGTATAGCTAAATATGAGATGTTATGAATAAAGAAAGATGTCCTCTCTCGGTTGTTTGACCTGTATTCAGTTAGTTTATTTTAATAGTTTACCAGTGTTCTGTAACACAGACTCGGCTCCATTCATCATTGACTGCATGTACTTGTGTTGTTAGTGGAGTTACAGTATCACACAGACTCGGCTGCGCCGTTTTAAAAATGAGAAAGAGATTTCCTGTGAAATCCTGTTTGTTAAGTCAAAACTAAATGAAAAAAAAAGTGAGCAACCAACCCCAAAATGTTGCTGGTTCGAAACCCCAAGCTGGCAAATTTCCAGTTTAGGTCTTGAGCTAGGCAGTTAATCCCCAGCAACTACATTGATTAAGGCAGCCCCCCCCTCCCACACCTGTCTGATTCAGAGGGGTTAGGTTAAATGTGAAAGACCCATTTCCATTGAACACATTCAGTTGTAAAACTGACTAGGTATCCACCTCTCTGAAGGGTGTAAAACTGACTAGGTATCCCCCTCTCTGAAGGGTGTCAAACTGACTAGGTATCCCCATCTCTGAAGGGTGTAAAACTGACTAGGTATCCCCCTCTATGAAGGGTGTAAAACTGACTAGGTATCCACCTCTATGAAGGGTGTAAAACTGACTAGGTATCCCCCTCTCTGAAGGGTGTAAAACTGACTAGGTATCCCCCTCTCTGAAGGGTGTAAAACTGACTAGGTATCCCCCTCTCTGAAGGGTGTAAAACTGACTAGGTATCCCCCTGAAGGTGTAAAACTGACTAGGTATCCCCCTCTATGAAGGGTGTAAAACTGACTAGGTATCCCCCTCTCTGAAGGGTGTATAACTGACTAGGTATCCCCCTCTCTGAAGGGTGTAAAACTGACTAGGTATCCCCCTCTCTGAAGGGTGTAAAACTGACTAGGTATCCCCCTCTCTGAAGGGTGTAAAACTGACTAGGTATCCCCCTCTCTGAAGGGTGTAAAACTGACTAGGTATCCCCCTCTCTGAACGGTGTAAAACTGACTAGGTATCCCCCTCTATGAAGGGTGTAAAACTGACTAGGTATCCCCCTCTCTGAAGGGTGTAAAACTGACTAGGTATCCCCCTCTCTGAAGGGTGTAAAACTGACTAGGTATCCCCCTCTCTGAAGGGTGTAAAACTGACTAGGTATCCCCCTCTCTGAAGGGTCTGACTGGTAAAGGGTGTAAAACTGACTAGGTATCCCCCTCTCTGAAAGGGTGTAAAACTGACTAGGTATCCCCCTCTGAAGGGTGTAAAACTGACTAGGTATCCCCCTCTCTGAAGGGTGTAAAACTGACTAGGTATCCCCCTCTCTGAAGGGTAAAACTGATTAGGTGAAGGGTGTAAAACTGACTAGGTATCCCCCTCTGAAGGGTGTAAAACTGACTAGGTATCCCCCTCTCTGAAGGGTGTAAACTGACTAGGTATCCCCCTCTCTGAAGGGTAAAACTGACTAGGTATCCCCTCTGAAGGGTGTAAAACTGACTAGGTATCCCCCTCTCTGAAGGGTGTAAAACTGACTAGGTATCCCCTCTCTGAAGGGTGTAAAACTGACTAGGTATCCCCCTCTCTGAAGGGTGTAAAACTGACTAGGTATCCCCCTCTGAAGGGTGTAAAACTGACTAGGTAAAGGGTGTAAAACTGACTAGGTATCCCCCTCTGACTCCCCCTGAAGGGTGTAAAACTGACTAGGTATCCCCCTCTCTGAAGGGTGTAAAACTGACTAGGTATCCCCCTCTCTGAAGGGTGTAAAACTGACTAGGTATCCCCCTCTCTGAAGGGTGTAAAACTGACTAGGTATCCCCCTCTCTGAAGGGTGTAAAACTGACTAGGTATCCCCCTCTGAAGGGTGTAAAACTGACTAGGTATCCCCCTCTCTGAAGGGTAAAACTGACTAGGTATCCCCCTCTCTGAAGGGTGTAAAACTGACTAGGTATCCCCCTCTCTGAAGGGTGTAAAACTGACTAGGTATCCCCCTCTCTGAAGGGTGTAAAACTGACTAGGTATCCCCTCTCTGAAGGGTGTAAAACTGACTAGGTATCCCCCTCTGAAGGGTGTAAAACTGACTAGGTATCCCCCTCTCTGAAGGGTGTAAAACTGACTAGGTATCCCCCTCTCTGAAGGGTGTAAAACTGACTAGGTATCCCCCTCTCTGAAGGGTGTAAAACTGACTAGGTATCCCCCTCTATGAAGGGTGTAAAACTGACTAGGTATCCCCCTCTATGAAGGGTGTAAAACTGACTAGGTATCCCCCTCTCTGAAGGGTGTAAAACTGACTAGGTATCCCCTCTCTGAAGGGTGTAAAACTGACTAGGTATCCCCCTCTGAAGGGTGTAAAACTGACTAGGTATCCCCCTCTCTGAAGGGTGTAAAACTGACTAGGTATCCCCCTCTCTGAAGGGTGTAAACTGACTAGGTATCCCCCTCTCTGAAGGGTGTAAAACTGACTAGGTATCCCCCTGAAGGGTGTAAAACTGACTAGGTATCCCCCTCTCTGAAGGGTGTAAAACTGACTAGGTATCCCCCTCTCTGAAGGGTGTAAAACTGACTAGGTATCCCCTCTCTGAAGGGTGTAAAACTGACTAGGTATCCCCCTCTCTGAAGGGTAAAACTGACTAGGGGGTGTAAAACTGACTAGGTATCCCCCTCTCTGAAGGGTGTAAAACTGACTAGGTATCCCCCTCTCTGAAGGGTGTAAAACTGACTAGGTATCCCCCTCTCTGAAGGGTGTAAAACTGACTAGGTATCCCCTCTCTGAAGGGTAAAACTGACTAGGTATCCCCCTCTCTGAAGGGTGACTAAATCCCCCTCTGAAGGGTGTAAAACTGACTAGGTATCCCCCTCTCTGAAGGGTGTAAAACTGACTAGGTATCCCCCTCTCTGAAGGGTGTAAAACTGACTAGGTATCCCCCTCTCTGAAGGGGTAAAACTGACTAGGTATCCCCCTCTGAAGGGTGTAAAACTGACTAGGTATCCCCCTCTCTGAAGGGTGTAAAACTGACTAGGTATCCCCCTCTATGAAGGGTGTAAAACTGACCCCCTCTCTGAAGGGTGTAAAACTGACTAGGTATCCCCCTCTCTCTAGGTATCCCCTGAAGGGTGTAAAACTGATCCCCCCCTAGGTATCCCCCTCTCTGAAGGGTGTAAAACTGACTAGGTGTAAAACTCCCCCCTCTCTGAAGGGTGTAAAACTGACTAGGTATCCCCCTCTCTGAAGGGTGTAAAACTGACTAGGTATCCCCCTCTATCCTCTGAAGGGTGTAAAACTGACTCCCCCCTCTCTGAAGGGTGTAAAACTGACTAGGTATCCCCCTGAAGGGTGTAAAACTGACTAGGTATCCCCCTCTCTGAAGGGTGTAAAACTGACTAGGTATCCCCCTCTCTGAAGGGTGTAAAACTGACTAGGTATCCCCCTCTCTGAAGGGTGTAAAACTGACTAGGTATCCCCCTCTGACTAGGTATCCCCTCTCTGAAGGGTGTAAAACTGACTAGGTATCCCCCTCTATGAAGGGTGTAAAACTGACTAGGTATCCCCCTCTCTGAAGGGTGACTAGGTAAAGGGTGTAAAACTGACTAGGTATCCCCTCTATGAAGGGTGTAAAACTGACTAGGTATCCCCCTCTCTGAAGGGTGTAAAACTGACTAGGTATCCCCCTCTCCCCTATGAAGGGTGTAAACTGACTAGGTATCCCCTCTCTGAAGGGTGTAAAACTGACTAGGTATCCCCTCTCTGAAGGGTGTAAAACTGACTAGGTATCCCCCTCTATGAAGGGTGTAAAAAATGACTAGGTATCCCCCTCTCTGAAGGGTGTAAAACTGACTAGGTATCCCCCTCTGAAGGGTGTAAAACTGACTAGGTATCCCCCTCTATCCCCCCGAAGGGTGTAAAACTGACTAGGTATCCCTCTCTGAAGGGTGTAAAACTGACTAGGTATCCCCCTCTCTGAAGGGTGTAAAACTGACTAGGTATCCCCCTCTCTGAAGGGTGTAAAAACTGACTAGGTATCCCCTCTCTGAAGGGTGTAAAACTGACTAGGTATCCCCCTCTGAAGGGTGTAAAACTGACTAGGTATCCCCCTCTCTGAAGGGTGTAAAACTGACTAGGTATCCCCCTCTCTGAAGGGACTGTATAAGGGTGTAAAACTGACTAGGTATCCCCCTCTATGAAGGGTGTAAAACTGACTAGGTATCCCCCTCTGAAGGGTGTAAAACTGACTAGGTATCCCCCTCTCTGAAGGGTGTAAAACTGACTAGGTATCCCCCTCTCTGAAGGGTGTAAAACTGACTAGGTATCCCCCTCTGAAGGGTGTAAAACTGACTAGGTATCCCCTCTCTGAAGTGTAAAACTGACTAGGTATCCCCCTTCTCTGAAGGGTGTAAAACTGACTAGTATCCCCCTTTCTGAAGGGTGTAAAACTGACCATCCCCCTCTCTGAAGGGTGTAAAACTGACTAGGTATCCCCCTCTCTGAAGGGTGTAAAACTGACTAGGTATCCCCCTCTATGAAGGGTGTAAAACTGACTAGGTATCCCCCTCTCTGAAGGGTGTAAAACTGACTAGGTATCCCCCTCTATGAAGGGTGTAAAAATGACTAGGTATCCACCTCTATGAAGGGTGTAAAACTGACTAGGTATCCACCTCTCTGAAGGGTGTAAAACTGACTAGGTATCCCCCTCTATGAAGGGTGTAAAACTGACTAGGTATCCCCCTCTATGAAGGGTGTAAAACTGACTAGGTATCCCCCTCTCTGAAGGGTGTAAAACTGACTAGGTATCCCCCTCTCTGAAGGGTGTAAAACTGACTAGGTATCCCCCTCTCTGAAGGGTGTAAAACTGACTAGGTATCCCCCTCTCTGAAGGGTGTAAAACTGACTAGGTATCCCCCTCTCTGAACGGTAAAACTGACTAGGTATCCCCTAAGGGTGTAAAACTGACTAGGTATCCCCCTTTATGAAGGGTGTAAAACTGACTAGGTATCCCCCTCTCTGAAGGGTGTAAAACTGACTAGGTATCCCCCTCTCTGAAGGGTGTAAAACTGACTAGGTATCCCCCTCTCTGAACGGTGTAAAACTGACTAGGTATCCCCTTCTCTGAAGGGTGTAAAACTGACTAGGTATCCCCCTTTATGAAGGGTGTAAAACTGACTAGGTATCCCCCTCTCTGAAGGGTGTAAAACTGACTAGGTATCCCCCTCTCTGAAGGGTGTAAAACTGACTAGGTATCCCCCTCTCTGAAGGGTGTAAAACTGACTAGGTATCCCCCTCTCTGAAGGGTGTAAAACTGACTAGGTATCCCCCTCTCTGAAGGGTGTAAAACTGACTAGGTATCCCCCTCTCTGAAGGGTGTAAAACTGACTAGGTATCCCCTCTCTGAAGGGTGTAAACTTACTAGGTATCCCCCTCTGAAGGGTGTAAAACTTACTAGGTATCCCCTCTATGAAGGGTGTAAAACTGACTAGGTATCCCCTCTCTGAAGGGTGTAAAACTGACCCTAGGTATCCCCTCTCTGAAGGGTGTAAACTGACTAGGTATCCCCCTCTCTGAAGGGTGTAAAACTGACTAGGTATCCCCCTCTCTGAAGGGTGTAAAACTGACTAGGTATCCCCCTCTCTGAAGGGTGTAAAACTGACTAGGTATCCCCCTCTCTGAAGGGTGTAAAACTGACTAGGTATCCCCCTCTCTGAAGGGTTTCAAAAAAGAGCTGGTTAGAGCCTGCTTACTTGTTAAAGTCCTGCTGATTACAGTGTTTGTGAGGACTGATTTTTAACAGCCTGTTGATGTCATTGTAACAACCTGTTGATGTCATTTTAACAGCTTAGCTTGTTGTGATGAAGTCTTGTGTTGGAGAACATCACCATCAGCATATACCTTAACAGGACACCACAGATTATAATTTTACTACAGCAGCTGAAGGCTCTACTATGTCGATTGGTCGTTGAGGACATCCAATGTCGAGTGACTTAAATCCATCATTTGGCCATTATACTTGAAATATGAACACTTCATGATGTCAATTACCTTGCAATATTCAAAACCTGCAGAGAAAACAGATTCTTGCGATCTACTTTCCTCAGACATTAATCGAATCAAATCAAATGTATTTATATAGCCCTTCGTACATCAGCTGATATCTCAAAGTGCTGTACAGAAACCAAGCCTAAAACCCCAAACAGCAAGCAATGCAGGTGTAGAAGCACGGTGGCTAGGAAAAACTCCCTAGAAAGGCCAAAACCTAGGAAGAAACCTAGAGAGGAACAAGGCTATGAGGGGTGGCCAGTCCTCTTCTGGCTGTGCCGGGTGGAGATTATAACAGAACATGGCCAAGATGTTCAAATGTTCATAAATGACCAGCATGGTCAAATAATAATAATCACAGTAGTTGTCGAGGGTGCAGCAAGTCAGCACCTCAGGAGTAAATGTCAGTTGGCTTTTCATAGCCGATCATTAAGAGTATCTCGACCACTCCTGCTGTCTCTAGAGAGTTGAAATCAGCAGGTCTGGGACAGGTAGCATGTCCGGTCAACAGGTCAGGGTTCCATAGCGGCAGGCAGAACAGTTGAAACTGGAGCAGCAGCACGGCCAGGTGGACTGGGGACAGCAAGGAGTCATCATGCCAGGTAGTCCAGAGGCATGGTCCTGTGGCTCAGGTCCTCCGAGAGAGAGAAAGAAAGAGAGAATTAGAGAGAGCATACTTAAATTCACACAGGACACCGGATAAGTACTCCAGATATAACAAACTGACCCTAGCCCCCCGACACATAAACTACTGCAGCATAAATACTGGAGGCTGAGACAGGATGGGTCAGACGAGAATGTCGTGTTACTGATGAGGGAGCATTTCAGTTCAGACCTGGTTGGGAATATTTTAGTAACGACGGAGGTGTGCCATCAGCATCCTCCTATAAATCAGCAATGAGGACAATATCCTCTCTTTCATCCAGGGTTTATCACAGAGTAGCTAACCCACTGAGTAGCTAACCCACTGAGTAGCTAACCCACTGAGTAGCTAACCCACTGAGTATCCAACCCACCGAGTAGCTAACCCACCGAGTAGCTAACCCACCGAGTAGCTAACCCACTGAGTAGCTAACTCACTGAGTAGCTAACCCACTGAGTAGCTAACCCACTGAGTAGCTAACCCACTGAGTAGCTAACCCACTGAGTAGCTAACACACTGAGTAGCTAACCCACTGAGTAGCTAACCCACCGAGTAGCTAACCCACCGAGTAGCTAACCCACCGAGTAGCTAACCCACTGAGTAGCTAACCCACTGAGTAGCAACCATGTTTTATGTCAGACAATTATGTTTAAACGGGCCTCCTCGTTTGTATCTGTCCCAGACACGGCACTCTGATCAAAAAGGTTTAGATTATACTGAGTGTGGTGGACACCTCTCCCAGCTTTTCAAAATCCTAAGACGTAGATAGCGTCCGTCATGATTCGTGTCAGCGTTTTTTAGTTTTTCGAAAAACATTTATTCAGCCAACTTTTCGTGGCAGGGTTTGAGGCTGCTGACTCTGTTTATGTGTGGCTGTGAGATTGATGTGGTTTGGAAGAGACCCTGCCTGTCTATTGATCTTCATTAGGTTAATTACCCCACATGTGGGATGCGCACAAGGCAGAAAGGTTTTGATGGGAGTCTTTACTTATTTGATTATGTCAGGATTCTGTCAGGATGTCAGCCTGCAGTTTTGGACAGACAATAGCTCCGTCCATTTTCAAACTCAACAAAGAGTTTCTGGTCTTTGACTGTTTATATGTGACTGTGATTTTGGCATATACAACAATGGCAGTATGTGTATTGTCTAAGAGAATGAGAATGTTTTGAGTGGCAGCCAAGTTGAAGTGTAAACCAGATGTGAACCTCTTCTGGCTCTTGAACGCAGTTCAATGTAAACAGTTTGTGGCAAACGGTTCAGGACCAAACGGTTCATGACCAAACGGTTCTTGACCAAACGGTTCAGGACCAAACGGTTCATGACCAAACAGTTCAGGACCAAACGGTTCATGACCAAACGGTTCAGGACCAAACAGTTCATGACCAAACAGTTCAGGACCAAACGGTTCAGGACCAAACGGTTCAGGTCCAGCGTTGAGAAGTAATAATAGTGAAATTTCAGTCTGAGGACTGTGGGATGGCTTCTAAAGCATTGAATCGATGGGTATTTCTCAAATCAGCTTACATTTTTGTCAAGACTTGAACAAATACACGTTTCATATGAGCTCAAGCTATGCAATGACGCAAATCTGAATAAAATGTACAAATGTTACCTGGTTAGACTGTTGCTGTAGAGACTGAATGGTCATCACGTTATATTATCATTCAATTAACAGTAAAACATGACCGGTTCAGTCACCTGTTTGCATCCTGTACAATGGATTAAAGTCAGCAATAAGAAAAGTGAGCAATAAAAGCAATACGAAATCAACCTCTGCCTTTTATCGTCGAGCGTTCCAACTGCCTTTACCTCAAAATTAGTTATTTTGGAAGTTTTTCTTCTTGGTAAGCCATTTTCATGAATTTTGTCATTGTTGTTGAGCAGCCCTCCTTTCCTTTGTTTGCTGAAGCGAAGGTCTCACCTGATACTCTAAAACATGTCTCCTTTTATTCCGTTTGTAGTTCCTTTGCTTGAGGAACATCCGGACATTCCTCGCTGCGTGCTGTGAGACATTTGGCATGAAGAAGACTGAACTCTTTGAGGCCTTCGACTTGTTTGACGTGCGGGACTTTGGAAAGGTAAGGAACAGGACTTCTACGCTGTTTCATCGTGTGTGTGCAGTGCCTTTGGAAAGTATTCAGACCACATTACTTTTTCCACATTTTGTTAGGGTACAGCCTTACTCTAAAATGGATTAAATTGTTTTTCCCCGCTCATCAATCTATACACAATACCCCATAATGACAAATCAAAAACAGTTTTTTTAGACATTTTTCCTAATTCATGAAAAAACAAAACAGAAATAACTTATTTACATAAATATTCAGACCCTTTGCTATGAGACGGGATATTGAGCTCCGGTGCATCCTGTTTCCATTGATCATCCTTGAGATGTTTCTACAACTTGATTGGAGTCTGAAAACGTTCCTAAAGCACTGTACATACCCTAATCCATCTCTCACGCTGGAATCATCATGTTATCTGTTGCCCAAATGGGAAACACATTGAGAATAATAGTGCACACTACTACAACAAGGTTATGTAAGGAGCTTAGTGTACTCTGTAGTGGGCTGTTATAGGAGTATAATATACACCATCACAGACTGGATGAGAGAACCCACCACTGTTGGATCACTTGAATAGAACAGTATTGAGCCGCTACAGTTGGCTGCTCTTCCTCTGTATGTGGACACCATTTACCGC
>NC_088401.1:11019447-11021947 GCF_034236695.1 Oncorhynchus nerka | reverse complement strand
TGGGTGTATATAGTACTACAGTTGTTGTGGTGTGGGTGTAGATAGTACTACAGTTGTTGTGGTGTGGGTGTATATAGTACTACAGTTGTTGTGGTGTGGGTGTATATAGTACTACAGTTGTTATGGTGTATATAGTACTACAGTTGTTGTGGTGTGGGTGTAGATAGTACTACAGTTGTTATGGTGTATATAGTACTACAGTTGTTGTGGTGTGGATGTAGATAGTACTACAGTTGTTGTGGTGTGGGTGTATATAGTACTACAGTTGTTGTGGTGTGGATGTATATAGTACTACAGTTGTTATGGTGTATATAGTACTACAGTTGTTGTGGTGTGGGTGTAGATAGTACTACAGTTGTTATGGTGTATATAGTACTACAGTTGTTGTGGTGTGGATGTAGATAGTACTACAGTTGTTGTGGTGTGGGTGTATATAGTACTACAGTTGTTATGGTGTATATAGTACTACAGTTGTTGTGGTGTGGGTGTAGATAGTACTACAGTTGTTATGGTGTATATAGTACTACAGTTGTTGTGGTGTGGATGTAGATAGTACTACAGTTGTTATGGTGTATATAGTACCACAGTTGTTGTGGTGTGGATGTATATAGTACTACAGTTGTTATGGTGTATATAGTACTACAGTTGTTGTGGTGTGGGTGTATATAGTACTACAGTTGTTGTGGTGTGGGTGTATATAGTACTACAGTTGTTGTGGTGTGGGTGTATATAGTACTACAGTTGTTGTGGTGTGGGTGTATATAGTACTACAGTTGTTGTGGTGTGGGTGTATATAGTACTACAGTTGTTGTGGTGTGGGTGTAGATAGTACTACAGTTGTTGTGGTGTGGGTGTATATAGTACTACAGTTGTTGTGGTGTGGGTGTAGATAGTACTACAGTTGTTGTGGTGTGGATGTAGATAGTACTACAGTTGTTGTGGTGTGGGTGTATATAGTACTACAGTTGTTGTGGTGTGGGTGTATATAGTACTACAGTTGTTATGGTGTATATAGTACTACAGTTGTTGTGGTGTGGGTGTATATAGTACTACAGTTGTTGTGGTGTATATAGTACTACAGTTGTTGTGGTGTGGGTGTATATAGTACTACAGTTGTTATGGTGTAGATAGTACTACAGTTGTTGTGGTGTGGGTGTATATAGTACTACAGTTGTTGTGGTGTGGATGTAGATAGTACTACAGTTGTTGTGGTGTGGGTGTATATAGTACTACAGTTGTTATGGTGTATATAGTACTACAGTTGTTGTGGTGTGTGTGTATATAGTACTACAGTTGTTGTGGTGTGGGTGTAGATAGTACTACAGTTGTTGTGGTGTGGGTGTATATAGTACTACAGTTGTTGTGGTGTGGATGTAGATAGTACTACAGTTGTTGTGGTGTGGGTGTATATAGTACTACAGTTGTTGTGGTGTGGGTGTATATAGTACTACAGTTGTTGTGGTGTATAGATAGTACTACAGTTGTTGTGGTGTGGGTGTATATAGTACTACAGTTGTTGTGGTGTGGATGTAGATAGTACTACAGTTGTTGTGGTGTGGGTGTATATAGTACTACAGTTGTTGTGGTGTGGATGTATATAGTACTACAGTTGTTGTGGTGTGGGTGTATATAGTACTACAGTTGTTATGGTGTATATAGTACTACAGTTGTTGTGATGTGGGTGTATATAGTACTACAGTTGTTGTGGTGTATATAGTACTACAGTTGTTGTGGTGTGGGTGTATATAGTACTACAGTTGTTATGGTGTATATAGTACTACAGTTGTTGTGGTGTGGATGTAGATAGTACTACAGTTGTTGTGGTGTATATAGTACTACAGTTGTTGTGGTGTGGATGTAGATAGTACTACAGTTGTTGTGGTGTGGGTGTATATAGTACTACAGTTGTTGTGGTGTGGGTGTATATAGTACTACAGTTGTTGTGGTGTGGGTGTATATAGTACTACAGTTGTTGTGGTGTGGGTGTATATAGTACTACAGTTGTTGTGGTGTGGGTGTAGATAGTACTACAGTTGTTGTGGTGTGGGTGTATATAGTACTACAGTTGTTATGGTGTGGATGTAGATAGTACTACAGTTGTTGTGGTGTGGGTGTATATAGTACTACAGTTGTTGTGGTGTGGGTGTATATAGTACTACAGTTGTTGTGGTGTATATAGTACTACAGTTGTTGTGGTGTATGGATACAGTGCTCCTTCTATTCCTATAGTTTAGGTATCATTGTCATTATTTTATTTCACTTAGTTCACTTAGTTCACTTAGTTCGAAGCCTAAGATTTTCACTGTACCCTGCAATCACATCTACAACTCTGACTGTTAAACACTCTGACTCTGATCTGAAAATATACGGTGAGAAGGGTTGGTGTATATCCCCACCATTGGCATCTCTATTGCTGTATCAATTAGGACATGGAGGACTGGCTGATTAGTTTATTGATATCACACCCTATACATCCTGTCTCTCTCTGTATCCTCTCTGC
>NC_088401.1:10944921-11018947 GCF_034236695.1 Oncorhynchus nerka | reverse complement strand
AGTCCTCTCTTTCTGTAAATATATAAATACCACGGGAGTCCTCTCTTTCTGTAAATATGGAAATACCACGGGAGTCCTCTCTTTCTGTAAATATATAAATACCACGGGAGTCCTCTCTTTCTGTAAATATATAAATACCACGGGAGTCCTCTCTTTCTGTAAATATAAATACCACGGGAGTCCTCTCTTTCTGTAAATATATAAATACCACGGGAGTCCCTCTTTCTGTATATAAATACCACGGAGTCCTCTCTTTCTGTAAATATGGGAGGTAAATAATAAATACCACGGGAGTCTTTCTGTAAATATATAAATACCACTCTTTCTGTAAATATGGAAATACCACGGGAGTCCTCTCTTTCTGTAAATATGGAAATACCACGGGAGTCCTCTCTTTCTGTAAATATATAAATACCACGGGAGTCCTCTTACATTTGGGAACTTTACAGTCCTATTGATTAATAAACAACTATGGTAAGGTAGGCCTCTCTTCCTCAGTTATCAACAACAACAAGATCAACAACTAATAGCTCAAATCTAACCAAGGAACATTAGATAAACTCTTTCAAACTTTCAGCTAGTTGGCCATCAAAATTGCGCTGATAAACGATGACGAATTGTAGCCTACTCATCCTTCTACAGCTCGCCTGCCAATGCATGCTGGTCCCAACCAAGCACCCAAGATAACATGCTAAAGTTGGCTAGCCTGCTAGTTAGCAACTTTCAGAAACAAATGAGGGAACACCTCACTCTGACCATTTTAATTGCTGTAGCAGAGCTGGTTAGGCTGTTTACAGAACATTCTTGACATTCTAGAGCATTCTTGACATTCTAGAGCATTCTTGACATTCTAGAACATTCTTGACTAACTATTTTTTTAAATTTTCTGACACCGGTCATATCTTGCGGATTGTTGCTCGTTTGTAAATTCTTTGCTCTGGCACACTCAGACGAGAGTTCTCTCTGGCACACTCAGACGAGAGTCCTCTCTGGCACACTCAGACGAGAGTCCTCTCTGGCACACTCAGACGAGAGTTCTCTCTGGCACACTCAGACGAGAGTTCTCTCTGGCACACTCAGACGAGAGTTCTCTCTGGCACACTCAGACGAGAGTTCTCTCTGGCACACTCAGACGAGAGTTCTCTCTGGCACACTCAGACGAGAGTTCTCTGGCACACTCAGACGAGAGTTCTCTCTGGCACACTCAGACGAGTGTTCTCTCTGGCACACTCAGACGAGAGTTCTCTCTGGCACACTCAGACGAGAGTTCTCTCTGGCACACTCAGACGAGAGTTCTCTCTGGCACACTCAAATCAGAGTAGATGGCCATGGTGAAATTACAAACGTAAGAGATATGCTAACTGGATAATTGTCGTTCAAGTTCTTGCCAGCTAACCAAATGACTCCTGCAGGACAGAGGAGGAGGGTCTGACTGAGGGGAGGAAACACAGTGGGAAAGGCATTTGGACTTCCTCTCTCTTGTGTTCGCTCTATTCAGACTATACTGCTTTAATGCTCCAGTATCTCTCTATTCAGACTATACTGCTTTAATGCTCCAGCATCTCTCTATTCAGACTATACTGCTTTAATGCTCCAGCATCTCTCTATTCATACTACTGTTTTAATGCTCCAGCATCTCTCTATTCATACTACTGCTTTAATGCTCCAGCATCTCTCTATTCAGACTATACTGCTTTAATGCTCCAGCATCTCTCTATTCAGACTATACTGCTTTAATGTTCCAGCATCTCTCTATTCAGACTATACTGCTTTAATGCTCCAGCATCTCTCTATTCATACTACTGCTTTAATGCTCCAGCATCTCTCTATTCAGACTATACTGCTTTAATGCTCCAGTATCTCTCTATTCAGACTATACTGCTTTAATGCTCCAGCATCTCTCTATTCAGACTATACTGCTTTAATGCTCCAGCATCTCTCTATTCATACTACTGCTTTAATGCTCCAGCATCTCTCTATTCAGACTACTGCTTTAATGCTCCAGCATCTCTATTCAGACTATACTGCTTTAATGCTCTAGTATCTCTCTATTCAGACTACTGCTTTAATGATCCAGCATCTCTCTATTCAGACTATACTGCTTTAATGCTCCAGCATCTCTCTATTCAGACTATACTGCTTTAATGCTCCAGTATCTCTCTACTCAGACTACTGCTTTAATGCTCCAACATCTCTCTATTCAGACTATACTGCTTTAATGCTCCAGCATCTCTCTATTCAGACTACTGCTTTAATGCTCCAGCATCTCTCTATTCAGAATATACTGCTTTAATGCTCTAGCATCTCTCTATTCAGACTACTGCTTTAATACATAGTGTCTTTATACTCAGACGATACTGCTTTAAAACTCTAGTATCTTTATATTCAGACGATACTGCGTTAATACTCTAGTATCTTTATACTCAGGCGATATTGCGTTAATACTCTAGTATCTTTATAGTCAGACGATACTGCGTTAATACTCTAGTATCTTTATACTCAGACGATATTGCGTTAATACTCTAGTATCTTTATAGTCAGACGATACTGTGTTAATACTCTAGTATCTCTCCACTCAGGCGGTGCTTCTTTAATACTCTAGTATCTTTATACTCTGATTATACTGCTTTAATACTCTAGTATCTTTATACTCAGACGATACTGCTTTAATACTCTAGTATCTTTATACTCAGACGATACTGCTTTAATACTCTAGTATCTTTATACTCAGACGATACCGCTTTAATACTCTAGTATCTTTATACTCAGACGATACTGCTTTAATACTCTAGTATCTTTATAGTCAGACGATACTGCTTTAATACTCTAGTATCTTTATAGTCAGACGATACTGCTTTAACACTCTAGTATCTTTATAGTCAGACGATACTGCTTTAATACTCTAGTATCTTTATACTCTGATTATACTGCTTTAATACTCTAGTATCTTTATACTCAGACGATACTGCTTTAATACTGTAGTATCTTTATAGTCAGACGATACTGCTTTAACATATCTCTACTCAGACTCCATTTTGCCCTCTGCTGGGCTCACCTCTGGTTCATCTCACTATTTCATCTTCAACTATTTCAACTCCTCCAAACATGGTAAACATTTTTCCCCTGAATCTTTCATGAGGGACATTGGCTCTCCTCTCATCTTTAAATGCATCAGGTTCAGCCAGACACACATGGGATGTCACTGGGAACATCTATGCTTTTTGATCCTCTTTTAGAGACAGACGCCAGAGTTAACCTTAGCGAAGTGTTCCAGGGTGTTACATCAAATCCCACCCCAACAGCAGTCTGCTTCTTTTAACCCTGCAGACTGGAAGTGTTTCTGCACTGAGTCTTTTGGCAGATGTGCAGCGGTAAGATTGGGATTTTTGTGTGTGTGTGTGTGTGTGTGTGTGTATGTCTGACTGTGTGTGTGTGTGTGTATGTGTGTGTGTATGTGTGTGTGTGTGTGGGTGTGTGTGTGTGTGTGTGTGTGTGTGTGTGTGAGGGGCTGGTTGAACGTCCCTGTATTGATTACCAGTGGTGGTGGAGGAGGGGTATTGTCTGTAGGTCGAGGTGTGTGGGACAAGAAAATATAATCTCCAGCTATAACACACACACACACACACAAAACACACACACACACACACACACACACAGACAAACACACACACACAGACAACACACACATATACATCCAAAATCCCCTCTTCTCATTCCAAAGTCAAGGCACTATCTAGAACCTAAAAGGGTTCTTCGGCTGTCCCCATAGGAGGACCTTTTGAAGAACCCTTTTTGGTTCCAGGTAGAACCCTTTTGGTTCCAGGAAGATCCCTATTGGGTTGCAGGTAGAACCCTTTCCCGAGATGGTTCTACATGAAACCCCCAAAAAGAGTGGAACCAAATAATGTTCTCCAATGGGAACAACCGAAGAACCCTTTTGGAACCCTTTTTTTCTAAAAAATCATAGGGCTTGAGATCAAACTAGTGTGAATGTATACAGAGTTATGGTGTGACTCCTGGACCAAAAATAACAGACGGTTTGGGATTTAGGAGCCTCTGCATTGAGCATGAAACAAAATGATAATACACATTATATAAACCATCTGCACTGCCTACATATCTTAGTAACCACCCTCTCACCTGATAGCTCCATCAACAACTGGGTATTGAATAAATCATTCATGTTTAACTTTGATTACAAGTGAAATGATCCAGAGAATAGAGGTGTATTTGGAAGAGAAGTGAAATAGACACGACCCAGTCCAGATGGGCCGTTACTGTGTTTATTTTATTTTACCTTAATTTAACTAGGCAAGTCAGTTAAGAACAAATTCTTATTTTCAATGACGGCCTAGGAACAGTGGGTTAACCGCCTGTTCAGGGGCAGAACGACCTTGTCAGCTCGGGGGTTTGAACTTCCGGTTTCTAGTCCAACGCTCTAACCATTAGGCTACCCTGCCGCCCCGTGTGACGCTGAATTAGTCACAGAGTGTTTTACACGACATCTAAGAGTTCCAGGGAAGTTTTTTCAAATGAATTCTGTTAACAAATAAAACTAATGATGTTTTCTTTTAACGCTGGTCTACAATGACTTACTGTATGCCTTTAAAAAATAAAAAATAAAGTATATTTTTGCTGTTACAATGGTCAAAGTCTTCCTCAGTTTTGAGGATTTGGTTTGGGGTTTCACAATTTTACCTTCCTCATAATAATTTCACAAGATCCATGTCACCATTGACATTTTTTACATTTTAGTCATTTAGCAGACACTCTTATCCAGGGCAGTTTACAGTCAGTGAGTCATTTAGCAGACACTCTTATCCAGGGCAGTTTACAGTCAGTGAGTCATTTAGCAGACACTCTTATCCAGGGCAGTTTACAGTCAGTGAGTCATTTAGCAGACACTCTTATCCAGGGCAGTTTACAGTCAGTGAGTCATTTAGCAGACACTCTTATCCAGGGCAGTTTACAGTCAGTGAGTCATTTAGCAGACACTCTTATCCAGGGCAGTTTACAGTTAGTGAGTCATTTAGCAGACACTCTTATCCAGGGCAGTTTACAGTCAGTGAGTCATTTAGCAGACACTCTTATCCAGGGCAGTTTACAGTCAGTGAGTCATTTATCAGACACTCTTATCCAGGGCAGTTTACAGTCAGTGAGTGCATATATTGTCATACTTTCTTTTTCGTACATTTGTAATGGTAGGTAGTTCCCTCATATTTCCAAAGACTAAATTAATATGAACCAAAATAATTCCATCGCTTGTTTACCAGTAATAGAAAATGCACACATGGAGTATTTTTGTTTTGTGTCTCAGAGGTTTACAAAAGAGGAAACATCTTTGATGTAAAGATGTGTTTGTTCTACCAATCAAGTCCCTTGGATTCTCCTGTTCAGGCTCCCGAGTGGCACAGCCGTCCAAGGCACTGCATCTCAGTGCAAGAGATGTCACTACAGTCCCTGGTTCGAAATCCAGGCTGTATCTCATCATGCTCTGATTGGGAGTGCCATAGTGGCTGTTATTGTAAATAAGAATGTGTTTTTAACTGACTTGCCTAGTTAGATAAAGGTAAAATAAAACAACACATTCAGTGGTACTGTACCCAATCATGCTCAATAGGCTCTACAGTACTACATGTGTCTACAGTGATTGGCCACTCTGTTTCTTCTGTCTGTGTGTGTGTGTGTGTGTGTGTGTGTGTGTGTGTGTGTGTGAAAATCGGGAGGATTTCTGTGATCTCATAAAATAGTAGCAAAATCATAACCGTGGTGTGGACAGACTTGTCCAAACATGGAAGGGATGTAGTTTTGACAGTATAGCATAGAAGAGGAATTATCAGATCTGCTTTTTCATGACAAAAGAGACAAAAGTGTGACCTCGACAGAACGCGTGGAGCGCCCTGAGCCTGCCGAGAAAGACTAGATTTAGACTTCAACATAACACTCTGCATTTGGTTTTTGACTCTGTGATGTCACCTTTGCAGTCCACATATTGGACCTATTGGGATCCACTTAGCCACTTAGCCGGGCCAGTCATCTCTTTCAGACACATGGGCCTCTGGGCTCTCCACTCATACTCAATACTACAGGATCAAAGACTCCTGTAGGCCTGGAAACCATACAGGAATGTACATGTGGATTTCTACTGTACTTAGCGTTAAGGATCTGATATATATATATATATATATATATATATATATCATGTGTTCAGGATGCTAACTCTCGTGTTCAGTTATGATGTCAGTCTTGTCTACATCTACGGGAAGCTGAATTCTTGCGGCTCTGAAACAGAAGTACGCTAACGTCTCTTGGGGCTTTAGTCTTCATCCGTATTTTCACCCAGAAGGCCCCTCTGAGAAACCAGTTGGTTTTGCATCATCCTGCAGAGGACTGTAAAACGTGGGACAGTATTTCAATCATGAGTTTCAAAGGGGAATTAGACAGGTAAGTGAATGGACTAGAGAGTTGGACATGGGGAAGTATAGAGTAGAGGGCTACAGTATGACTAAGAGAGAATTTGACTGTGATAATGTCAAAGTCATACGCTAGGTTGGAGATGCTGTAATCCAGCCTGGTGATTGGCTCATGGCTCTGAGGTTGTTGCTTGGAGATGACGCTAGGTATTGCAGTACAGTTCATCAGGCCCCAAACAGGAAGTTGACAGTAACTAGCGTCATTGACATTGAGAGACTTTTACTGTGATAATGTCAATGTCAATGACACTGGTTGCTGTCAGCTTCCTGTTTGGGGACTGATGAACTGTACTACAATACCTAGCGTCATCTCCAAGCAACAACCTCAGAGCCATGAGCCAATCACCAGGCTGGATTACAGCAGCGTATCTTCTCATTGGTTACGGGTTGCCAGTCATGTCTGGAACAACAACAATACATCGCCACGGTTACATGGATTACGTAGCAGTTATGCAGATGAGATAAGATTAGAATGAGATGAAAGGGAGAGGATGATTCCAGGGCTCCACATTCAAATGCAGACGGGGTGGCAGGTAGCCTAGTGGTTAGAGCGTTGGACTAGTAACCAGAAGGTTGCAAGATCGAATCCCTGAGCTGACATGGTAAAAATATGTCTTCTGAACAAGGCAGTTAACCCAATGTTCTTAGACCATCATTGAAAATACAAATTTGTTCTTAACTGACTTTCCTAGTTAAAGAAAAATACAGATATTACAAAACCTACTATGTACAGAAGGGCTCCTGACTGGTCCAAGGTGTCTCTGGGCAAAAGGCATCAATACAGTCCCTGGTTCAATTCCAGGCTCTATCACAGCTGGCTGGCAGTCCCATAGGGGGTGATGCACAACAGGCCCAGCATCATTGTAAATTGGAATTTGTTCTTAACTGACTTTCCTGGTTAAATAAATACTGACTGGGGGTTTATGTAGGCCTGCAGTCAGCATGACACACGCATTTTCTGATTGAACCCACAAACTTCATCGAATATTCAACACGGATTGCAACATTCTCCTCACCAAATTATGGCGTGACAAATTCTGACCAAACGTATTGGAGAATAAACTCCCTGAAAGCCTGTAGTTACTTTTACTTTAGTTGTATGAACACAGCCAATCTGTGAACAGGGAAGTACGTTGAGACTGTACACACTACACAGCCCTCCTTGACACTGTAACACAGCCCCCCTTGTAACTAGACAACATGACACTGTAGCACAGCCCCCCTTGTAATTAGACAACATGACACTGTAGCACAGCCCTCCTTGTAACTAGACAACATGACACTGTAGCACAGTCCCCCTTGTAACTAGACAACATGACACTGTAGCACAGCCCCCCTTGTAATTAGACAACATGACACTGTAGCACAGCCCTCCTTGTAACTAGACAACATGACACTGTAGCACAGCCCCCCTTGTAACTAGACAATATGACACTGTAGCACAGCCCCCCTTGTAACTAGACAACATGACACTGTAACACAGCCCCCCTTGTAACTAGACAACATGACACTGTAACACAGCCCCACTTGTAACTAGACAACATGACACTGTAGCACAGCCCCCCTTGTAACTAGACAACATGACACTGTAGCACAGCCCCCCTTGTAACTAGACAACATGACACTGTAGCACAGCCCCCCTTGTAACTAGACAACATGACACTGTAGCACAGCCCCCCTTGTAACTAGACAACATGACACTGTAGCACAGCCCCCTTGTAACTAGACAACATGACACTGTAGCACAGCCCCCTTGTAACTAGACAACATGACACTGTAGCACAGGCCCCCCTGTAACTAGACAACATGACACTGTAGCACAGCCCCCCTTGTAACTAGACAACATGACACTGTAGCACAGGCCCCCTGTAACTAGACAACATGACACTGTAGCACAGCCCCCTTGTAATTAGACAACATGACACTGTAGCACAGCCCCCTTGTAATTAGACAACATGACACTGTAGCACAGCCCTCCTTGTAACTAGACAACATGACACTGTAGCACAGCCCCCCTTGTAACTAGACAACATGACACTGTAGCACAGCCCCCTTGTAACTAGACAACATGACACTGTAAGCACAGCCCCCTTGTAACTAGACAACATGACACTGTAACACAGCCCCCCTTGTAACTAGACAACATGACACTGTAACACAGCCCCACTTGTAACTAGACAACATGACACTGTAGCACAGCCCCCCTTGTAACTAGACAACATTACACTGTAGCACAGCCCCCCTTGTAACTAGACAACATGACACTATAACACAGCCCCACTTGTAACTAGACAACATGACACTGTAGCACAGCCCCCTTGTAACTAGACAACATGACACTGTAGCACAGCCCTCCTTGTAACTAGACAACATGACACTGTAGCACAGCCCCCCTTGTAACTAGACAACATGACACTGTAGCACAGCCCCCCTTGTAACTAGACAACATGACACTGTAGCACAGCCCCCCTTGTAACTAGACAACATGACACTGTAGCACAGCCCCATTGTAACTAGACAACATGATACTGTAGCACAGGCCCCCCTGTAACTAGACAACATGACACTGTAGCACAGCCCCCCTGTAACTAGACAACATGACACTGTAACACAGCCCCACTTGTAAACTTGAGAAATCTCTGCGGAGCCCGGTGCCTGCCACGATGCATAATGTACATTTTCCTTCCTCACTAATAGCATTCATTGATACACCATTGTCCTTCTGAGAGCATCAGAGCCAGGGTCATTAGAATAATGGTGAAAGGAAACTGTCCCAGTACAGCCTGGAGAACAGCAGTTCAACTCATTAGACAATGGCTGGGTCTGAACTAGCAGCCTATTCCCTAATATAGTGCACTCCTTATGTTTATACCAGAGCTCTATGCAGTGTCCTGGCCACAAGTAGTGCACAATGTATAATGGAGCGTTTGGGACGCAGGCAGGCTTGGAGAGAACAGGAATCTCTGCCCTCAACTGTCCTCTGTGACCAGAGTTTAACATGCTTACCCTGAACCCCAAACCAGTCCCTATCTACTAACCTGAACCCCAAACCAGCCCCTAGCCCCTACCCTGAACCCCAAACCAGTCCCTAACCCCTACCCTGAACCCCAAACCAGACCCTAGCCCCTACCCTGATCCCCAAACCAGCCCCTACCCTGAACCCCAAACCAGCCCCTATCTCCTACCCTGAACCCCAAACCAGCCCCTAGCCCCTACCCTGAACCCCAAACCTGCCCCTAGCCCCTATCCTGAACCCCAAACCAGCCCCTACCCTGAACCCCAAACCAGCCCCTAGCCCCTGCCCTGAACCCCAAACCAGCCCCTATTTCCTACCCTGAACCCCAAACCAGTCCCTAACCCCTACCCTGAACCCCAAACCAGCCCCTATCCCCTACCCTGAACCCCAAACCAGCCCCTATCTCCTGCCCTGAACCCCAAACCAGCCCCTATTTCCTACCCTGAACCCCAAACCAGTCCCTAACCCCTACCCTGAACCCCAAACCAGCCCCTATCCCCTACCCTGAACCCCAAACCAGCCCCTATCTCCTACCCTGAACCCCAAACCAGCCCCTAGCTCCTACCCTGCACCCCAAACAGGCCCCTGGCCCCTACCCTGAACCCCAAACCACCCCCTAGCCCCTACCCTGAACCCCAAACCAGTCCCTAATCCCTACCCTGAACCCCAAACCAGCCCCTATCCCCTACCCTGAACCCCAAACCAGTCCCTAACCCCTACCCTGAACCCCAAACCAGCCCCTACCCCAAACCATCCCCCTACCCTGAACCCCAAACCAGCCCCAACCCCCCCTATCTCCTGCCCTGAACCCCAAACCAGCCCCTAGCCCTAGTCCCTACCCTGAACCCCAAACCAGTCCCTAAGCCCCTACCCTGAACCCCAAACCAGCCCCTAGTCCCCAGCCCCTGAACCCCAAACCAGCCCCTATCTCCTAGCCCCCTGAACCCCAAACCAGCCCCAAAGCTCCTACCCTGCACCCCAAACAGGCCCCTGGCCCCTACCCTGAACCCCAAACCACCCCCTAGCCCCTACCCTGAACCCCAAACCAGTCCCTAATCCCTACCCTGAACCCCAAACCAGCCCCTATCCCCCTACCCTGAACCCCAGTAAACCAGCCCCTATCTCCTACCCTGAACCCCAAACCAGCCCCTAGCCCCTACCCTGCACCCCAAACAGGCCCCTGGCCCCAGGCACCCTGAACCCCAAACCTGTCCAGGCCCTAGCCCCTAGGGTCCAGGCACCCTGAACCCAAACCAGCCCCAACCCCTACCCTGAATCCCAAACCAGGCCCCAGCCCCTACCCTGAACCCCAAACCAGCCCCAGCCCTAGTCCCTACCCTGAACCCCAAACCAGCCCCCAGCCCTAGTCCCCCTAGCCCCTACCCTGAACCCCAAACCAGCCCCTAGTCCCCAGCCCCATGCCCCCAGCCCCTAACCCCCATCCCCCATCCCCTGAGCCCGTTAAGCCCTCGTGTGGATCTGAGAGGAAGAGGAGGGGTAGTGTTTTGACTGTGATCAGTCCCACAGTGAGAAATAGGCTGCATCCCAAACGGAACCCCATCACCTATATAGTGCACTAATTTGGACCACGGCCTTTGGTCATGTTGGTCAAAAATAGTTCACTCTGGAGCGATTTGGAGGTCATTTGGGACTCAGGCATAAACTTGAGAGGTGGAGTGCGTTGTGTTCTCACTGAAGCTGACAGTAGAGTCCAGGCACCTTGACTGTGATAACACTGAAGCTGACAGTAGAGTCCAGACACCTTGACTGTGATAACACTGAAGCTGACAGTAGGGTCCAGGCACCTTGACTGTGATAACACTGAAGCTGACAGTAGAGTCCAGGCACCTTGACTGTGATAACACTGAAGCTGACAGTAGAGTCCAGGCACCTTGACTGTGATAACACTGAAGCTGACAGTAGAGTCCAGGCACCTTGACTGTGATAACAGTGAAGCTGACAGTAGAGTCCAGGCACCTTGACTGTGATAACAGTGAAGCTGACAGTAGAGTCCAGGCACCTTGACTGTGATAACAGTGAAGCTGACAGTAGAGTCCAGGCACCTTGACTGTGATAACACTGAAGCTGACAGTAGAGTCCAGGCACCTTGACTGTGATAACACTGAAGCTGGCAGTAGGGTCCAGGCACCTTGACTGTGATAACACTGAAGCTGACAGTAGAGTCCAGGCACCTTGACTGTGATAACACTGAAGCTGACAGTAGAGTCCAGGCACCTTGACTGTGATAACACTGAAGCTGACAGTAGAGACCAGGCACCTTGACTGTGATAACACTGAAGCTGACAGTAGAGTCCAGGCACCTTGACTGTGATAACACTGAAGCTGACAGTAGAGTCCAGGCACCTTGACTGTGATAACACTGAAGCTGACAGTAGAGTCCAGGCACCTTGACTGTGATAACACTGAAGCTGACAGTAGAGTCCAGGCACCTTGACTGTGATAACACTGAAGCTGACAGTAGAGTCCAGGCACCTTGACTGTGATAACACTGAAGCTGACAGTAGAGTCCAGGCACCTTGACTGTGATAACACTGAAGCTGACAGTAGAGTCCAGGCACCTTGACTGTGATAACACTGAATCTGACAGAAGAGTCCAGGCACCTTGACTGTGATAACACTGAAGCTGACAGTAGAGTCCAGGCACCTTGACTGTGATAACACTGAAGCTGACAGTAGAGTCCAGGCACATTGACTGTGATAACACTGAAGCTGACAGTAGAGTCCAGGCACCTTGACTGTGATAACACTGAAGCTGACAGTAGAGTCCAGGCACCTTGACTGTGATAACACTGAAGCTGACAGTAGAGTCCAGGCACCTTGACTGTGATAACACTGAAGCTGACAGTAGAGTCCAGGCACCTTGACTGTGATAACACTGAAGCTGACAGTAGAGTCCAGGCACCTTGACTGTGATAACACTGAAGCTGACAGTGATAACAGAGTCCAGGCACCTTGACTGTGATAACACTGAAGCTGACAGAAGAGTCCAGGCACCTTGACTGTGATAACACTGAAGCTGACAGTAGAGTCCAGGCACCTTGACTGTGATAACACTGAAGCTGACAGTAGAGTCCAGGCACATTGACTGTGATAACACTGAAGCTGACAGTAGAGTCCAGGCACCTTGACTGTGATAACACTGAAGCTGACAGTAGAGTCCAGGCACCTTGACTGTGATAACACTGAAGCTGACAGTAGAGTCCAGGCACCTTGACTGTGATAACACTGAAGCTGGCAGTAGAGTCCAGGCACCTTGACTGTGATAACACTGAAGCTGACAGTAGAGTCCAGGCACCTTGACTGTGATAACACTGAAGCTGACAGTAGAGGCCAGGCACCTTGACTGTGATAACACTGAAGCTGACTGTAGAGTCCAGGCACCTTGACTGTGATAACACTGAAGCTGACTGTAGAGTCCAGGCACCTTGACTGTGATAACACTGAAGCTGACAGTAGGGTCCAGGCACCTTGACTGTGATAACACTGAAGCTGACAGTAGAGTCCAGGCACCTTGACTGTGATAACACTGAAGCTGACAGTAGAGTCCAGGCACCTTGACTGTGATAACACTGAAGCTGACAGTAGAGTCCAGGCACCTTGACTGTGATAACACTGAAGCTGACAGTAGGGTCCAGGCACCTTGACTGTGATCCCCTTTGGTGCTCGACTGTGTCAAAGTGTTGACACTGTGTTGTTTGATTTCACAAAAGGGTGAAAATATCTGCTGTTTGTGGTGGTGTTGTCCTGTGAGAGCTGAAGCCATGATGTCTGTTTGTGGTATTGAATAAGGAAGTGGTGTAGTTGTTGTATTGTGCAGTGAGAGGGGTCCTTGTGAGAGGTGGTTGAAGTTTCATAGAGAGGAGAACGACGATATTCATGTCTGCATTTTGGTTTAGAGAGTTCATATGGTTCCTTCTTCAGTTCTGTGACAAGCCTTCTGAGATGCTGTTAACAGGTTTACTACTGTCAGACAAATATAATGGCTTGGCACTGATGTGTGTGTGTGTGCCGTGTAGCTGCCTGTGGCCATGAATGGATATGTGTGTTGTTGTAGTGTGTGTGTTTTTGGCTTATGACATCCCAGCACGAGATGGAGATATAGAGAGAAATAACAGGAGGGAGAGAGAGAGATATAGAGAGAAAGAACGGGAGGGAGAGAGAGAGATATAGAGAGAAAGAAAGAATGGGAGGGAGAGAGAGAAATATAGAGAGAAAGAAAGGGAGGGAGAGAGAGATATAGAGAGAAAGAAAGGGAGGAGAGAGAGAGATATAGAGAGAAAGAACGGGAGGGAGAGAGAGAGATATAGAGAGAAAGAACGGGAGGGAGAGAGAGAGAGATCTGGCTAGAAATGATCAAGGAAATGATCTCAACAGCTCCTAGCCCATCCCAAGGGTCAGTGGGGATACTGTGATGCACCTTGGCAGCGGTGTCGCCCTTGTCTTTGACCTTTAGGTGTCAGCTCGCGCGCGATAGATAAAGGGGGAGAGAGAGAGGCAGAGAGAGAGAGGGGGAGGGTGTAGAGAGAGAGAGAGAGAGAGAGAGAGAGAGAGAGAGAGAGAGAGAGAGAGAGGGGGAGGGTAGAGAGAGAGAGATGGGGGAGGGTAGAGAGAGAGAGGGGGACAGAGATAGAGATCTGGCTAGAAATTAATAAGGAAATTATCTCAACAGAGAAAAATGTCCTCATGTGTGCTACCTATATCCCCCAATAGAATCCCCTATATCCCCCAATAGAATCCCCTATATACCCCCACCAGAATCCCCTATATCCCCCAATAGAATCCCCTATATCCCCCAATAGAATCCCCTATATCCCCCACTAGAATCCCTATATCCCCCAATAGAATCCCCTATATCCCCCACTAGAATCCCCTATATCCCCCAATAGAATCCCCTATATCCCCCAATAGAATCCCCTATATCCCACCAATAGAATTCCCCTATATCCCCCAATAGAATCCCCTATATCCCCCAATAGAATCCCCTATATCCCCCAATAAAATCCCCTATATCCCCCAATAGAATCCCTATATCCCCCAATAGAATCCCTATATCCCCCAATAGAATCCCCTATATCCCCCAATAGAATCACCTATATCCCCCAATAGAATCCCCTATATTAATTAATTAATTAATTATCTCAACAGAGAGAAATGTCCTCCTGTGTGCTACCTATATCCCCCCAATAGAATCCCCATACTTTAACGATGACAGCTTCTCCATCCTAGAGAGGGGGGAGATCAAACATTTCCAGTCTCAGGGACATGTACTAGTCCGTGGTGACCTAAATGCCAGAACTGGACAAGAACCTGACACCCTCAGCTCACAGGGGGACAAACACCTACTTGGAGGTGACAGCATTCCCTCACCCATTTGCCCCCCTAGACACAACTACGACAACATAACCAACAAAAATGGGTCACAACTCCTGCAGCTCTGTCGTACACTGGGTATCTACATAGTCAATGTTATGCTTCAAGGGCACTCCTGTAGTAGGTACACCTATAGCTCATCTCTTGGCAGTAGCACTGTAGACTACTTTATCACTGACCTCAACCCAGTCTCTTAGAGTGTTCACAGTCAGTCCACTGACACCCCTATCAGATCACAGTAAAATCACACTCTACTTGAACAGAGCTTTGCTCAGTTGGGGCGGCAGGGTAGCCTAGTGGTTAGAGCGTTGGACTAGTAACCGAAAGGTTGCAAGTTCAAATCCCCGAGCTGACAAGGTACAAATCTGTCGTTCTGCCCCTGAACAGGCAGTTAACCCACTGTTCCTAGGCTGTCATTGAAAATAAGAATTTGTTCATAACTGACTTGCCTAGATTAATAAAGGTAAAATAAAAAAATAAAATCATGAGGCATCAAAGCCAAAGGAACTGAATAGTATTGAGAAATGCCATAGATGGAAGGAAAATAGTATAGAAATCTACCAAAAAACTATTTGGCAACAACAAACGCAATCCTTTGTAGACAATTTCCTGGACAAAATGTTTCACAGTAATACTGAAGGTGTAAATTTGGCAGTAGTAAACCTAACAGTATATTTGACCTCTCAGCATCCCTATCAAATCTAAACATTTCAAGCAGACAACCGAAGAAAATGAACAAAAATGACAAATGGTTTGATGAAGATTGCAAAAACCTAAGAAATAACTTGAGAAACATATCCAACCAAAGACATAGAGCCTCAGAAAACCGGAGTCTATGCCTTCACTATGGTGAATCACTAAAACAATACAGAAATACTCTACGGAAATACAAGGAACGGCACGTCAGAAATCAGCTAAATGTAATCGAAGAATCCCTAGAATCAAACCAGTTCTGGGAATATTGGAAAACTAAACAAACAACAACACGAATAATTATCTATCCAAAATGGAGATGTATGGGTAAACCACTTCTCCTATCATTTTGGCTCTTTAACAAAGAACAAACAGCAAAAACATATACGTGATCAAATAGAAATCCAAGCGTTTGTGTAAGTTTATTGATAGCATGACATAACATTATGTACACTAAGCATTAAGTAGCTAGGTCACGAAAATCAGAAAAGCAATCCAAAAAAATGGTTTAACTTGGATGATTTTTGGATGTTTTCACTCACGAGACTCCCAGTTACACAACAAATGTTTATTTTGTTCCATAAAGATTATTTTATACCCAAAATACCGACGTTTGTTTGTCGCGTTATGTTCAGAAATCCACAGGAAAAGAGCGGTCACGACAACGCAGACGTATATTCCAAATAATATCCATAATGTCCACAGAAACATGTCAAACGTTTTTAATAATCAATCCTCAGGTTGTTTTTAAAATATATATTTGATAATATATCAACCGAGTGTGTAGCTTTTTCAATAACAGCGGGAGAAACAATGGCCGCTTTACTCAGTTTCGCAAAACTCACTCTGAGAGCCCCCACCTATCCAGTTACGCAATGTGATTCTTCACAGTTATTTTTCAAAATAAAAGCCTGAAACTATGTCTAAAGACTGTTGACACCTTAGGGAAGCCATAGAAAAGGTATCTGGTTGATATCCCTTTAAATGGAGGATAGGCATGCATAGGAACAGAAAGGTTTCAAAATAAGAGGCACTTCCTGATTGGATTTTCCTCAGGCTTTCACCTGCAATATCAGTTCTGTTATACTCACAGACAATATTTTTACAGTTTTGGAAACTTTAGAGTGTTTTCTATCCTAATCTGACTATATGCATATTCTAATCATATGCATATTCTAGTTTCTGGGGCTGAGAAATAGGCCGTTTCCAAATGGGTCGCTTTTTTAGCTAAAAACGAAAATACTGCCCCCTACATGCAAAAGGTTAAACTCTTTAACATGATCTTCAACTCTGGCATCTTCCCCAATATTTGGAACCAAGGACTGATAACCTCAATCCACAAAAGTTGAGACAAATTTGACCCCAATAACTACCGTAGGATATGCTTCAACAGCAACCTTGAGAAAATCCTCTGCATTATCATTAACAGCAGACTCGTAACATTTTTACCAAATTACCGTACGACACACCCCGTATTCACCATGCACACCCTAATTGACAAACAAAGAAACCAAAAGAAAGGCAAAGTCTTCTCATGCTTTGTTGATTTCGAAAAAGCTTCCGACTCAATTTAGAAAGAGGGCCTGGTATACAAACTGATGGAAAGTGTTGTGGGGGGAAAAACATACGACATTTCAAAATCCATTTACACAAACAACAAGTGTGAGGTTAAAATGGGCAAAAAACACGTTTCTTTCCACAAGGCCAGAGGTTAAGACAGGGATGCAGCTTAAGCCCCACCTTCTTCAACATATATATGAACAAATTGGTGAGGGCACTAAAACAGTCTGCAGCACCCGGCCACACCCAACTAGAATCTGAAGTCAAAATTCAGAATTCTGCAAACATATCGTCTGTGTGCAATGTAAAACACCAAATTAATGCATGCAGAGCAGAATTTGGCCGATAACCGCTAATTATCAAAATCCAGAAAAGATCTGTTAAATTCTATAACTACCTAAAAGGAAGCAATTCCCAAACCTTCCATAACAAAGGCATCACCTACATGGAAATACACCTGGAGAAGAGCCCCCAAAGTAAGCTGGTTCATCGGCTGTGTTCACAAACACAAACAGAGCCCCAGGACAGCAACACTAGACCCAACCAAATCATGAGAATACAAAAAGATAATGGCTTGAGAGTTGGCTAAAAATGGCGCCGGAAGAAATGGCAGCAGTTTAAGTTTTACGGGCGTCCAACCAATTGTGCTATTATGTGCTTTTTTTGCGTTATTTGTAACTTCTTTTGTACATAATGTTTCTGCCACCGTATCTTACGGCAAAAAAGAGCTTCTGGATGTCAGGGCAGCGATCACTCACCTCGGATTAGACAAAGAGTTTCCGGATATCAGGACAGCGATCACTCACCTCGGATTAGACAAAGAGTTTCTGGATATCAGGACAGCGATCACTCACCTCGGATTAGACAAAGAGTTTCTGGATATCAGGACAGCGATCACTCACCTTGGATTAGACAAAGAGTTTCTGGATATCAGGACAGCGATCACTCACCTCGGATTAGACAAAGAGCTTCTGGATATCAGGACAGGGATCACTCACCTCGGATTAGACAAAGAGCTTCTGGATATCAGGACAGCGATCACTCACCTCAGATTAGACAAAGAGTTTCTGGATATCAGGACAGCGATCACTCACCTCGGATTAGACAAAGATCTTTTCTACAACAAAGACGGTGCACAAGACATTCTCCAAACACCCCACAGGACCGACATCCCCGTTATTTGCAAGAGGAAGCGACGCTGAGGAAGAAGAGCCGGATGCCTCGTCCGGACCCGCAGAAGGCAACTAGGAAAGCTGCCATTACCGTCAATATTACTCGCCAACGTGCAATCATTGGACAATAAACTAAACGAGGTATGATCACAAATATTCTACCAATGCGAAATCAAAACTGTAATATCCTATGTTTCACGGAATCGTGGCTGAATGACGACATGGATATTCAACTAGCGGGATACACGCTGCACTGGCAGCATAGAACAGCACACTCCGGTAACACCAGGGGGGCAGTCTGTGCATATTTGTAAACAACAGCTGGTGCACGAAATCTAAGGAAGTCTCTAGATTTTGCTTGCCTGAAGTAGAGTATATTGTGATAAATTGCAGGCCACACTACTTGCCTAGAGAGTTCTCAGCTATACTTTTCATGGCTGTTTATTTACCACCACAGACAGATGCCGGCACTAAGACCGCACTCTGCCAGCTGTATAAAGAAATAAGCAAACAGGAAACCACTCACCCAGAGGCGGCGCTCCTAGTGGCCAGACTCTTTAATGCAGGGAAACTTAAATCAGTTCTACCAAATCTCTATCAACATTTTAAATGTAAAACCAGAGGGAAAAAAATTCTAGATCACCTGTACTCCACACACAGAGATACGTACTGAGCTCTCCCTTGCCCTCAATTTGGTAAATCCGACCACAACTCTATCCTCCTGATTCCTGCTTATAAGCAAAAATTAAAAGCAGGAAATACCTGTGACTCAGTCTATAAAAAAAATGGTCAGATGAAGCAGATGCTAAATTACAGGACTGTTTTGCTATCACAGACTGGAACATGTTCCGGGATTCTTCCGGTGACATTGAGGAATACACCACATCAGTCACTGGCTTTATCAATAAGTGCATTATGGACTTCGTCCCCACAGTGACTGTATGTACATACCCCAACCAGAAGCCATGGATTACAGGCAACATTCGCACTAAAGGGTAGAGCTGCCGCTTTCAAGGTGCCTGACTCTAACCCGGAAGCTTACAAGAAATCCCGCTATGCCCTGCGACGAACCATCAAACAGGCAAAGGGTCAGTACAGGGCTAAGATTGAATCATACTACACCGGCTCCGACACTCGTTGGATGTGGCAGGGCTTGCAAACTATTACAGACTACCAGGCGAGCTAAATCACTTCTATGCTCGCTTCGAGGCAAGCAACACTGAGGCATGCATGAGAGCATCTGCTGTTCCGGACGACTGTGTGATCACGCTCTCCGTAGCCGACTTGAGTAAGACCTTTAAACAGGTCAACATTCACAAAGCTGCGGGGCCAGATGGATTACCAGGATGTGTGCTCCGGGAATGTGCTGACCAACTGGCAGGTGTCTTCACTGACATTTTCAACATGTCCCTGATTGAATCTGTAATACCAACATGCTTCAGGCAGACCACCATAGTCTCTGTGCCCAAGAACACAAAGGGAACATGCCTAAATGACAACAGACCCGTGGCACTCACGTCCGTAGCCACGAAGTGCTTTGAAAGGCTGGTAATGGCTCACATCAACACCATTATCCCAGAAACCCTAGACCCACTCCAATTTGCATACCGCCCAAACAGATCCAAAGATGATGCCATCTCTATTGCACTCCACACTGCCCTTTCCCACCTGGACAAAAGGAACACCTATGTGAGAATGCTATTCATTGACTACAGCTCAGCGTTCAACACCATAGAACCCTTGAAGCTCATCACTAAGCTAAGGAACCTGGGACTAAACACCTCCCTCTGCAACTGGATCCTGGACTTCCTGACGGGCCGCACCCAGGTGGTGAGGATAGGTAGCAACACATCTGCCACGCTGATGCTCAACACTGGAGCTCCCCAGGGGTGCGTGCTCAGTCCCCTCCTGTACTCCCCGTTCACCCACGACTGCATGGCCAGGCATGACTCCAACACCATCATTAATTTAGCTGACGACACAACAGTGGTAGGCCTGATCACCGACAACGATGAGACAGCCTATTTGGAGGAGGTCAGAGACCTGGCCGGGTGGTGCCAGAATAACAACCTATCCCTCAACGTAACCAAGACTAAGGAGATTATTGTGGACTACAGGAAAAGGAGCACCGAGCACGTCCCCATTCTCATCGACGAGGCTGTAGTGGAGCAGGTTGAGAGTTTCAAGTTCCTTGGTGTCCACATCAACAACAAACTAGAATGGTCCAAACACACCAAGACAGTGGTGAAGAGGGCACGACAAATCCTATTCCCCCTCAGGAAACTAAAAGGATTTGGCATGGGTCTTGAGATCCTCAAAAGGTTCTACATCTGCAACATCGAGAGCATCCTGACCGGTTGCATCACTGCCTGGTACGGCAATTGCTCGGCCTCCGACCGCAAGGCACTTCAGAGGGTAGTGCGTACAGCCCAGTACATCATTGGGGTAAAGCTGCCTGCCATCCAGGACCTCTACACCAGGCGGTGTCAGGGGAAGGCCCTACAAATTGTCAAAGACTCCAGCCACCCCAGTCATAGAGGGGTTAACTCTCTACTACCACATGGCAAGCGGTACCGGAGTGCCAAGTCTAGGACAAAAAGGCTTCTCAACAGTTTCTACCCCAAGCCATAAGACTCCTGAACAGGTAACAAAGTGGGTACCCGGACTATTTGCATCTTTTACCGTGCTGCTACTCTCTGTTTATCTTATATGCATAGTCACGTTAACTATACATTCATGTACATACTACCTCAATTGGGCCGACCAACCAGTGCTCCTGCACATTGGCTAACCAGGCTATCTGCATTGTGTCCCACCACCCACCACCTGCCAACCCCTCTTTTACGCTACTGCTACTCTCTGTTCATCATATATGCATAGTCACTTTAACCATATCTACATGTACATACCACCTCAATCAGCCTGACTAACCAGTGTCTGTATGTAGCCTCGCTACTTTTATAGCCTCGCTACTGTATATAGCCTGTCTTTTTACTGTTGTTTTATTTCTTTACTTACCTATTGTTCACCTAACACAATTTTTGCACTATTGGTTAGAGCCTGTAAGTACGCATTTCACTGTAAGGTCTACACCTGTTGTATTCGGCACACATGACAAATAAACTTTTGATTTGACACAATCGAAAGATTTTACAAAAAAACTGAGCAAACTAGAATGCTACTTGTCCCTAAACAGAGTGTACACAGTGGCAAAATATCTGACCACTGTGACTGACACAAAATGATGGAAATATTTGACTATGTACAGACTCAGTGGGCATAGCCTTGCTATTGAGAAAGTCCGCCTAAGGCAGACCTGGCTCTCAAGAGAAGACAGGCTATGTGCACACTGCCCACAACATGAGGTGGAAACTGAGCTGCACTTCCTAGCCTCCTGACCAATGCATGACCATGTTAGAGACACATATTTCCCTCAGATTACACAGATCCACAAAGAATTTCCAAAAACAAACCCAATTTTGATAAACTCCCACATCTACTGGGTGAAATACCACTGTGTCCCAACACAGCAGCAATATATTTGTGACCTGTTGTGAATACAACCCATATTTATGTTAATTTATTTTCCCCTATGTACTTTAAGTATTTGCACATAGTTACAACACTGTATATAGACATAATATGACATTTGAAATGTCTCTACTCTTTTGGAACTTTTGTAAGTGTTTAGAGTAAATTATTTATTCTTTATTATCTATTTCAGTTGCTTTGGCAATGTAAGCATATGTTTACCATGCCAATAAATCCCCATAAAATTAATTGAGAGATGGAGAAGGGCTGGGGAAAGAGAGAGGAATAGTAAATTAGTGAAATAGTTTATAGATAGGGAGAGAAATAGACAATAGAAGAGTGAGGGAGAGGGTCCATTGAGGCTCAGTTGGTAAAGCATAGTGCTTGTGAGGCAGAGGCTCCATTGAGGCTCAGTTGGTAAATCATAGTGCTTGTGAGGTAGAGGCTCCATTGAGGCTCAGTTGGTAAAGCATAGTGCTTGTGGGATAGAGGCTCCATTGAGGCTCAGTTGGTAAAGCATAGTGCCTGTGAGGTAGAGGCTCCATTGAGGCTCAGTTGGTAAAGCATAGTGCTTCTGAGGTAGAGGCTCCATTGAGGCTCAGTTGGTAAAGCATAGTGCTTGTGAGGTAGAGGCTCCATTGAGGCTCAGTTGGTAAATCATAGTGCTTGTGAGGCAGAGGCTCCATTGAGGATCAGTTGGTAAAGCATAGTGCTTGTGAGGTAGAGGCTCCATTGAGGCTCAGTTGGTAAAGCATAGTGCTTGTGAGGCAGAGGCTCCATTGAGGCTCAGTTGGTAAAGCATAGTGCTTGTGAGGCAGAGGCTCCATTGAGGCTCAGTTGGTAAAGCATAGTGCTTGTGAGGCAGAGGCTCCATTGAGGCTCAGTTGGTAAAGCATAGTGCTTGTGAGGCAGAGGCTCCATTGAGGCTCAGTTGGTAAAGCATAGTGCAACGTCAGGTTATGGTTTTGATTCCTACATGGGACCAGTATGAAAATTGTATGCACTCACTACTGTAAGTCACGCTGGATAAAAGCATCTACTAAATGCTTAAAATATAAATATAATATGTGTGTGGCAGTCGAAGTGCTCTACATGAGTGACCTGTGCTATCTGGCCATTTATCCAAACACTCCTATTGGCTAATGAGGTATTATGGAAATAATGAGGCGTGAACTGATTGGCCACAATAGTTCAGTTCCTAGCCAATCGTATTTTCATTGGGCAGTTTCTGGGGATGGAATGTGTTGTCAACAGCATCATGTACAAGGAACTCACACACAATCACACTAATATACGCAAACTCACGCACACACGTGCACGGACACACACACACACACACACACACACACACACACACATACACAAACAGCTGGAGTTTTAGTCAAAGGGTTTTTGGGTTTAATTGCTTTTAGCTGAAGCAGACCGGCACCAGTCAGCCAATCCCTTGTGCTGTGCTGGAGTCAGTCTTGGGTTCAATGAAGTAGCCCTTTTCTGAGTAACTAGAACTGACCAATGCTATTTCCCTACTAGCGTGTATTTGTGAAATTGACGGGGTCTTCTAACTGCCAAAAAGGGGATTGTAAGACTTTAATGTCTATGTTTTTCCCTTACTGCAGATTACATGAGTCTCTTTCCTTACTGCAGATTACATGAGTCTGTTTTCCTTACTGCAGATTACATGAGTCTGTTTCCTTACTGCAGATTACATGAGTCTCTTTCTCCCTACTGCAGATTACATGAGTCTGTTTTCCCTACTGTAGATTACATGAGTCTCTTTCCTTACTGCAGATTACATGAGTCTGTTTCCCTTACTGCAGATTACATGAGTCTCTTTCCCCCTACTGCAGATTACATGAGTCTCTTTCCTTACTGCAGATTACATGAGTCTGTTTCCCTTACTGCAGATTACATGAGTCTGTTTCCCTACTGCAGATTACATGAGTCTCTTTCCTTACTGCAGATTACATGAGTCTGTTTCCCTTACTGCAGATTACATGAGTCTTTTCCCTTACTGCAGATTACAAGAGTCTCTTTCCCCCTACTGCAGATTACATGAGTCTGTTTCCCTTACTGCAGATTACATGAGTCTGTTTCCCTTACTGCAGATTACATGAGTCTCTTTCCCCCTACTGCAGATTACATGAGTCTGTTTGTCCTACTGCAGATTACATGAGTCTGTTTCCCTTACTGTAGATTACATGAGTCTGTTTCCCTTACTGCAGATTACATGAGTCTGTTTGTCCTACTGCAGATTACATGAGTCTGTTTCCCTTACTGTAGATTACATGAGTCTGTTTGTCCTACTGCAGATTACATGAGTCTGTTTTCCCTTACTGCAGATTACATAAATCTGTTTCCTTACTGCAGATTACATGAGTCTGTTTCCCTACTGCAGATTACATGAGTCTGTTTCCTCTACTGTAGATTACATGAGTCTGTTTTCCTTACTGCAGATTACATGAGTCTGTTTCCTCTACTGTAGATTACATGAGTCTGTTTTCCCTACTGTAGATTACATGAGTCTGTTTTCCCTACTGTAGATTACATGAGTGTCACGCCTTGGTCATTGTATTTTGTGTTTTTGTTATAAGTTTGGGTAGGCCAGGGTGTGACATGGGTTTATATGTTGTGTTTTGTATTGGGGTTTGTATTATTTGGGATTGCGGCTGATTAGGGGTGTGGTATAGGTTTGGCTGCCTGAGGCGGTTCTCAATTAAGAGTCAGGTGTTTCTCGTTGTCTCGGATTGGGAACCGTATTTAGGCAGCTTAGTTTCGCTTTGTAATTCGTGGGTGATTGTCCTGTCTCTGTGTTGTAGTCACCAGATAGGCTGTAATTAGTTTCACGTTCCGTTTGTTGTTTTGTACTCTCAGTATTTTCATGTATCGTTACGTATTCTTTCATTAAAGTCATGAGTAACCTACACGCTGCATTTCGGTCCGACTCTCTTTCTTCCACAAACGAAGAACGCCGTTACAATGAGTCTGTTTTCCCTACTGTAGATTACATGAGTCTGTTTTCCCTACTGTAGATTACATGAGTCTGTTTTCCCTACTGTAGATTACATGAGTCTGTTTTCCCTACTGTAGATTACATGAGTCTGTTTTCCCTACTGTAGATTACATGAGTCTGTTTCCCCTACTGCAGATTACATGAGTCTGTTTTCCCTTACTGCAGATTACATGAGTCTGTTTTCCCTTACTGCAGATTACATGAGTCTGTTTCCCTTACTGCAGATTACATGAGTCTGTTTTCCCTTACTGCAGATTACATGAGTCTGTTTCCCTTACTGCAGATTACATGAGTCTGTTTTCCTTACTGTAGATTACATGAGTCTGTTTTCCTTACTGTAGAACTACAACATATGAGTTAACAGGACATCGGAAGCCCCTATAAGAACTACAACATATGAGTGAACAGGACATAGGAAGCCCCTATAAGAACTACAACATATGAGTTAACAGGACATCGGAAGTACATGTCTGTTAAAGTGGGTTGTATAAAGTGGTGTTTTGGCTCATTAGCATGCTGTTAGAAAGACTCTCAGTCTATCCGGTCAAGGACAGAGGTCGTTACTGACCACTTCAGCGTGAAATTACATGTCGGTACATCATGCTTGTCAATCACGTGTTCATCGACTCACAGAACCGAACACTACTAAATTAAGTTAAAGATACAATCATTGATTTTATTCTTCAACCACTTTGGTTGGTTCGTTACATTTGGTCAAATTTGGATGTTTCTTTCATTGCTTTATTTTTTCATCTAGTAATTATTGTACCCATGATTTACTTCCATGAATTCTCTATAGGGTTATCTGACTTGCATAGTTAACGTTTAAATAAAGGTTAAGTAAAAATAGAATACAATTAGGGAGTGTAATGGGGAAATGTATGATCATGAAAGTTCACACTCAATTTAGAGGGATTAAGACAATGTACAGCATCTGTATAGATTTCCCCTTTCTGTTTTACACGTGATTTCCAGTGTTCTGTTTTGACACTCAAGCTGGGGGTTGATGATAACTAGACTTAAAGGGATACGTCAGGATGTTGGCCCTTTTATCTACCTCCCCAGAGTCAGATCAACTCGTGGATACAATGTTATGTCTTTGTGTCCAGTGTGAAAAGTAAGAGGTAGTTTCGCAAGCCAATGCTAACTAGCGTTAGCGCAAAGGACTGGAAGTCTATGGGTATCTGCTAGACACAGATAAATAAAAATGGTATCCACAAATTCATCTGACATTGGGGAAGTAGATTAAAAAAAAGGGCCTTAATGCCAAAATCCCAAAGTATCCCTTTAATACTGAATGTCCCTTTAATACTGAATGTTATGGATTCTTCTGTGGATAGTGATTGATGCCAGACTGGACAGAGGACACACTGATAATTCCCTATTGTATTGGTATTGATGACATCCTATGAACACTGTGTGATTCTGGAGCAGCTGACAAAGTCACTGCCTTTTGGTCTGAAATGAGAGAAAAAAATATGATGATGAATATTGTTACTACTTTCTATGAATTATGCAATAGAAACCATTTTCCTAACCGTATGGATTATGTTGGAAAGTAATTTAATCGCTCAAATAATTTACCACCTCTTCCACAGGTCTCGTACTGTAATAATCTACTATTGAGCAACACTGCCCTCTATTGACTAAACAACAGAAGTACAACACTAATTTACTCATTACATTATTAAACCAAGTCTAAAACGTTTCCATTCATTTTCATTGCAGGTTATGGACACATTGTCCAAACTGTCCAGCACAACGATTTCAGAACAAACTGGTATAAAGTAAGTTTTGGTGTTTATTCTAATTTCTAAATCGGAATGTGTTAACCGTTACTGATTTTGTGCTTTTCTTTCCAAAAGGCCTTTTCCTTCAGAGGAGAGTCTAGAAGAAGACGAAGACATCTATAGCCATCTGGTGGATCTGATTGAGTACGTCTTTCCTTACCTCTGGGTTCCCAGTGAGCACAAGACGTTTTCAACCAAAAATACACATTTTCAACATCTTTTCAACCAAAAAAGACAAATTGTCAACGTTTTTTCAAACGAAATACAAATTTTCAATTACTTTTCATCCAAAAACAGACACATTTTCAACATTGTTTTGTACGGTCTATCCTCATGATCTCTCCTGTCTTGTGCCTCTTGACAAATGAGGGTTGTGAGTGTCATTATAGCTAGTGTGATAATGTGTTCCTCCTGCCTGTGTGTGTGACAGTGAGAAAGCTGTGGAGGATGAAGAGGATCTGTATGACTGTGTCTACGATGATGAAGATGGTGGTGAGATCTACGAAGATCTGATGAAGGCTGAGGCTGTTCCTCCTCCTCTGGTTAGTTATCCCTCTTTCTCTCACTCTGTCTTTCTCTCTCCCCTCTCTCTCTCTCTCTGTATCTCTCTCTCTCTCTCTCTGTATCTCTCTCCTCACTCTTCTCTCTCTGTATCTCTCTCTCTCTCTCTCTCTCTCTCTCTCTCTCTCTCTCTCTCTCTGTCTCTCTCTCTGTATCTCTTTGTATCTCTCTCTCTCCTCTCTCTTCTCTCTGTGTATCTCTCTCTCTGTATCTCTCTCTCTCTCTTCTCTCTCTGTATCTCTCTCTCTCTCTCTCTCTCTCTCTCTGTATCTCTCTCTGTATCTCTCTCTCTCTCCTTTCTCTTCTCTCTGTGTATCTCTCTCTGTATCTCTCTCTCTCTCTCTCTCTGTATCTCTCTCTCTCTCTCTCTCTCTCTCTCTCTCTCTCTCTCTCTCTGTCTGTCTCTGTATCTCTCTCTCTCTCTCTGTCTCTCTGTCTGTCTCTGTATCTCTCTCTCTCTCTCTCTCTGTCTGTCTCTGTATCTCTCTCTCTCTCTCTCTCTCTCTCTGTCTGTCTCTGTATCTCTCTCTCTCTCTCTGTCTCTCTGTCTGTCTCTGTCTCTCTCTCTCTCTCTCTCTCTCTCTCTCTGTCTGTCTCTGTATCTCTCTCTCTCTCTGTCTGTCTCTGTATCTCTCTCTCTCTCTCTGTCTGTCTCTGTATCTCTCTCTCTCTGTCTGTCTCTGTATCTCTCTCTCTCTCTCTCTCTCTCTCTGTCTGTCTCTGTATCTCTCTCTCTCTCTGTATCTCTCTGTATCTCTCTCTCTCTCTGTATCTCTCTGTATCTCTCTCTCTCTGTATCTGTATCTCTCTCTCTCTCCTCTCTCTGTATTTCTCTCTCTGTATCTCTCTCTCTCTTTCTCTCTCTCTCTCTGTATCTCTCTCTGTTTCTTTCTCTCTCTCTCTCTGTCTCTCGCTGTTTCTCTCTCTCTCTCTCTCTCTCTCGCTCTCTCTGTTTCTTTCTCTCTGTTCTTTCTCTCTCTCGTTCTCTCTCTCATCTCTCATTCTTTCTCTTGTTCTCTCTCTCTCATCTTTTTATATATATAAATAAATATATATATAAATAAATATATATATATATATATATATATATATATATATTTCCATCTCCTTCTCTCACCTCAACCTTAAGCTGCTGTCTACTCCAGTGTTATGAGTGACACCTACTGTTAGTGGTTTTTGGTTGGAGTTCTGTATGCCCTTACTCAGGAGGTCAAACACCCCACATATGGTGTCCATGATTTAATGCTGAAGGCTCTGCTTAGACAGCTGTGTTGTATGTGTGTGTGTGTGTGTGTGTGTGTGTGTGTGTGTGTGTGTGTGTGTGTGTGTGTGTGTGTGTGTGTGTGTGTGTGTGTGTGTGTGTGTGTGTGTGTGTGTGTGTGTGTGTGTGTGTCTGCTTCCAGAAGCAGGTAGAGACAGACATAAGGAGCTGCTGTCTGACAGAGATCAAGCAGACTGAGGAGAAGTACACAGAGACTCTGGACTCCATAGAGAAGGTATTACTGCCAAATACTGTACCTCCCCTATCTTTCTGGTGTTCCTGCCAAATACAGTACCTCCCCTATCTCTCTGGTATTCCTGCCAAATACAGTACCTCCCCTATCTCTCTGGTGTTACTGCCAAATACAGTACCTCCCCTATCTCTCTGGTATTCCTGCCAAATACAGTACCTCCCCTATCTCTCTGGTGTTACTGCCAAATAGAGTACCTCCCCTATCTCTCTGGTGTTACTGCCAAATACAGTACCTCCCCTATCTCTCTGGTGTTACTGCCCAGTACATCCCCTATCTTTCTGGTGTTCCTGCCAACTACAGTACATCCCCTATCTCTCTGGTGTTCCTGCCAAATACAGTACCTCCCCTGTCTCTCTGGTGTTACTGCCAAGTACAGTACATCCCCTATCTTTCGGGTGTTCCTGCCAAATACAGTACATCCCCTATCTCTCTGGTGTTACTACCAAGTACAGTACCTCCCCTATCTCTCTGGTGTTACTACCAAGTACAGTACCTCCCCTATCTCTCTGGTGTTACTACCAAGTACAGTACCTCCCCTATCTCTCTGGTGTTACTACCAAGTACAGTACCTCCCCTATCTCTCTGGTGTTACTACCAAGTACAGTACATCCCCTATCTCTCTGGTGTTACTCCCCTTTCACACTGTATACTCACAATCCAATTAATACCGAACTATTACACTTCATGACGTTGTATAAAATAGTCCCTTTATGTAGGCAGATACTTTTGAAACCTCAGTAGGGGAATTTAATGACATATTCTGCTATTCTGTCACACGTGCTGTCTGATGGGGGAACAAACGTGTTTAAATGTTTCCAGAAACGACTTTGTTGTTGTAATATCGTGAATGGTTTAGTTTAGGATTGAATGGACGTGACAGTTTCACCATTAAGGATTCCAGCTTTAGGACTGTTCTGATAAATCACGTACAGTGGGACAAAACAAGTATTTAGTCAGCCCCCAATTGTGCAAGTTATCCCACTTAAAAAGATGAGAGAGGCCTGTAAATAAATTCATTAAAAATCCTACAATGTGATATTCTGGAATTTTCTTTCTCATTTTGTCTGTCATAGTTGAAGTGTACCTATGATGAAAATTACAGGCCTCTCTCATCTTTTTAAGTGGGAGAACTTGCACAATTGGTGGCTGACTAAATACTTTTTTGCCCCACTGTATGTTGTGCCTGAAATCATTATTTTCCAGAAACTGCTTTCCTTCCTCTCCTGTTTTAGTGGAAATCTTTTTCTAACTCTCTGTTTTTCCCATCCAGTATTTTATGGCACCTCTTACCACCTTCCTGTCCTCGGAGGAGATGGAGAAAGTGTTTGTCAACATTCCGGTAAGCTACAGGACAGAAACCCCAATTACCCACAGTAACTATGCAAGTCACTTAAGTACAAATTCTTATTTACAATGACGGCCTACCCTGTCCAAATCCTAACCCGGACGACGCTGCGCCATTTGTGCGCTGTCCTATGGAACTCCCAATCACGGCTGGTTGTGATACAGCCTGGAATCAAACCAGGGTCTGTAGTGATGCTTCTAGCACTGAGATGCATCGCCATAGACCGCTGCGCCACTCGGGAGTGAGTAGAGATGGTAGAGATGGAGAGCTAGTTCAACCTAAAACAGGTGTAAAAACCGGTTGTGTTTTCTAGTATTGTTGGATACAAGTTGTTTACCAGCACCTGGTTTTAGATACACTGCTGCGCACAGGGTTTTCTGTTTCTTACTAAGACTTGTCGTATGGGTCGTATGGGTTGTATGGGGTGTTTAGGCTGGGATTCAATCCAAACCTGTATTCCCAAGTCGTATGGGTCTTTAGGCTGGGATTCAATCCAAACCTGTCGTCCCAAATCGTATGGGTCTTTAGGCTGGGATTCAATCCAAACCTGTCGTCCCAAATCGTATGGGTCTTTAGGCTGGGATTCAATCCAAACCTGTCGTCCCCAATCGTATTGGTCTTTAGGCTGGGATTCAATCCAAACCTGTCGTCCCAAATCCTATGGGTCTTTAGGCTGGGATTCAATCCAAACCTGTCGTCCCAAATCGTATTGGTCTTTAGGCTGGGATTCAATCCAAACCTGTAGCCCCAAGTCGTATGGGTCTTTAGGCTGGGATTCAATCCAAACCTGTCGTCCCAAATCGTATGGGTCTTTAGGCTGGGATTCAATCCAAACCTGTCGTCCCAAATCCTATGGGTCTTTAGGCTGTGATTCAATCCAAACCTGTCGTCCCAAATCGTATGGGTCTTTAGGCTGGGATTCAATCCAAACTGTCGTCCCAAATCGTATGGGTCTTTAGGCTGGGATTCAATCCAAACCTGTCGTCCCAAATCGTATGGGTCTTTAGGCTGGGATTCAATCCAAACCTGTCGTCCCAAGTCGTATGGGTCTTTAGGCTGGGATTCAATCCAAACCTGTCGTCCCAAATCGTATGGGTCTTTAGGCTGGGATTCAATCCAAACCTGTCATCCCAAATCGTATGGGTCTTTAGGCTGGGATTCAATCCAAACCTGTCGTCCCAAATCGTATGGGTCTTTAGGCTGGGATTCAATCCAAACCTGTAGTCCCAAATCGTATGGGTCTTTAGGCTGGGATTCAATCCAAACCTGTAGTCCCAAATCGTATGGGTCTTTAGGCTGGGATTCAATCCAAACCTGTAGTCCCAAATCGTATGGGTCTTTAGGCTGGGATTCAATCCAAACCTGTAGTCCCAAATCGTATGGGTCTTTAGGCTATAGCGCAGCGTTTTTAAACTTTACTTTTCAAGGTCATTTACGATTGAGCCGGCTTGCATTGCGTTTACCATGAACCCAACCTCTGCAAACTTTAAAAGCTGCATCGTCGGCTGTCTAGTCCTCTTTGCTGTGAATCCCAGCCTCACTGTGTTTATCATTAATGTGTTTCAGGCTCTGGTTAAAGTTCACAAGACTCTGAATGTGGCGATACAAGACTCTGTCTGCCATAGAAGTGCCCAGAACCTCTACCAGATCTTCATTAACTACAAAGAGAGGTACAGTACAACTCAACTTTAAGTCTCAGTTTTCTGTCTCATTCCCTTGTTCTCTCGTTCCTCATTCTCTCTCCCACCTTACCTCCTCTGTCTGTCTGTCTGTCTGTCTGTCTGTCTGTCTGTCTGTCTGTCTGTCTGTCTGTCTGTCTGTCTGTCTGTCTGTCTGTCTGTCTGTCTGTCTGTCTCCCTCCCTCCCTCCCTCCCTCCGTCTCTTTCTCTCTCTTCCAGGTTGCTAATATATGGGAAATACTGTAGCCATGTAGAAACGGCCATCATTGCTTTGGATGTCATCTGCAAAGACAGGGAAGATGTCCGAATGAAGCTGGAGGTAAAGTCCTTTATGAACTGTCATCATCAATCTAAATCAGTGGCCAGATAGCGCCATCTAGTGTTTAGCATTACCAACTGCATTGTACTGTATTTCATTTGGGTTTATTCTCTTAAAAAATACAGTACCAGTCAAAAGTTTGGACACACCTACTCATTCCACGGTTTTTCTTTATTTTGACTATTTTCTACATTGTAGAATAATAGTGAAGACAACAAAACTATGAAATAACATTTATGGTATCATGTAGTAACCAAAAAAGTGTTAAACAAATCAAAATATTTTTTAGATTTTAGATTCTTCAAAGTAGCCACCCTTTGCCTTGAGGACAGCTTTGCACACTCTTGGCATTCTCTCAACCAGATTCATGAGGTAGTCACCTGGAATGCATTTCAATTAACAGGTGTGCCTTGTTAAATGTGAATTTCTTTCCTGCTTAATACGTTTGAGCCAATCAATTGTGTTGTGACAAGGTAGGGGTGGTATACAGAAGACAGCTCTATTTGGTAAAATACCAAGTACATATTATGACAGGAACAGCTCAATTAAGCAAAGAGAAACGACAGTCCCATCATTACTTTATGTCACGGATCCCTCTGGAACTTTCATTGCGCACACCTGGCCCCTATTCCCACACCTGGTCCCTATTCCCAAACCTGGCCCCTATTCCCACACCTGGCCCCTATTCCCACACCTGGCCCCTATTCCCACTCATTGTATTTGTATATATGTTCCCTTTGTTCACCATGGGGAGGTCCATTATTGTAAGAATGTCTATTGGTGTGTGTGAGTACCTGTGCTGTGTGTTTTGGGCTTTTGTGCCCTTGTGGATTGCGCAGATGATTACAGGTCTCGTCCTGTGTGTTAATCATTGTGCGAGTGTGTTATTTATTTGAGGTACTCCTCGCTCTTTAAGACATGAATGTCAACATTTCAAGAACTTTGAAAGTTTGTTCAAGTGCAGTCGCAAAAACCATCAAGCACTATGATGAAACTGTCTCTCATGAGAACCGCCACAGGAAAGGAAGACCCAGAGTTACCTCTGCTGCAGAGGATACGTTCATTAGAGTTAACTACACCTCAGAAATTGCTGCCCAAATAAATGCTTCACAGAGTTCAAGTAACAGACACATCTCAACATCAACTGTTCAGAGGAGACTGTGTGAATCAGGCCTTTATGATTGCATTGCTGCAAAGAAACAACTACTAAAGGACACCAATAAGAAGAAGACAATTGCTTGGGCCAAGAAACACGAGCAATGGACATTAGACCGGTGGAAATCTGTTCTTTGGTCTGATTAGTCCATATTTTAAATATTTGGTTCCAACCACATCTCACTTTGTGAAGAGTAGGTGAATGGATGATCTCCGCATGTATGTTTCCCACTGTGAAGCATGGAGGAGGGGGTGTAATGGTGTGGGGATGCTTTGCTGGTGACACTGTCTGTGATTTATTTAGAATTCAAGGCACACTTAAGCAGCATAGCTACCATAGCATTCTTTTCAACAGGACAATGACCCAGCACACCTCCAGGCTGTGTAAGGGCTATTTGACCAAGGAGAGTGATGGAGTGCTGCATCAGATGACCTGGCCTCCACAATCACCCGACCTCAACCCAATTGAGATAGTTTGGGATGAGTTGGACCGCAGAGTGAAGGAAAAGCAGCCAAGTGCTCAGCATATGTGTGAACTCCTTCAAGATTGTTGGAAAAGCATTCCAGGTGAAGCTGGTTGAGAGAATGCCAAGAATGTGCAAAGCTGTCATCAAGGCAAAGAGTGGCTCCTTTGAAGAATCTCAAATAATAAAATATATTTAGATTTGTTTAACACTTTTTGGTTACTACATGATACCATATGTGTTATTTCATAGGTTTGATGTCTTCACTATTATTCTACAATGTAGAACACATATGTCAGAGTCAAGGCCCGCGGGCCACATCCGGCCCGCAAGAAGGTTTTTTACGGCCCCTGGGATGATCTTGATTTATTATTAGAACCGGCCCGCAGCAAGCCGGCAGCCCGCAGATCTTTTACATGCACCAATACTACATTTCCCACAATGCAAAGGTGACGCACCGAGCAGTAGGCTGCTTCATTTCAATATTTATTGGCACATCAGTCGTCAGCATCACAGTAAAATTAACTTTCAGATACCCATCAAAAATGGCAAAACGGAAGGTGGATACTGAGAACCGGGGGTTTCAAACAAGGTGGGAGTCGGAGTATATGTTCACGAAGGTAGCTGGAAAACCTGTGTGTCTTCTGTGTGGAGAAAGTGTGGCGGTACTGAAAGAGTATAATCTGAGACGACATTATGAAACGAAACACGCGGACAAAAACAAGAATATGGACATGGAACAAAGGCTACAAAAGGCAGAGGAATTAAAACGAGGCCTCAAATCTCGACAGGCTCTGTTCAAAAAAGCCAAATCACAAGGCCAGGCTGCTGTCAAGGCCAGTTTTATTTTGGCAGAAGAGATCGCTAAATCAGCCCGGCCATTTACGGAGGGGATTTCATCAAAAACTGCATGATTAAAGTTTGTGACGAAGTTTGCCCAGAAAAAAGGCAACTCTTTTTAAATGTGAGTCTGAGCAGAAACACCATTGCCGAGAGAGTAGACCAGTTGTCCATCAATCTAAAAGAGCAGCTTGTGAAAAAGGGAAAAGATTTTATTGCATATTCCTTGGCTGTGGATGAGAGCACCGACATTTCTGACATTGCCCAGTTGTCAATTTTCATCCGCGGAGTGGACTCCAACCTAAGCGTGACAGAGGAGTTTTTGGCTTTACGTCCTATGCATGGCACAACTACGGGGCATGATTTGTATGAAGAGGTGTCAAGATGTGTAAATGAGATGGAGCTGCCTTGGGAAAAACTCGTGGGTTTGACAACCGACGGAGCACCTGCGATGTGTGGACACAGGAGCGGACTGGTGGCGAAGATACGGGAAAAGATGCAAGAGGAAAACGCGACAGGTGAGCTGACAGCTTATCATTGTATCATACACCAGGAAGCGTTGTGCGGTAAAGCCTTGAAAATGGAGCATGTAATGAGCATCATCACGCGCACAGTTAACTTTATCAGAGCCAAAGGTTTGAATCACCGCCAGTTCAAGGCATTTCTGACGGAGTTAGAAACGGAGCATGGTGATTTGCCTTATCACACAGAGGTGCGATGTCTAAGCCAGGGAAAGGTGCTTCAAAGATGTTTCGAGCTTCGTGAGGAGATTTGTCTGTTCTTGGACAGCAAAGGGAAAGACACAACACAACTCCGAGACGAAATGTTTCTGTGTGAAATGGCTTTTCTGTGTGACATTACGAGTCATCTGAATGCAATAAACTTGCAGCTGCAGGGTCGGGATCGTGTCATCTCTGATATGTACAGTACAGTGAAGGCATTTAAAACCAAACTGACTCTGTGGGAGACGCAGATGCGGAAAGAAAATTTGAGCCACTTTCCCAGCTGCCAGACCATGAAAGAGAAGCTCTCTACCAGTGCGTTCCCGAGCACACAGTTGGCTGATAAAATAGGTATGCTTGCCGCTGACTTTCGACGCCGATTTGCTGACTTTGAAGCACAAAAAAGCAGGTTGGAACTGCTCGGTAACCCATTTGCTGTTGACGTGGAAAGCTCACCACCAAACCTCCAAATGGAGTTGATTGACCTCCAATGCAATGATGCACTGAGGGCAAAATATGCGGCAGTGGGTGCTGCGGAGTTCGCCCGTTTCCTCCCGGCACAATGCCCCAGCTGCGCATCCAGGCTGCTCAAACGTTGTCTATGTTTGGCAGCACATACCTGTGTGAACAACTGTTTTCTTTGATGAACCTGAACAAAACATCACACAGAAGTCGACTTACTGCTGAACACCTCCACTCAATTCTGAGGATTTCTTCAGCTCAGAGCCTTACCCCGAACATTGATGAACTTGTGGAAAAGATGGGACACCACCAAGTATCACCCTCAACCTCAAACAAGTGAACATTACTGTGCAATCACATATTTAGAGTTTTTACTCAGTTCAAGTTTAAAAGTTAAAATTTAATATTTGTTTTCACTGCATGTTACTTCTCCTTAAACAAAGTGTTGTTTTTGATTAATAGATTTTTGCACTTTATTTTTTTGTATTTCAATCCAATTATATTTTAAAAATATTTCAGTTGAGTGGATGATAGAAAATTGCTATTATTGTTTTTTCTTTGAAGTAAATTTAGCCCACTTTTGCTAAAATAGAAAATATAGTCTACTGATGGTGCCTTGAATACCGGTTTCTTTCATTTAATGTTCATGTTATGGGGATATTTATATAAAGGAAATTTGTCTTTTGTGTCTGTTGAAAATTAAAGATTACTGACAGAGCCATAAGAAAATATTGCTTTATTTATCTGATCATATTGTAATATATTTGTTAGGTTTTCAGTAGGTTCAATTAGGTTCACTAGACTATATGCGTCATTTAAAAATTTTTCAATGAACATTCGAACAGTCCGGCCCTCGTCTTGTAGCTGATTTTTTTATTTGGCCCTCCGTCCATTTGACTTTGACACCCCTGATGTAGAACATAGTGAAAATAAAGAAAATGCCTTGAATGAGTTGGTGTGTCCAAACTTTTAAATAGTAGTGTATGTGCTTTTTATTACAATACAATGACAGTTCACATTCTGTGCATTATCATGTATTTGTTGATTAGTGTAGTGTCAACAACGCAGACACTGCCAGCTAGCCTACTTTAGCAGTACTGTATCATTTTAATCATTTTAGTCAATAAGATTCTTGCTACGTAAGCTTAACTTTCTGAACACTCGAGACGTGTAGTCCACTTGTCATTCCAATCTCCTTTGCATTAGCGTAGCCTCTTGTGTAGCCTGTCAACTATGTGTCTGTCTATCCCTGTTTTCTCCTCTCTGCACAGACCATACAAACGCTCCACACCGCGTGGCCGCGTGACCACCCTAATCTGGTGGTCCCAGCGCGCACGACCCACGTGGAGTTCCAGGTCTCCGGTAGCCTCTGGAACTGCCGATCTGCGGCCAACAAGGCAGAGTTCATCTCAGCCTATGCCTCCCTCCAGTCCCTCGACTTCTTGGCACTGACGGAAACATGGGTCACCACAGACAACACTGCTACTCCTACTGCTCTCTCTTCGTCTGCCCACGTGTTCTCGCACACCCCGAGAGCTTCTGGTCAGCGGGGTGGTGGCACCGGGATCCTCATCTCTCCCAAGTGGTCATTCTCTCTTTCTCCCCTTACCCATCTGTCTATCGCCTCCTTTGAATTCCATGCTGTCACAGTTACCAGCCCTTTCAAGCTTAACATCCTTATCATTTATCGCCCTCCAGGTTCCCTCGGAGAGTTCATTAATGAGCTTGATGCCTTGATAAGCTCCTTTCCTGAGGACGGCTCACCTCTCACAGTTCTGGGCGACTTTAACCTCCCCACGTCTACCTTTGACTCATTCCTCTCTGCCTCCTTCTTTCCACTCCTCTCCTCTTTTGACCTCACCCTCTCACCTTCCCCCCCTACTCACAAGGCAGGAAATACGCTCTACCTCATCTTTACTAGATGCTGTTCTTCCACTAACCTCATTGCAACTCCCCTCCAAGTCTCCGACCACTACCTTGTATCCTTCTCCCTCTCGCTCTCATCCAACACTTCCCACACTGCCCCTACTCGGATGGTATCGCGCCGTCCCAACCTTCGCTCTCTCTCCCCCGCTACTCTCTCCTCTTCCATCCTATCATCTCTTCCCTCTGCTCAAACCTTCTCCAACCTATCTCCTGATTCTGCCTCCTCAACCCTCCTCTCCTCCCTTTCTGCATCCTTTGACTCTCTATGTCCCCTATCCTCCAGGCCGGCTCGGTCCTCCCCTCCCGCTCCGTGGCTCAAAGACTCATTGCGAGCTCACAGAACAGGGCTCCGGGCAGCCGAGCGGAAATGGAGGAAAACTCGCCTCCCTGCGGACCTGACATCCTTTCACTCCCTCCTCTCTACATTTTCCTCTTCTCTCTCTGCTGCTAAAGCCACTTTCTACCACTCTAAATTCCAAGCATCTGCCTCTAACCCTAGGAAGCTCTTTGCAACCTTCTCCTCCCTCCTGAATCCTCCTCCCCCTCCCCCCTCCTCCCTCTCTGCAGATGACTTCGTCAACCATTTTGAAAAGAAGGTCGACGACATCCGATCCTCGTTTGCTAAGTCAAACGACACCGCTGGTTCTGCTCACACTGCCCTACCCTGTGCTCTGACCTCTTTCTCCCCCTCTCTCCAGATGAAATCTCGCGTCTTGTGACGGCCGGCCGCCCAACAACCTGCCCGCTTGACCCTATCCCCTCCTCTCTTCTCCAGACCATTTCCGGAGACCTTCTCCCTTACCTCACCTCGCTCATCAACTCATCCCTGACCGCTGGCTACGTCCCTTCCGTCTTCAAGAGAGCGAGAGTTGCACCCCTTCTGAAAAAAACCTACACTCGATCCCTCCGATGTCAACAACTACAGACCAGTATCCCTTCTTTCTTTTCTCTCCAAAACTCTTGAACGTGCCGTCCTTGGCCAGCTCTCCCGCTATCTCTCTCAGAATGACCTTCTTGATCCAAATCAGTCAGGTTTCAAGACTAGTCATTCAACTGAGACTGCTCTTCTCTGTATCACGGAGGCGCTCCGCACTGCTAAAGCTAACTCTCTCTCCTCTGCTCTCATCCTTCTAGACCTATCGGCTGCCTTCGATACTGTGAACCATCAGATCCTCCTCTCCACCCTCTCCGAGTTGGGCATCTCCGGCGCGGCCCACGCTTGGATTGCGTCCTACCTGACAGGTCGCTCCTACCAGGTGGCGTGGCGAGAATCCTTCTCCACACCACGTGCTCTCACCACTGGTGTCCCCCAGGGCTCTGTTCTAGGCCCTCTCCTATTCTCGCTATACACCAAGTCACTTGGCTCTGTCATAACCTCACATGGTCTCTCCTATCATTGCTATGCAGACGACACACAATTAATCTTCTCCTTTCCCCTTCTGATGATCAGGTGGCGAATCGCATCTCTGCATGTCTGGCAGACATATCAGTGTGGATGACGGATCACCACCTCAAGCTGAACCTCGGCAAGACGGAGCTGCTCTTCCTCCCGGGGAAGGACTGCCCGTTCCATGATCTCGCCATCACGGTTGACAACTCCATTGTGTCCTCCTCCCAGAGCGCTAAGAACCTTGGCGTGATCCTGGACAACACCCTGTCGTTCTCAACTAACATCAAGGCGGTGGCCCGTTCCTGTAGGTTCATGCTCTACAACATCCGCAGAGTACGACCCTGCCTCACACAAGAAGCGGCGCAGGTCCTAATCCAGGCACTCGTCATCTCCCGTCTGGATTACTGCAACTCGCTGTTGGCTGGGCTCCCTGCCTGTGCCATTAAACCCCTACAACTCATCCAGAACGCCGCAGCCCGTCTGGTGTTCAACCTTCCCAAGTTCTCTCACGTCACCCCGCTCCTCCGCTCTCTCCACTGGCTTCCAGTTGAAGCTCGCATCCGCTACAAGACCATGGTGCTTGCCTACGGAGCTGTGAGGGGAACGGCACCTCAGTACCTCCAGGCTCTGATCAGGCCCTACACCCAAACAAGGGCACTGCGTTCATCCACCTCTGGCCTGCTCGCCTCCCTACCACTGAGGAAGTACAGTTCCCGCTCAGCCCAGTCAAAACTGTTCGCTGCTCTGGCCCCCCAATGGTGGAACAAACTCCCTCACGACGCCAGGACAGCGGAGTCAATCACCACCTTCCGGAGACACCTGAAACCCCACCTCTTTAAGGAATACCTAGGATAGGATAAAGTAATCCCTCTCACCCCCCCCTTAAAAGATTTAGATGCACTACTGTTCCACTGGATGTCATAAGGTGAATGCACCAATTTGTATGTCGCTCTGGATAAGAGCGTCTGCTAAATGACTTAAATGTAAACGTAAATGTAAATGTATTTTACATTCTTATCATGTTACATTATCCAGAGTGGCTTATCAATCAGTCAATTGAACTGCATTCAATTCATTTGTGTTTTTTGTTTTCAGGAATGTGCAAAGAGAGCCAACCATGGCAAGTTTACACTGAGAGATCTGCTGGTTGTCCCGATGCAGCGGGTACTAAAGTATCCCCTTCTTCTACAGGTAAGATCTCTTCAGAGAACTGGGAATGAGCTCCTTTCAACTGTTACCTCAGTAGCAGGACTAAAGCTGCAACACTGACTATCAGCAGTGGAGGCTCACCCATCCATGTTTTGATCACGGACTAGCTCTGCCCGCCTTACTGTGTGTCCTGACCTTTTACATGTATGGTAGAAAGAAAAGAATGAGAGAGGAAAACAGACTGAGGCTACAACTACCATAAAACAAGCAACAGAAACGGGTCACAACTCCTGCAGCTCTGTCGTATGCTGGGTCTGTACATAGTCAATGGCAGGCTCGGGTCACAACTCCTGCAGCTCTGTCGTATGCTGGGTCTGTACATAGTCAATGGCAGGCTCGGGTCACAACTCCTGCAGCTCTGTCGTATGCTGGGTCTGTACATAGTCAATGGCAGGCTCAGGTCACAACTCCTGCAGCTCTGTCGTATGCTGGGTCTGTACATAGTCAATGGCAGGCTCGGGTCACAACTCCTGCTGCTCTGTCGTATGCTGGGTCTGTACATAGTCAATGGCAGGCTCGGGTCACAACTACTGCAGCTCTGTCGTATGCTGGGTCTGTACATAGTCAATGGCAGGCTCGGGTCACAACTCCTGCCGCTCTGTCGTATGCTGGGTCTGTACATAGTCAATGGCAGGCTCGGGTCACAACTCCTGCAGCTCTGTCGTATGCTGGGTCTGTACATAGTCAATGGCAGGCTCGGGTCACAACTCCTGCAGCTCTGTCGTATGCTGGGTCTGTACATAGTCAATGGCAGGCTCGGGTCACAACTCCTGCAGCTCTGTCGTATGCTGGGTCTGTACATAGTCAATGGCAGGCTCGGGTCACAACTACTGCAGCTCTGTCGTATGCTGGGTCTGTACATAGTCAATGGCAGGCTCGGGTCACAACTCCTGCCGCTCTGTCGTATGCTGGGTCTGTACATAGTCAATGGCAGGCTCGGGTCACAACTCCTGCAGCTCTGTCGTATGCTGGGTCTGTACATAGTCATTGGCAGGCTCGGGTCACAACTCCTGCAGCTCTGTCGTATGCTGGGTCTGTACATAGTCAATGGCAGGCTTTGAGGGGTCTCCTACAGTAGGTACACCATATTATTAAGGAATGCTATAGATGGAAGGAAAGTGAATTACAGTAACTGGCTTAAACAGTGAGTTACAAAAGTATTGGGGCAGTCACACATGTTTTGCACAAATATCACCCCCTAAAAAAAATGCAAACCTTCCCTGTTATTGTAATGGTGAGAGGTTAGCTTGTCTTGAGGGTATGATATTTGGGCATCTGTAATTTTCTCACTCATCATTACTCACAATTCATTCAGGACTATCTATAATTATGGTATCATTCACATTAATGTACAAGTGTTTAGAAACGTGATATATTCTTATTTACAATAAAAGTGACTCCAAAATGACAATATACATTATTTACCATAAATGTATATTGGGCACAAAATAATCTGAAACACAACCAACACAAACAGCAAATGCATCCAACAAGTCTGTAGAGTCACACTCTTGATGTAATCATTGTGTTCTAGTAATATGGGACAAAATACTAAACTTTTGACTACTTTATTACACAGATAATTTAATATGTCCAAATACTTCTAGTCCCCTAAAATGGTACAATTGGGAATTAGGTACAAAATGGGATTTAGGGAGAAAAAAAAGTGCTGTAATTTCTAAACTGTTCACTAGCTATGAATGAAAATACCCAACAATTTAAGCTGACTGTCTTCACTTAAACCTCATAGTATAATATAAAATCCAAAGTGTTGGGGTACAGAGCAAAAATAACAACCCATTTGTCACTGTCCCAATACTTTTGGAGCTCACTGTATTTGATCTCAGCTTCCTTATCAAATCTAAATATTTCAACCAGACAACCTACAAAAATTAACCATAATTCAAAAAAGTGGAGAAAAATTTGACCCCAATAACTACTGTGGGATATGCGTCAACAGCAACCTTGGGAAAATACTCATGATTATCATTAACAGCAGACTCGTACATTTCCTCAGTGAAAACAATGTACTGAGCAAATGTAAAATAGTATTTTTTACAAAATATCGTATGAGGCCACTCAGCTAGCTTGTACTGGGGCTCTGTTCACAGACACAAACAGACCCGACAGAGCCCCAGGACAGCAACACAATTAGACCCAACCAAATCATAAGAAAACAAGAAATATAATCACTTGACACATTGGAAAGCATTAACAAAAAAAATATAGCAAACTAGAATGCTATTTGGCCCTAAACAGAGAGTACACAGTGGCAGAATACTGACCACTGAGACTTTATAGGTTTATTTATTCTCCCTTTCATACTTCAACTACTTGCACATTGTTACAACACTGTACATAGCCAATAATAAACCATTCAAAATGTCTATATTCTTTTAAAACTTTAGTGAGTTTAATGTTTACTGTTCATTTCTGATTGTTTATTTGCCTTTTGCAAATTCCACTTGAGAGAGAGAGAGAGAGAGAGAGAGAGAGAAAGACAGAGTGAGTGAGAGAGAGAGAGAGAGAGAGAGAGAGAGAGAGAGAGAGAGAACTAGCCAGAGGAGGAGGAACAGCCTCAGCCTTCATCAGATCTTCGTAGATCTCACCACCATCTTCATCATCGTAGACACAGTCAAACAGATCCTCTTCCTCCTCCACAGCTTTCTCACTGTCACACACACAGGCAGGAGGAACACATTATCACACTAGCTATAATGACACTCACAATACGCTCTTAGAAAGAAAGGTGCTCTCTAGAACCTAAACGGGTTATTCGGTTGTCCCCATTGGATAACCCTTTTGAGGAAAGAACCCAGAAGGGTTCTACCTGGAACCAAAAAGGGTTATTCGGTTGTCCCCATTGGATAACCCTTTTGAGGAAAGAACCCAGAAGGGTTCTACCTGGAACCAAAAAGGGTTATTCGGTTGTCCCCATTGGATAACCCTTTTGAGGAAAGAACCCAGAAGGGTTCTACCTGGAACCAAAAAGGGTTATTCGGTTGTCCCCATTGGATAACCCTTTTGAGGAAAGAACCCAGAAGGGTTCTACCTGGAACCAAAAAGGGTTATTCGGTTGTCCCCATTGGATAACCCTTTTGAGAAAACATTTTTAGTTCCCTCTGTGGAAATGGTTCTACATGGAACCCAGAAGGGTTCTACCTGGAACCAAAAAGGGTTATTCAAAGGGTTCTCCTATTAGGGAAAACCGAAGAACCCTTTTGGAGCCATTTTTCTAAGAGAGTAGTGTGTTTGAATAATGTGATACGACTCCTGCTGCTCTCCTAGACGTCACCACTATAGTCAGTCAATCAGCCCTCCTGCCCTGACTCCTGCAGCTCTCCTAGACATCACCACTGCGTGAGCGGACAGGTTAGCAGTCAGGGCTAGTTAAAAAGGTGTGGGTTTGTGTGTCCGCATCTAGGGGGTTGACATGCGTGACTTGTGGTCAGGTCCTCTCCTCACTTCCCTCATCGTCGTCCCGCTTCACTCCTCTCACTTCCCTGGGGACCGGGCATGTGACAGGCCCCTGACCCGCTCCACTGGAGGGAGCATGCTCCTGGGGCAGGAAGGAGGGAGGTAGCGGAGGTAAGGTTGGGATGGAGGGAGATGGAGGGGGGAGATCAGGCAGGAAAGTCTCTGGCTCAGTCCCCAACTCACTCTAACCAGAATCCATCAATATGCCAGTAGTGTCAGAATGCTCTCCCTCTTTCCCTTTGTCTTTCTCTCTCTCTCCGTCTCTCTCTCACTCTTTACTCTCGTTCCTCTCCATTAATGTCTTTCTGTTCCCTAAACTCACTAGAACTGGAATCCATCAGTAAGCCTGTACTATGTACAGTCCCTGTGTGGGTGGGTGTTAGGAGCAGAGGATGAAAAATAGGGTCCTGTCACGTTGCTTGTGATAGTAATGGCCAGATTCAGCTTGAGTGACACCTGGGATTTGAGGAGTGCTAGGTTGACGCATACGACCCAGCGGGAGGGGACTGAAGGAGAGGGGAAGTAAGTCATTTAATTGGGCCTGGCTGTGTGTGTGTGTGAAGGACATGCATGGTAACCTTCCTTATCCTCCACCACAAGGACAGACAGACGGCCTAGATGTCTTGTTTACGCCAAGCCAGCTACAGAAAAGCAATTAAAGCCACACACACACACACACACACACACACACACACACACACACACACACCTTTCATGGAATCCCACCTTTTTATGTCCTATTCAAGATTATGGTGTTGGTTGGAATGTAATTTCCAGGTGTGTATGGTATAGATGTGTGTGTGTGGTAGCATAGATGTGTGTGTGGTAGAATAAATGTGTGTGGGGTAGTATAGATGTGTGTGGTAGGCCCGCCACAGGAGTCGCTGGTGCACGATGAGACAAGGATATCCCTACCGGCCAAGCCCTCCCTAACCCGGACGACACTAGGCCAATTGTGCGTTGCCCCACGGACCTCCTGGTCACGGCCGGCTGCGACAGAGCCTGGGCGCGAACCCAGAGTCTCTGGTGGCACAGCTAGCACTGCAATGCAGTGCCCTAGACCATTTTCAGGAGTCTCTCTTTGTGGCACCTGACCACACGACTAAACTATAGCTCAGGAATGACAAAACTAAGAGCTGTAGGACCTACCTTGTTGATAGTGTTGTTATGAAGGCAGAACAGCCCTTTATTATGGACAGACTTTTCCCCATCTTAGCTACTGTTCTATCAACATGTTTTGATCATGATAGTTTACAATCCAGGGTTACTGCATGCAATTTAGTCACCTCAATTTACTAAATTTCCACATTATCCATTACAAGATTTAGATGAGTTTTAGGGTTTTTATTGAATGATTTGACATATTTTGAACTAACTTATTTCTTGCCACCCATTCTGAAACTAACTACAGCTCTTTGTTAAGTGTTGAGTCAGTAACCCGGCTTCCCACAAGAATGTGCTTTAGGTGAGGCAGATGAACCTGTAGCAATATTACTTCAACAGTATTTAACATGAGATCCCCTCTAAGCTTTAATAGAATGTGGTTCTGAATATAGTCCGCTCCCATTGGCATTTCTGTCTTTACTTTAGATTTTATAACGATGTATTGCTACCACTGTAGTCAGAATATCAGTGTCATCTGTTACTAGCAAGTTATTGATTTCATGACCCTTGTTTCTTTGGCTACATATGTTAATGTGGGCTATTTTTAGCACTTTTATGGGAAGCTTGATTGCTTGATTGTTTTATTACTTTGCTGAGAAGCTTATCGGAAGTAGACATGCTCATGTTATTTATATTGGAGCTGATAGTGCAGGCTGAGCTGCACACAGTGGATGTCCTCCTAGTGCTCACGGCCTCAGTGCTAACAGAATAACTCTGGTACATAGGCACATAATTACTGCATACAATAGCTGTAGGATCAACACAGCTATTCAGGGTAGTCAAGGGACATACATTAAGTTACTTTCATTGTATCTGCCCCTGGAATAATATACATTCGCTGTAGCATTTTGACAACTCAGCAACACAATGGAAGGGATTAACTGAGCTGTTCTTGGGGCTCATTGATAAGTCATTGTCTCAATGCAGCCTTGAAAAGCCAAGATGATTATGGTGGAGTCATTCCTGTAAAAAAAATCTTCTGTTTCCAGAAGGTATCGAAGTTATCTATAAAAGTGATTCCAACAGAGCTACAGTAGTCTTGTAGACAGATGTGTAATGCCAGTAGCCTGCTGCTTTCACACCCGGGTCCCAATGATGGTTCTGGAACTGAAATCATTGGCCACTTTTTGGAATCTTACATTGCTAGAATCAGTTCTTGGGGCGGCAGGTAGCTTAGTTGGTAGAGTGTTTGGCCATTAACCAAAAGGTTGCTGGATCAAATCCCCAAGCTGACAAGATACAAATCTGTCTTTCTGCCTTTGAAAAAGGCAATTAACCCACTGTTCCATGGTAAATTTGTTCTTATCTGACACACCTAGTTTAAAATATATATTTTAAATCCATTTTCAGAGCTTCCGAGCTAGTCTTCCTGATGCTGTTTGCTCCACATGGACTACGACAGCGTCAGTTCCCCGGCATCTGTGGTAGAATGTTCGGAAGCAGCCTTGTAATGTCCTGTACTCTTGCTCCAGGATAGCACCATAGCAAGCTGTAGTATCCATTGTGGAGGACGATTGGGCCGGAGTCTAAGACAGCCTCATGGTCTGATGAGGATGGGTGCTCTTAGGATCTGAACCCAAAGTAGAAGCCACCAGCTTGAGAGACAGAACAGAGGACGACGAACGCAGGTACATCCGGATCCAATCCCAAATCGGAAGATGCTGGAACCTCTGGATCCAGGGCGGTGAAGCTGTTTCTGGTCTGTGTCCGGTGTGGGCTTAGCATCTCCAAGGAAGCCCCAGTTGCCAGAAGATGCAGTTTAAAAAGAAATTAACCAGTTGCAATTAAATAAATGTTTTTGGACAGAACCTGCGGCTAGGGTAGGAATCTAAGCTAGCCTGGGCTGGCTCCTCTGTTTCAAGATCATCAGGAACAGTTGGAGGTGGTAGGGGCTGTTGAGCCATTATACTGGAGGTGGTGGTAGAAGGGTGGATAGCCTCTGCACACAGAGCTAGCTGGAGTTTCATCACTACTGGGCTTGGCGGCGGCTTCTGTGGTTTAATGCTGCTTCTGCTGCTCATCGCTCTCCTTCTCCTTTTGGTTTTGTTTGGGTACTCTGGCGAAGCCAATTTCTGATATCCATCATGGCAGTGACAGATTAGCTGCCATGTTTTCACCTGGTATTTTATATATTTATTGTCTGTTTATTGCCCTTGCGGCTAGATTATGTCTCTGTGCTTTGGCTCCAACAATAAGTACCTCTGTCTTGTCTTGATTTAGCTGGAGGAAGTTGTGAGCCATTCATGTATTTAAATCACTTTTTTATTTTTTATTTTTTTATTTCACCTTTATTTAACCAGGTAGGCTAGTTGAGAACAAGTTCTCATTTGCATGTAGCGAGGGCCAGCCGACTAGAGCATACAGGTCGCAGTGGTGGGTGGTATAAGGTGATTTAGTAACAAAACGGATGGCACTGTGATAAACTGCATCCAGTTTGCTGAGTAGAGTGTTGGAGGCTATTTTGTAGATGACATCTCCAAAGTCGAGAATCGGTAGGATAGTCAGTTTTACTAGGGTAAGTTTGGCGGCGTGAGTGAAGGAGGCTTTGTTGCGAAATAGAAAGCCGACTCTAGATTTGATTTTGTATTGGAGATGTTTGATATGAGTCTGGAAGGAGAGTTTGCAGTCTAGCCAGACACCTAGGTAATAAAGTCTATTAATGTATCCGTAGAGCTGGTGACACAGAAATGTAAAGTTGTGTATCATCAGCGCAGCAATGAAAATCAATGGCAAGGTGGGTAACATATATAAACTAAACTGAACATTACAGTATTCACTTAGCCGACTACAGATACGTGTTTTTCCAGCTTTTTATGGAGGCCCGAAAGGGTCATACCTAACCAGTGGCTTACCCCCCTACACAGTCCGCTACCTGCTCTGTCCATTGTGCTGACACAGTGCAGTGGAGATTCACATTTTGCGGCAACCTGCCACTCAATCATTTTTTAAAACTTTTTGAGCTATTTTTTTTATATAAGGACATTAAACGAAAACTGAGGGAGCACAAATTTCAACTGAGGGGGCTAAGTCCCCTTTTGCCCCCTTGTGGAGCCGGGCCCCATTAGTGATCACTTTGTTTGGTTGTCCTTGTTTATTTCTCTATTTCTGAGGTATTAAATGAGAAGAAACATGTCATAAATGTCAAACAACACAACATCACCTGATAAACACAGCACATTTATAGCATGGTAGAACCTTGGTTAACACTGTGTGTCTATGATGTTGATCTGTAGCTGAACTGTCAGGTAGAGAGAGAAGAGAGAATGCCCAATGCCTACCTGTCATCTCTGTTTTGCTCACTCCTGTCTGGGCTTCTCTTAGTACTCCTGTCTGGGCTTCTCTCAGTACTCCTGTCTGGGCTTCTCTCAGCACTCCTGTCTGGGCTTCTAGCAGAGCTTCTCTCAGGACTCCTGTCTGGGCTTCTCACAGAGCTTCTCTCAGTACTCCTGTCTGGGCTTCTAGCAGAGCTTCTCTCAGGACTCCTGTCTGGGCTTCTCACAGAGCTTCTCTCAGTACTCCTGTCAGGGCTTCTCTCAAGGACTCCTGTCAGGGCTTCTCTCAGGACTCCTGTCTGGGCTTCTCTCAGGACTCCTGTCAGGGCTTCTCTCAGGACTCCTGTCAGGGCTTCTCTCAGGACTCCTGTCTGGGCTTCTCTCAGGACTCCTGTCAGCGCTCTGTATGGCTAATTATCTAGCTGGTGAAAACAGAATAAATACTGTATGAAGACTTGTCACTCACTTATTGTTCTTGTGTTTTGATCCAACGACAGGAATTGGTGAAACACACTCACGACGCGGGTGACAAGAGCAATTTGCGGATGGCCCTGGATGCCATAAAGGTATGAGTTGTTACTCTGCTCACCTGAACCACACACACTTAGACACGCACACATGCATGCACACACGCACGCACGCACGCACGCACACGCACGCACACGCACACACACGCACACACACACACACACACACACACACACACACACACACACACACACACACACACACACACACACAAGCCAAGCAGTCTCTAGTTACTCTATATAGTTAGTTATGTGCGTATTACTGCAGTTATATATGTATTACTGTATATAGTAGTTATATATGTATTACTGTAGTTGTGTATGTATTACTGTAGTTATGTATGTATTACTGTATATAGTCAGTTATGAATTTATTACTGTATATAGTTAGTTATATATGTATTACTGTATATAGTTAGTTATGTATGTATTACTGTAGTTATGTATGTATTACTGTATATAGTAGGTATATATGTATTACTGTAGTTATGAATGTATTACTGTATATAGTCAGTTATGAATTTATTACTGTATATAGTTAGTTATATATGTATTACTGCATATACTTATGTTTGTATTGCTGTATATAGTTAGTTATATATGTATTACTGTATATAGTTATGTATTACTGTATATAGTTAGTTATGTATGTATTACTGTAGTTATGTATGTATTACTGTATATAGTTAGTTATATATGTATTACTGTAGTTATATATGTATTACTGTATATAGTTAGTTATATATGTATTACTGTAGTTATATATGTATTACTGTATATAGTTATGTATGTATTACTGTATATAGTCAGTTATGTATTTATTACTGTATATAGTAGTTATGTATGTATTACTGTATATAGTTAGTTATGTATGTATTACTGTAGTTATGTATGTATTACTGTAGTTATGTATGTATTACTGTATATAGTTAGTTATATATGTATTACTGTAGTTATATATGTATTACTGTATATAGTTATGTATGTATTACTGTAGTTATGTATGTATTACTGTATATAGTTAGTTATGTATGTATTACTGTAGTTATGTATGTATTACTGTAGTTATATATGTATTACTGTATATAGTTATGTATGTATTACTGTAGTTATGTATGTATTACTGTATATAGTTATGTATGTATTACTGTAGTTATGTATGTATTACTGTATATAGTTAGTTATGTATGTATTACTGTAGTTATGTATGTATTACTGTAGTTATGTATGTATTACTGTATATAGTTAGTTATATATGTATTACTGTAGTTATATATGTATTACTGTATATAGTTAGTTATATATGTATTACTGTAGTTATGTATGTATTACTGTATATAGTTAGTTATGTATGTATTACTGTAGTTATGTATGTATTACTGTAGTTATGTATGTATTACTGTAGTTATGTATGTATTACTGTATATAGTTAGTTAAGTATGTATTACTGTATATAGTAGTTATATATGTATTACTGTCTATAGTTAGTTATGTATGTATTACTGTAGTTATGTATGTATTACTGTAGTTATGTATGTATTACTGTAGTTATATATGTATTACTGTAGTTATGTATGTATTACTGTAGTTATATATGTATTACTGTAGTTATATATGTATTACTGTAGTTATATATGTATTACTGTATATAGTTAGTTATGTATGTATTGCTGTATATAGTCAGTTATATATGTATTACTGTATATAGTTAGTTATATATGTATTACTGTAGTTATATATGTATTACTGTAGTTATATATGTATTACTGTATATAGTTAGTTATATATGTATTACTGTAGTTATATATGTATTACTGTAGTTATATATGTATTACTGTAGTTATATATGTATTACTGTATATAGTCAGTTATGTATGTATTACTGTATATAGTTAGTTATATATGTATTACTGTAGTTATGTATGTATTACTGTATATAGTTAGTTATGTATGTATTACTGTAGTTATATATGTATTACTGTATATAGTTAGTTATGTATGTATTACTGTAGTTATGTATGTATTACTGTATATAGTTAGTTATATATGTATTACTGTATATAGTTAGTTATGTATGTATTACTGTAGTTATATATGTATTACTGTATATAGTTAGTTATGTATGTATTACTGTAGTTATATATGTATTACTGTATATAGTTAGTTATATATGTATTACTGTATATAGTTAGTTATGTATGTATTACTGTATATAGTTAGTTATGTATGTATTACTGTAGTTATGTATGTATTACTGTAGTTATGTATGTATTACTGTAGTTATGTATGTATTACTGTATATAGTTAGTTATGTATGTATTACTGTAGTTATGTATGTATTACTGTAGTTATGTATGTATTACTGTAGTTATGTATGTATTACTGTATATAGTTAGTTATGTATGTATTACTGTAGTTATATATGTATTACTGTATATAGTTAGTTATGTATGTATTACTGTAGTTATGTATGTATTACTGTATATAGTTAGTTATGTATGTATTACTGTAGTTATGTATGTATTACTGTAGTTATGTATGTATTACTGTAGTTATGTATGTATTACTGTATATAGTTAGTTATCTATGTAAATCAAATCAAATCAAATTGTATTGGTCACATACACATGGTTAGCAGATGTCAATGTGAGTGTAGCGAAATGCTTGTGCTTCTAGTTCCGACCATGCAGTGATAACCAACAAGTAATCTAACAATTTCACAACAACTACCTTATACACACAAGTGTAAAGGAATGAATAATAATATGTACATATAAATATATGGATGAGCGATGTCCGAACGGCATAGACAAGATGCAGTAGATGGTATAGAATACAGTATATACATATGAGATGAGTAATGTAGGGTATGTAAACATTATATAAAGTGGCATTGTTTAAAGTGGCTAGTGATACATTTATTACATCCAATTTTTCAATTATTAAAGTGGCTGGAGTTCAGTCAGTATGTTGGCAGCAGCCACTCAATGTTAGTGGTGGCTGTTTAACAGTCTGATGGCCTTGAGATAGAAGCTGTTTTTCAGTCTCTCGGTCCCAGCTTTGATGCACTTGTACTGACCTCACTACCCTCTGGAGAGCCTTACGGTTGTGGGCGGAGCAGACCTCACTACCCTCTGGAGAGCCTTACGGTTGTGGGCGGAGCAGACCTCACTACCCTCTGGAGAGCCTTGCGGTTGTGGGCCAAGCAGACCTCACTACTCTCTGGAGAGCCTTACGGTTGTGGGCGGAGCAGACCTCACTACCCTCTGGAGAGCCTTACGGTTGTGGGCGGAGCAGACCTCACTACCCTCTGGAGAGCCTTACGGTTGTGGGCGGAGCAGACCTCACTACCCTCTGGAGAGCCTTACGGTTGTGGGCGGAGCAGACCTCACTACCCTCTGGAGAGCCTTACGGTTGTGGGCGGAGCAGACCTCACTACCCTCTGGAGAGCCTTGCGGTTGTGGGCGGAGCAGCTGAGGTTAATATTCCTGGAGTGTTTCTTTGCGTCAGGTGGTACGGTGCGACAGCAACGAGGTGGTTTTCAGGCCTGAAGATAGACGAGTTTTTAAATTGAGCTACTTGAATCAGAACAGTGGCATTGTTTAAAGTCACTAGTGATACATTTGTTACATCCCATTTTTCATTATTAAAGTGGCTGGAGTTCAGTCAGTATGTTGGCAGCAGCCACTCAATGTTAGTGATGGCTGCGTTGAGATGAAGATTTACACAATGTTCTCTGGCAAAGTCATTCATCATGTTGCTCAGAGAGAGAGAGAGAGAGAGAGACCTCTTGAAAATTGTTGACATTGCAGGGGGGTAGGATTTACATCATGATAATATTGCTCGACTCTAGTGCAGAACTAATGAAGAAACTATGACCTAGTGTCACGTCGGAATGAGACCAAGGTGCAGCGTTGTGAGCTTTTACAATTTATTATATTTTGTAAAATGTCACCAACAAAACAAGGAAACGACCGTGAAGCGTACAAGGGCAATAGTGCCCCTAACAAAGATCATTTCCCACAATGACAAAAGGGAAAAAGGCTACCTAAGTATGTTTCCCAATCAGAGACAACGATAGACAGCTGCCCCTGATTGAGAACAATACCCGACCAAAACATAGAAATACAAAAACATAGAAAACAGAACATAGAATGCCCACCCAAATCACACCCTGACCAAACCAAATGGAGACATAAAAAGGCTCTCTAAGGTCAGGGCGTGACACCCATTACCTAGGCTACTGTATGGAAGAGCAGTAGAAAACAGTCATATTCAACCATCTTGAATGTACAGTTTGTCAAAATGCAACCATCTGGAATGTACAGTCTGTCAAAATGCACCCATCTGGAATGTACAGTCTGTCAAAATGCAACCATCTGGAATGTACAGTCTGTCAAAATGCACCCATCTGGAATGTCAACTCTTGATGTTTGTTGTTTTGTATTGTGTACTGTAGGACCTGGCCCAGTACATCAATGAAGTGAAGAGAGACAACGAAACCCTGAGAGACATAGCCCAGTATCAGAAATCCATTGAAAACCTTGTAAGCAAATCATCTTGATACGAAAGCCGTTGTGAAGGATAGTTTGGGTTGAGTGTGACCTCTGACCCCCCCCCCTCTTTTCCAGAATCAGTCTCTTAGTGTGTATGGCAGACCGAAAGGAGATGGAGAGGTACGCTTCGCCTCAGGCGACAAACGTGCCAAACAGGACCGGTGAGTGTGTGTGTGTGTCTGGTCTGTTTGTGTGTGTCTGGTCTGTTTGTGTGTGTGTGTGTCTGTCTGGTGTCTGTCTGGTGTGTGTGTGTGTGTGTGTGTGTGTGTGTGTGTGTGTGTGTGTGTGTGTGTGTGTGTGTGTGTGTGTGTGTGTGTGTCTGCTGTATTGCATCTGCTGCTCATAATGCTTTGTGAATGCAGTTATAGATGTTTATGAGAAACTATTCTAGTGCATTATGTATAACCATTTGTTCTTAACTGACCTGCCTATTTAAATACATTTAAAACAATAACTCATTGGGCATTAGAAATGCTCTGATAATATCGTTGTGAAGAGGGTTACCATGGGAACCAAATGCTCTGATAATGTCGTTGTGAAGAGGGTTACCATGGGAACCAAATGCTCTGATAATAGTGTTGTGAAGAGGGTTACCATGGGAACCAAATTCTCTGATAATAGTGTTGTGAAGAGGGTTACCATGGGAACCAAATGCTCTGATAATAGTGTTGTGAAGAGGGTTACCATGGGAACCAAATGCTCTGATAATAGTGTTGTGAAGAGGGTTACCATGGGAACCAAATGCTCTGATAATATCGTTGTGAAGAGGGCTACCATGGGAACCAAATGCTCTGATAATAGTGTTGTGAAGAGGGTTACCATGGGAACCAAATGCTCTGATAATATCGTTGTGAAGAGGGCTACCATGGGAACCAAATGCTCTGATAATATCGTTGCGAAGAGGGTTACCATAGGAACCAAATTATCTGATAATATCGTTGCGAAGAGGGTTACCATGGGAACCAAATGATCTGATAATAGCATTGCGAAGAGGGTTACCATGGGAACCAAATTATCTTATTTTTGTCTCCAGCTCAATGATTAAAAATCAGAGGTTGATTTATTTTGTCCCCACCTCGCTAGAACCCAATGTAAAGCCTGTTGCCAGAAACATTGGTGTCTTCTGTGACCATGACTTGAACCTCGAGCAGCATGTAACTCAAGTTGTCCGGTCCTGCTTTTATCATATAACAAAAATAGCCTAATTAGAGTCAATGATCAGGGCTTGTAGATTCAGTGTCTCTTTTTAAATCCTGTTAGCTCACAGAATGGTGTCCGTCATTTCTCCTCCTTGTAGATTCAGTGTCTCTTTTTAAATCCCTGCTGAAGAAACACTTTTATAAAGACGTTTTTAATGTATGACTTCAATGTATGATTTTAATTCGATATGTTGTTTCATTTTCCTTCCTCCTGTTTTTGTTTGTTTTGTTTTTGTCAGTACTTTTCTTTTATTAATTTGTGAAGTGAAGCTCTTTGTTACCTGCATTGAAAAGCACCATACAAAGAGAGTTATTATTATTATTGTCTCATCTGACCAAGACTGTGAAGAGGAAACGTTGTGTATTTGGGGGAATAAAGCACTGTGAAATAGTCCTGTCAACAACAACAACAACAACATAAAGTCTTTCTACCTCTGTTATTTTTTCCCCCTGACAGGCACATCTTCCTGTTCGATGCTGCTGTGATCCTCTGTAAGAGGAGAGGAGACAACTACGAGATGAAGGAGGTGATCACCCTGTATCACTTCAAGATCACTAACAACCCCACGTCAGACAAGGAGACCAGAAAGGTGTGTTCGTGTGTCTGTGTCTGTGTCTGTGTGTGTGTGTGTGTGTGTGTGTGTAGGTGTGTGTGTGTGGGTGTGTGTGTCTGTGTCTGTGTGTGTGTGTGTGTGTGTGTGTGTGTGTGTGTGTGTGTGTGTGTGTGTGTGTGTGTGTGTGTGTGTGTGTGTGTGTGTGTGTGCGCGCATGTGTGTGAGTGTGTATTCATGACGGAGTGCACATAATACAATTATAGCTTTTTATCATTCTTCAATTTATTCCCACTTTAATTATTATGTTTAAGGGAAGTGTTTGTTGCAGCTCAGATGGTACTGTCCAGAAGGGGTCGTGCTATACTTTTATTTAGTAACTTTTAGGAGGTGTTTGACTAAAAGCGACTCAGACACGTATTCAGATTGCCACGTTGATTCATTAGAACATTGTGTCGGTTTGAAGGATGGAACAGCTTGATTTTTCGCTCCAGATGGTGTTTTTATTAAACATCTCCTTGTGCCTGATGGTATAAAACAAAACACACACACACACACACACACACACACACACACACACACACACACACACACACACACACACACAAACACACACACACACACACACACATAGCAACAACAAGCACCTGATGTATGATATCCACCTTTCTGGATAATGATACATTGTAGAATTGGTTGCCGGAGATAATCATCATTTTGGCTTATTATAATAGCTCTCATTTGTTAAAAAAAATAAGACAATATTTATAAAATCTCAGCAACATGCATCGCTCCTGTTACTTTAAGACCATCAGCAACATGCTGTTACTTTAAGACCATCAGCAACATGCTGTTACTTTAAGACCATCAGCAACATGCATCGCTCCTGTTACTTTAAGACCATCAGCAACATGCTGTTACTTTAAGACCATCAGCAACATGCATCGCTCCTGTTACTTTAAGACCATTGTCTATCCTATAACTCTAGAGACCTACTCATCCAGATAAGCTGGTTTATACTGTACCTGTTTTCACACACCCCTTCACCTACCCCCCTATGTGATTGGCCAAGAGGCTCTCTTTCTCTTATCTGATTGGCTGGTGGCTTACCCTGACCACTATACCTCTGAGCTCTGAGTGATGAATGGGACTATAACCTAAAGGCCACTTTAAAGGGGAAATCTGGACTTGACGCATCCATTTGTTGTTGTTTAAATCTCAGATTGCCCTTTTTAAAGTCTGTTTTTATTGTTTTATGAGCACAGCTTCCCTGAGCACTGAGCAGTACAGTACATGTAGGATACAGCTTCCCTGAGCACTGAGCAGTACAGTACATGTAGGATACAGCTTCCCACTGCACTGAGCAGTACAGTACATGTAGGCAACAGCTTCCCTGAGCACTGAGCAGTACAGTACATGTAGGATACAGCTTCCCACTGCACTGAGCAGTACAGTACATGTAGGCAACAGCTTCCCTGAGCACTGAGCAGTACAGTACATGTAGGTTACAGCTTCCCTGAGCACTGAGCAGTACAGTACATGTAGGATACAGCTTCCCTGAGCACTGAGCAGTACAGTACATGTAGGATACAGCTTCCCTGAGCACTGAGCAGTACAGTACATGTAGGATACAGCTTCCCTGAGCACTGAGCAGTACAGTACATGTAGGATACAGCTTCCCTGAGCACTGAGCAGTACAGTACATGTAGGCTACAGCTTCCTGAGCACTGAGCAGTACAGTACATGTAGGATACAGCTTCCTGAGCACTGAGCAGTACAGTACATGTAGGATACAGCTTCCCTGAGCACTGAGCAGTACAGTACATGTAGGCTACAGCTTCCCTGAGCACTGAGCAGTACAGTACATGTAGGATACAGCTTCCCTGAGCACTGAGCAGTACAGTACATGTAGGATACAGCTTCCCTGAGCACTGAGCAGTACAGTACATGTAGGATACAGCTTCCCTGTGCACTGAGCAGTACAGTACATGTAGGATACAGCTTCCCTGAGCACTGAGCAGTACAGTACATGTAGGATACAGCTTCCCTGAGCACTGAGCAGTACAGTACATGTAGGATACAGCTTCCCTGAGCACTGAGCAGTACAGTACATGTAGGATACAGCTTCCTGAGCACTGAGCAGTACAGTACATGTAGGCTACAGCTTCCCTGAGCACTGAGCAGTACAGTACATGTAGGATACAGCTTCCCTGAGCACTGAGCAGTACAGTACATGTAGGATACAGCTTCCCTGAGCACTGAGCAGTACAGTACATGTAGGATACAGCTTCCCTGTGCACTGAGCAGTACAGTACATGTAGGATACAGCTTCCCTGAGCACTGAGCAGTACAGTACATGTAGGATACAGCTTCCCTGAGCACTGAGCAGTACAGTACATGTAGGATACAGCTTCCTGTGCACTGAGCAGTACAGTACATGTAGGATACAGCTTCCCTGTGCACTGAGCAGTACAGTACATGTAGGATACAGCTTCCTGAGCACTGAGCAGTGCAGTACATGTAGGCTACAGCTTCCTGTGCACTGAGCAGTACAGTACATGTAGGATACAGCTTCCCTGAGCACTGAGCAGTACAGTACATGTAGGATACAGCTTCCCTGAGCACTGAGCAGTACAGTACATGTAGGCTACAGCTTCCCTGAGCACTGAGCAGTACAGTACATGTAGGATACAGCTTCCCTGAGCACTGAGCAGTACAGTACATGTAGGATACAGCTTCCCTGAGCACTGAGCAGTACAGTACATGTAGGCTACAGCTTCCCTGAGCACTGAGCAGTACAGTACATGTAGGATACAGCTTCCTGAGCACTGAGCAGTACAGTACATGTAGGATACAGCTTCCCTGAGCACTGAGCAGTACAGTACATGTAGGATACAGCTTCCCTGTGCACTGAGCAGTACAGTACATGTAGGATACAGCTTCCCTGAGCACTGAGCAGTACAGTACATGTAGGATACAGCTTCCCTGAGCACTGAGCAGTACAGTACATGTAGGATACAGCTTCCCTGTGCACTGAGCAGTACAGTACATGTAGGATACAGCTTCCCTGTGCACTGAGCAGTACAGTACATGTAGGATACAGCTTCCCTGAGCACTGAGCAGTGCAGTACATGTAGGCTACAGCTTCCCTGTGCACTGAGCAGTACAGTACATGTAGGATACAGCTTCCCTGAGCACTGAGCAGTACAGTACATGTAGGATACAGCTTCCCTGAGCACTGAGCAGTACAGTACATGTAGGCAACAGCTTCCCTGAGCACTGAGCAGTACAGTACATGTAGGATACAGCTTCCCTGTGCACTGAGCAGTACAGTACATGTAGGATACAGCTTCCCTGTGCACTGAGCAGTACAGTACATGTAGGATACAGCTTCCTGTGCACTGAGCAGTACAGTACATGTAGGATACAGCTTCCTGAGCACTGAGCAGTACAGTACATGTAGGATACAGCTTCCCTGAGCACTGAGCAGTACAGTACATGTAGGATACAGCTTCCTGAGCACTGAGCAGTACAGTACATGTAGGCTACAGCTTCCCTGTGCACTGAGCAGTACAGTACATGTAGGATACAGCTTCCTGAGCACTGAGCAGTACAGTACATGTAGGATACAGCTTCCCTGAGCACTGAGCAGTACAGTACATGTAGGATACAGCTTCCTGTGCACTGAGCAGTACAGTACATGTAGGATACAGCTTCCCTGAGCACTGAGCAGTACAGTACATGTAGGATACAGCTTCCCTGAGCACTGAGCAGTACAGTACATGTAGGATACAGCTTCCCTGAGCACTGAGCAGTACAGTACATGTAGGATACAGCTTCCCTGAGCACTGAGCAGTACAGTACATGTAGGCTACAGCTTCCTGTGCACTGAGCAGTACAGTACATGTAGGATACAGCTTCCCTGAGCACTGAGCAGTACAGTACATGTAGGATACAGCTTCCCTGAGCACTGAGCAGTACAGTACATGTAGGATACAGCTTCCCTGTGCACTGAGCAGTACAGTACATGTAGGATACAGCTTCCCTGAGCACTGAGCAGTACAGTACATGTAGGATACAGCTTCCCTGAGCACTGAGCAGTACAGTACATGTAGGATACAGCTTCCCTGAGCACTGAGCAGTACAGTACATGTAGGATACAGCTTCCCTGAGCACTGAGCAGTACAGTACATGTAGGATACAGCTTCCCTGAGCACTGAGCAGTACAGTACATGTAGGCTACAGCTTCCCTGTGCACTGAGCAGTACAGTACATGTAGGATACAGCTTCCCTGAGCACTGAGCAGTACAGTACATGTAGGATACAGCTTCCCTGAGCACTGAGCAGTACAGTACATGTAGGATACAGCTTCCCTGTGCACTGAGCAGTACAGTACATGTAGGATACAGCTTCCCTGAGCACTGAGCAGTACAGTACATGTAGGATACAGCTTCCCTGAGCACTGAGCAGTACAGTACATGTAGGCAACAGCTTCCCTCTGCACTGAGCAGTACAGTACATGTAGGATACAGCTTCCCTGAGCACTGAGCAGTACAGTACATGTAGGCAACAGCTTCCCTCTGCACTGAGCAGTACAGTACATGTAGGATACAGCTTCCCTGTGCACTGAGCAGTACAGTACATGTAGGATACAGCTTCCCTGTGCACTGAGCAGTACAGTACATGTAGGATACAGCTTCCCTGAGCACTGAGCAGTACAGTACATGTAGGATACAGCTTCCCTGAGCACTGAGCAGTACAGTACATGTAGGATACAGCTTCCCTGAGCACTGAGCAGTACAGTACATGTAGGATACAGCTTCCCTGAGCACTGAGCAGTACAGTACATGTAGGATACAGCTTCCCTGTGCACTGAGCAGTACAGTACATGTAGGATACAGCTTCCCTGTGCACTGAGCAGTACAGTACATGTAGGATACAGCTTCCCTGAGCACTGAGCAGTACAGTACATGTAGGATACAGCTTCCCTGAGCACTGAGCAGTACAGTACATGTAGGCAACAGCTTCCATGTGCACTGAGCAGTACAGTACATGTAGGCAACAGCTTCCCTGAGCACTGAGCAGTACAGTACATGTAGGCAACAGCTTCCATGTGCACTGAGCAGTACAGTACATGTAGGCCACAGCTTCCCTGTGCACTGAGCAGTACAGTACATGTAGGCAACAGCTTCCCTGAGCACTGAGCAGTACAGTACATGTAGGATACAGCTTCCCTGTGCACTGAGCAGTACAGTACATGTAGGCAACAGCTTCCCTGTGCACTGAGCAGTACAGTACATGTAGGCAACAGCTTCCCTGTGCACTGAGCAGTACAGTACATGTAGGATACAGCTTCCCTGTGCACTGAGCAGTACAGTACATGTAGGATACAGCTTCCCTGTGCACTGAGCAGTACAGTACATGTAGGCCACAGCTTCCCTGTGCACTGAGCAGTACAGTACATGTAGGCAACAGCTTCCCTGAGCACTGAGCAGTACAGTACATGTAGGATACAGCTTCCCTGTGCACTGAGCAGTACAGTACATGTAGGCAACAGCTTCCCTGTGCACTGAGCAGTACAGTACATGTAGGATACAGCTTCCCTGAGCACTGAGCAGTACAGTACATGTAGGCAACAGCTTCCATGTGCACTGAGCAGTACAGTACATGTAGGCCACAGCTTCCCTGTGCACTGAGCAGTACAGTACATGTAGGCAACAGCTTCCCTGAGCACTGAGCAGTACAGTACATGTAGGATACAGCTTCCCTGTGCACTGAGCAGTACAGTACATGTAGGCAACAGCTTCCCTGTGCACTGAGCAGTACAGTACATGTAGGCAACAGCTTCCCTGTGCACTGAGCAGTACAGTACATGTAGGATACAGCTTCCCTGTGCACTGAGCAGTACAGTACATGTAGGATACAGCTTCCCTGTGCACTGAGCAGTACAGTACATGTAGGCCACAGCTTCCCTGTGCACTGAGCAGTACAGTACATGTAGGCAACAGCTTCCCTGAGCACTGAGCAGTACAGTACATGTAGGATACAGCTTCCCTGTGCACTGAGCAGTACAGTACATGTAGGCAACAGCTTCCCTGTGCACTGAGCAGTACAGTACATGTAGGCAACAGCTTCCCTGTGCACTGAGCAGTACAGTACATGTAGGATACAGCTTCCCTGTGCACTGAGCAGTACAGTACATGTAGGATACAGCTTCCCTGTGCACTGAGCAGTACAGTACATGTAGGCAACAGCTTCCCTGTGCACTGAGCAGTACAGTACATGTAGGCAACAGCTTCCCTGTGCACTGAGCAGTACAGTACATGTAGGCAACAGCTTCCCTGTGCACTGAGCAGTACAGTACATGTAGGCCACAGCTTCCCTGTGCACTGAGCAGTACAGTACATGTAGGCCACAGCTTCCCTGTGCACTGAGCAGTACAGTACATGTAGGCCACAGCTTCCCTGTGCACTGAGCAGTACAGTACATGTAGGCAACAGCTTCCCTGAGCACTGAGCAGTACAGTACATGTAGGCCACAGCTTCCCTGTGCACTGAGCAGTACAGTACATGTAGGCAACAGCTTCCCTGAGCACTGAGCAGTACAGTACATGTAGGCAACAGCTTCCCTGTGCACTGAGCAGTACAGTACATGTAGGCAACAGCTTCCCTGTGCACTGAGCAGTACAGTACATGTAGGCCACAGCTTCCCTGTGCACTGAGCAGTACAGTACATGTAGGCAACAGCTTCCCTGAGCACTGAGCAGTGCAGTACATGTAGGATACAGCTTCCCTGAGCACTGAGCAGTACAGTACATGTAGGCCACAGCTTCCCGTGCACTGAGCAGTACAGTACATGTAGGCAACAGCTTCCCTGTGCACTGAGCAGTACAGTACATGTAGGCCACAGCTTCCCTGTGCACTGAGCAGTACAGTACATGTAGGCAACAGCTTCCCTGTGCACTGAGCAGTACAGTACATGTAGGCCACAGCTTCCCTGAGCACTGAGCAGTGCAGTACATGTAGGATACAGCTTCCCTGAGCACTGAGCAGTACAGTACATGTAGGCCACAGCTTCCCGTGCACTGAGCAGTACAGTACATGTAGGATACAGCTTCCCTGTGCACTGAGCAGTACAGTACATGTAGGATACAGCTTCCCTGAGCACTGAGCAGTACAGTACATGTAGGCCACAGCTTCCCTGAGCACTGAGCAGTACAGTACATGTAGGATACAGCTTCCCTGTGCACTGAGCAGTACAGTACATGTAGGCTACAGCTTCCCTGTGCACTGAGCAGTACAGTACATGTAGGATACAGCTTCCCTGAGCACTGAGCAGTGCAGTACATGTAGGCCACAGCTTCCCTGTGCACTGAGCAGTACAGTATATGTAGGATACAGCTTCCCTGAGCACTGAGCAGTGCAGTACATGTAGGCCACAGCTTCCCTGTGCACTGAGCAGTACAGTATATGTAGGCCACAGCTTCCCTGAGCACTGAGCAGTACAGTATATGTAGGCCACAGCTTCCCACTGCACTGAGCAGTACAGTACATGTAGGATACAGCTTCCCTGTGCACTGAGCAGTACAGTACATGTAGGCCACAGCTTCCCTGAGCACTGAGCAGTACAGTACATGTAGGCCACACCTTCCATGTGCACTGAGCAGTACAGTACATGTAGGCAACAGCTTCCCTGTGCACTGAGCAGTGCAGTACATGTAGGATACAGAGGCCTATTACAGCAGAACACACAATATTACCACTTGTTTATTGTGCCGACATTTGGGTCAGAGTTATATTTTTCAAGACAACTTCCTCTCTGAGTATTAACAGGGAGAGGTGGTTGTAGCAGGTTGTTATCACAGAGGCTGGAGTAATGGCTAGTCTTTGAAGTGGCTAATCGTTAGTGATTAAGTCCTGAAGTGTCTTGTCCGCCTCGTTGTCTGGGGCTACATAGACACCTGGCCAGGAGAACTCTGGGAACTCTCTCTTTCTCTCTTTCTCTCTCAATTAATTTTAAATTTAAGGGCTTTATTGGCATGGGAGACATATGTTAACATTGCCAAATGCAAGTGAAGTAGATAATAAACAAAAGTGAAATAAACAATACAAATTAACAGTAAACATTACACTCAGAAGTTCCAAAAGGATAGACATTTCAAATGTCTCTCTCTTTCTTTCTCTCTGTCCTCTCTCTCTGTCCTCTCTCTCTCTGTTCTCTCTCTCTCTGTCCTCTATCTCTTTGTTCTCTCTCTTTGTCCTCTCTCTGTCCTCTCTCTCTGTCCTCTCTCTCTGGCCTCTCTCTTTCTCTCTCTCTCTGTCCTCTCTTTCTCTGTCCTCTCTCTCCCTGTCCTCTCTCTCTGTTCTCTCTCTCTCCCTGTCCTCTCTCTCTGTTCTCTCTGTTCTCTCTCTCTCTGTCCTCTCTGTCCTCTCTCTCTCTCTGTCATCTCTCTCTCTGTCCTCCCTCTCTCTCTCTGTTCTTTCTCTGTCCTCTCTCTCACACTCTGTCCTCTTCCTCAGTCCTCTCTGTGCTCTCTCTCTCTACCCCTGTGTACCCCACTCTCTCTCTTTCTATGTTCATTCCCATCTTCTACCGCTTGATGACCCCCTCTATCTACCGCTCTGTCTCTTTCTAGTTGACATTCTCATCCCTCTGTTGTAGTGGTCCTATGGGCTCTACCTAGCACACGACCAGGGGCAGAGCGGCTTCGAGTTCTTCTTCAAGACCAAGGAGCTGAGGAAGAAGTGGCTGGAGCAGTTTGGCATGGCCATGTGAGTCTTCTGTCCCATGTCCCATGTCTCACCCCTGCCTAACTCCTGTAGCGGTGTGAGTGTTGTGAGTGTTCTGTGAGAGAGACATATAGTGTGTGTCTTCTACTGTCTGTACAGAGCGTGATTAATGACCGTCACAGTACTGACGGGTCACTCTTCAGGTCTGTACTGAGTGTGATTAATGACGGGTCACTCTTCAGGTCTGTACAGAGTGTGATTAATGACGGGTCACTCTTCAGGTCTGTACAGAGTGTGATTAATGACAGGTCACTCTTCAGGTCTGTACAGAGTGTGATTAATGACGGGTCACTCTTCAGGTCTGTACAGAGTGTGATTAATGACGGGTCACTCTTCAGGTCTGTACAGAGTGTGATTAATGACCCACCACAGTACTGACAGGTCACTCTTCAGGTCTGTACAGAGTGTGATTAATGACCCACCACAGTACTGACAGGTCACTCTTCAGGTCTGTACAGAGTGTGATTAATGACCGTCACATGTATGTATAATGTATAATCTATTTAAATATAAAGGGGATGTATAATCTATTTAAATATTAAGGGGATGTATAAACTATTTAAATATAAAGGGGATGTATAAACTATTTAAATATAAAGGGGATGTATAAACTATTTAAATATAAAGGGGATGTTTAATCTATTTAAATATAAAGGGGATGTATAATCTATTTAAATATTAAGGGGATGTATAATCTATTTAAATATTAAGGGGATGTATAATCTATTTAAATATTAAGGGGATGTATAAACTATTTAAATATAAAGGGGATGTATAAACTATTTAAATATAAAGGGGATGTATAAACTATTTAAATATTAAGGGGATGTATAATCTATTTAAATATAAGGGGGATGTATAAACTATTTAAATATTAAGGGGATGTATAATCTATTTAAATATAAAGGGGATGTATAATCTATTTAAATATAAAGGGGATGCTTACTGGATCAAATGAATCACCGGTGGCGTAAACTTCGATAAACCCCATTATATTACTGGACTGGACTGAATCTCTGCAATAGGCTGGAGATCTAACAATGTCTTGACAAAGAGGCTGAATAGTGGCTCTTACTCAGAATGAGTTTTAACAAGTAGGCCATTGACTGAACTAAGTGCACAGTTGGCCATAGGACTATTGTCCCTGCCAAGTCCTATGTGGTCTCTTTCAGTCATTTGCTGGGGACTTCACTCCCACCTGTGTACGAACAGGTACGTGTCATCAGCCAAACACAAACACACCTGGTAATGCTAGTGGGGGGAGAGGGGAACGTGTCATACTGTACTTATCTTAGAGAGGAGGAGGAGGACGAGGAGATCAAAGAATCTGTTACTATTAGATACATTGTTGGCACTGACAACTGCATTTACAATCAGTTTGGGGTGGGGGCAGCTGCTATAGCAACACACAGCAGGTGGTGGGGGCAGCTGCTATAGCAACACACAGCAGGGGGTAGGGGCAGCTGCTATAGGAACACACAGCAGGGGGTGGGGGCAGCTGCTATAGCAACACACAGCAGGGGTGGGGGCAGCTGCTATAGCAACACACAGCAGGTGGTGGGGGGCAGCTGCTATAGCAACACACAGCAGGGGGTAGGGGCAGCTGCTATAGCAACACACAGCAGGGGGTGGGGGCAGCTGCTATAGCAACACACAGCAGGTGGTGGGGGGCAGCTGCTATAGCAACACACAGCAGGGGGTAGGGGCAGCTGCTATAGCAACACACAGCAGGGGGTGGGGGCAGCTGCTATAGCAACACACAGCAGGGGGTGGGGGCAGCTGCTATAGCAACACACAGCAGGTGGTGGGGGGCAGCTGCTATAGCAACGCACAGCAGGGGTAGGGGCAGCTGCTATAGCAACACACAGCAGGGGGTGGGGGCAGCTGCTATAGCAACACACAGCAGGTGGTGGGGGGCAGCTGCAATAGCAACACAATGCAGGGGGGGCAGCTGCTATAGCAACACACAGCAGGGGGGCAGCTGCTATAGCAAAACACAGCAGGGGGTGGGGCAGCTGCTATAGCAACACACAGCAGGGGGTGGGGACAGCTGCTATAGCAACACACAGCAGGGGGTGGGGCAGCTGCTATAGCAACACACAGCAGGGGGTGGGGGCAGCTGCTAAAGCAACACACAGCAGGGGTGGGGCAGCTGCTATAGCAACACACAGCAGGGGTGGGGGCAGCTGCTATAGCAACACACAGCAGGGGTGGGGCAGCTGCTATAGCAACACACAGCAGGGGGGCAGCTACTATAGCAACACACAGCAGGGGGGCAGCTGCAATAGCAACACACAGCGGGGGGTGGGGGCAGCTGCTATAGCAACACACAGCAGGGTTGGCAGCTACTATAGCAACACAATGCAGGGGGATGGGCAGCTGCTATAGCAACACACAGCAGGTGGGGCAGCTGCTATATCAACAAACAGCGGGGGTGGGGGCAGCTGCTATAGCAACACACAGCAGGGGGTGGGCAGCTGCTATAGCAACACACAGCAGGGGGTGGGGGCAGCTACTATAGCAACACACAGCAGGGGGGGGGAGCTACTATAGCAACACACAACAGGGGGAGGCAGCTGCTATAGTAACACACAGCAGGGGGGGCAGCTGCTATAGCAACACACAGCAGGGGGTGGGGGCAGCTGCTATAGCAACACACAGCAGGGGGGCAGCTACTATAGCAACACACAGCAGGGGGGCAGCTACTATAGCAACACACAGCAGGGGGGCAGCTACTATAGCAACACACAGCAGGTGGGGCAGCTGCTATAGCAACAAACAGCGGGGGTGGGGGCAGCTGCCATAGCAACACACAGCAGGGGGTGGGGGCAGCTGCTATAGCAACACACAGCAGGTGGTGGGGGGCAGCTGCTATAGCAACACACAGCAGGGGGTAGGGGCAGCTGCTATAGCAACACACAGCAGGGGGTGGGGGCAGCTGCTATAGCAACACACAGCAGGTGGTGGGGGGCAGCTGCTATAGCAACACACAGCAGGGGGTAGGGGCAGCTGCTATAGCAACACACAGCAGGGGGTGGGGGCAGCTGCTATAGCAACACACAGCAGGTGGTGGGGGCAGCTGCTATAGCAACACACAGCAGGGGTAGGGGCAGCTGCTATAGCAACACACAGCAGGGGGTGGGGGCAGCTGCTATAGCAACACACAGCAGGTGGTGGGGGGGCAGCTGCAATAGCAACACAATGCAGGGGGGCAGCTGCTATAGCAACACACAGCAGGGGGGCAGCTGCTATAGCAAAACACAGCAGGGGGTGGGGGCAGCTGCTATAGCAACACACAGCAGGGGGTGGGGACAGCTGCTATAGCAACACACAGCAGGGGGTGGGGCAGCTGCTATAGCAACACACAGCAGGGGGTGGGGGCAGCTGCTAAAGCAACACACAGCAGGGGGTGGGGCAGCTGCTATAGCAAACACACAGGGGGTGGGGGCAGCTGCTATAGCAACACACAGCAGGGGGTGGGGCAGCTGCTATAGCAGCAAACAGCAGGGGGTGGGGCAGCTGCTATAGCAACACACAGCAGGGGGGCAGCTACTATAGCAACACACAGCAGGGGGCAGCTGCAATAGCAACACACAGCGGGGTTTGGGGCAGCTGCTATAGCAACACACAGCAGGGTTGGCAGCTACTATAGCAACACAATGCAGGGGGTGGGCAGCTGCTATAGCAACACACAGCAGGTGGGGCAGCTGCTATATCAACAAACAGCGGGGGTGGGGCAGCTGCTATAGCAACACACAGCAGGGGGTGGGCAGCTGCTATAGCAACACACAGCAGGGGGTGGGGGCAGCTACTATAGCAACACACAGCAGGGGGGCAGCTACTATAGCAACACACAGCAGGGGGAGGCAGCTGCTATAGTAACACACAGCAGGGGGGGCAGCTGCTATAGCAACACACAGCAGGGGGTGGGGGCAGCTGCTATAGCAACACACAGCAGGGGGGCAGCTACTATAGCAACACACAGCAGGGGGGGCAGCTACTATAGCAACACACAGCAGGGGGGCAGCTACTATAGCAACACACAGCAGGTGGGGCAGCTGCTATAGCAACAAACAGCGGGGGTGGGGGCAGCTGCTATAGCAACACACAGCAGGGGGTGGGCAGCTGCTATAGCAACACACAGCAGGGGTGGGGGCAGCTACTATAGCAACACACAGCAGGGGGGCAGCTACTATAGCAACACACAGCAGGGGGAGGCAGCTGCTATAGCAACACACAGCAGGGGGGCAGCTGCTATAGCAACACACAGCAGGGGTGGGGGAAGCTGCTATAGCAACACACAGCATGGGGGGGCAGCTACTATAGCAACACACAGCAGGGGGAGGTCAGCTGCTATAGCAACACACAGCAGAGGGGGCAGCTGCTATAGCAACACACAGCTGGGGGGACAGCTGCTATAGCAACACACAGCAGAGGGGGCAGCTGCTATAGCAACACACAGCGGGGGGAGGGACAGCTGCTATAGCAACACACAGCAGAGGGGAGGCTACTATAGCAACACACAGCAGGGTGGGGGGGGCAGCTACTATAGCAACACTCAGGAGGGGGCAGCTACTATAGCAACACTCAGCAGGGAGGGGCAGCTGCTATAGCAACACAATGCAGGGGGTGGGCAGCTGCTATAGCAACACAAAGCAGGGGGGACGACAGCTGCTATAGCAACACACAGCAGGGGGTGGGGGCAGCTGCTATAGCAACACACAGCAGGGGGTGGGCAGCTGCTATAGCAACACACAGCAGGGGGTGGGGCAGCTGCTATAGCAACACACAGCAGGGGGTGGGCAGCTACTATAGCAACACACAGCAGGGGGTGGGCAGCTGCTATAGCAACACACAGCAGGGGGTGGGGGCAGCTGCTATAGCAACACACAACAGGGGGGGGCAGCTACTATAGCAACACACAGCAGGGGGTTGGGCAGCTGCTATAGCAACACACAGCAGGGGGGCAGCTGCTATAGCAACACACAGCAGGGGGGCAGCTGCTATAGCAACACACAGCAGGGTGTTGGACAGCTGCTATAGCAACACACAGCAGGGGGTGGGCAGCTGCTATAGCAACACACAGCAGGGGGCAGCTGCTATAGCAACACATAGCAGGGGGCAGCTGCTATAGCAACACACAGCAGGGTGTTGGACAGCTACTATAGCAACACACAGCAGGGGGTGGGCAGCTGCTATAGCAACACACAGCAGGGGGTGGGCAGCTGCTATAGCAACACACAGCAGGGGGTGGCAGCTGCTATAGCAACACTCAGCAGGGGGTTGGGCAGCTGTTATAGCAACATAATGCAGGGGGGGGGCAGCTGCTATAGCAACACAATGCAGGGGGGTTAGCTGCTATAGCAACACACAGCAGGGGGTGGCAGCTGCTATAGCAACACTCAGCAGGGGGTTGGGCAGCTGTTATAGCAACACAATGCAGGGGGGGGCAGCTGCTATAGCAACACAATGCAGGGGGGTTAGCTGCTATAGCAACACACAGCAGGGGGTGGGAGGCAGCTGCTTAAGCAAAAAGTAATTTAAAAGTAATTTACAACATTTACAATGTCTACACTGTATTTCTGATCAATTTGATGTTATCATAATGGACAAAAAATGTGCTTTTCTTTCAAAACGAAGGGAATTTCTAAGTGTCCACAAACTGTTGACTGGTAGTATACATACGGTTGAAGTCGGAAGTTTACATACACCTTAGCCAACTACATTTAAACTCAGTTTTTCACAATTCCTGACATTTAATCCTAGTAAAGATTCCCTGTCTTAGGTCAGTTATTATCACTACTTTATTTTAAGAATGTGAAATGTCAGAATAATAGTAGAGAGAAGGATTTATTTCAGCTTTTAGTTTTTTCATCACATTCCCAGTGGGTCAGAAGTTTACATGCTCTCAATTAGTATTTGGTAGCATTGCTTGTAAATTGTTTAACTTGGGTCAAACGTTTTGGGTATCCTTCCACAAGCTTCCCACATTAAGTGGGACAGAGCTGACAGAGCTGCTGTAACTGAGTCAGGTTTGTAGGCCTCCTTGCTCGCACACGCTTTTTCAGTTCTGCCCACAGATGTTCTACAGGATTGAGGTCAGGGCTTTGTGATGGCCACTCCAATGCCTTGACTTTGTTGTCCTTAAGCCATTTTGCCACAACTTTGGAAGTATGCTTGTGGTCATTGTCCATTTGGAAGACCCATTTGCAACCAAGCTTTAACTTCCTGACTGATGTCTTGAGATGTTTCTTCAATATATCCACATCATTTTCCTACCTCATGAAGCCATCTATTTTATGAAGTGCACCAGTCCCTCCTGCAGCAAAGCATCCCCACAACATGATGCTGCCACCCCCGTGCTTCACAGTTGGGATGGTGTTCCTCGGCTTGCAAGCATCCCCCTTTTTCCTCCAGACATAATGATGGCCATTATGACCAAACAGTTCTATTTTTGTTTCATCAGACCAGAGGACATTTTTCCAAACAAGTATGATCTTTGTCCCCATGTGCAGTTTCAAACCGTAGTCTGGCTTTTTTATGGCGGTTTTGGAGCAGTGGCTTCTTCCTTGCTGAGCGGCCTTTCAGGTTATGTCGATATAGGACTCGTTTTACTGTGGATATAGATACTTTTGTACCTGTTTCCTCCAGCATCTTCACAAGGTCCTTTGCTGTTGTTCTGGGATTGATTTGCACTTTTCGCACCAAAGTACGTTCATCTCTAGGAGACAGAACGCGTCTCCTTCCTGAGAGGAATGATGGCTGTGTGGTCCTATGGTGTTTATACTTGCGTACGATTGTTTGTACAGATGAACGTGGTACCTTCATTCATTTGTTAATTGCTCCCAAGGATTAACCAGACTTGGCTGATTTCTTTTGATTTTCCCATGATGTCAAGTAAAGAGGCACTGAGTTTGAAGGCAGGCCTTGAAATACATCCACAGGTACAATTTACTCAAATGATGTCAATTAGTCTATCAGAAGCTTTTAAAGCCATAAATAGAGAGTATACAGTGGCAGAATACCTGACCACTGTGACTGCCCCAAACTTTGAAAGCTTTGACTATGTACACACTCAGTGAGCATAGCCTTGCTATTGAGAAAGGCCGCCATAGGCAGACCTGGCTCTCAAGAGAAGACAGGCTATGTGCACACTGCCCACAAAATGAGGTGGAAACTGAGCTGCACTTCCTAACCTCCTGCCAAATGTATGACCATATTATAGACACATATTTCCTTCAGATTCCACAGATCCGCAAAGAATTTGAAAACAAACCCAATTTTGATAAACTCCCATATCTACTGGGTGAAATACCAGTGTGCCATCACAGCAGCAAGATCTATGACCTGTTGCCACAAGAAAAGGGCAACCAGGGAGGAAAAAACACCATATTTGTTTTTATTTATTTTCCCTTTTGTACTTTAAGTATTTGTACATAATTTGACATTTGAAATGTCTTTATTATTTTGGAACTTTTGTGAGTGTAATGTTGAATGTATATTTGTATTCTTTATTTAACTTTTGTTTATTATCTACTTCACTTGCTTTGGCAACGTTAACATATGTTTCCCATGCCATTAAAACCGTTAAATTTAAATTGAGTTTGGAGGGGGGTAGAGAGAGTGTGAGAGAGAGAGAGAGAGAGAGAGAGAGAGAGAGAGAGAGAGTGTGAGAGAGAGAGAGAGAGAGAGGGGAAGAGAGACACTCTTTCAGTTTATTTGACACCCAATCACTGAGTCACTTGGCTCCCTGGAGAGACTAAGGACTGATCCCAAACTGCTGTTTTGTCACGCGCTGCTGTTTCATGTTAGCCACCTGCTGTGCCCACGCTGACATCAGCTCAGCGCATTGAGGAGCAGGAGGAGAGACATTTAGACCGATGATGTCATAGCACTTTAGTCCAACACACTCAGGAATATACTTGACCTAAGAATCAGGAAGTCTGTCTCGGGCTTGCTACCAGGTGGTGTTTTTGTTTAGTGATGTCAGCTGGCACTATTGGACTAATGGGAATAATATAGAAATAAGTATGGATGACTGCAGATACCTTACCTCACAATGTGACAGTGAAAACATACGTTTGTCTTTTCTAGTCTTGTTTCCTCACGTCTTTTCTCTCCCTCCCTCTGTCCCGTAGATCCAACATCCGTCCAGAGAACGGCACCAGTAACTCCCACGAGTTCAAGATGCACACCTTTGACAGAATCACATCCTGTAGCTACTGCCACATGCTGCTAAGGTACAGGGTCACACAGTATAGTTGTCCTCTTGCATGTTCCAATCAATGTTCTAGGAATGCCCCTGACTGTCATCCACCCAGAATGGGAGGTTAGGGGTCATACAGGTTCATCTACTGGGTTTTTGTCACATCTGCCCTGGTGTGATCCAGATATATGCTCATTGCTTGTAGACACAGGTTGTCATTCACATGTCATGTAGTGAGTGTGTGTGTGCAGGTGGTGTGTGTGTGTGTGTGTGTGTGTGTGTGTGTGTGTGTGTGTGTGTGTGTGTGTGTGTGTGTGTGTGTGTGTGTGTGTGTGTGTGTGTGTGTGTGTGTGTGTGTGTGTGTGTGTGTGTGTGTGTGTGCGTGTGTGTGGCTCACCAGCGGCGTTAGAATCAGACTCCCATCAGAACGGGGATGCTGTGCTTTATGTCTTTCTAATGAGCAGGAGATTCTGGAGCGGTTATGTAAAATAAATTCACTATGGGCTGAGTTTTCACAAGGTGAGGAGGAGAGGAGAGATGAGGAGAGAGAGGAGGAGAGGAGAGTTGAGATGAGGAGAGGAGAGTTGAGATGAGGAGAGGAGAGTTGAGATGACGAGAGGAGAGATGAGGAGAAGAGAGAGGAGGAGAGGAGAGTTGAGATGACGAGAGGAGAGATGAGGAGAAGAGAGAGGAGGAGAGGAGAGTGGAGGAAAGATGAGGATAGGAGAGAGGAGGAGAGGAGAGGAAAGATGAGGAGAGGAGAGATGAAGAGGAGGAGAGGAGAGATGAAGAGGAGAGGAGGGATGAGGAAAGATGACAAAGGAGAGGAGGAGAGGGGAGAGGGGGAAATGAGATGAGAAGAGACGAGGAGAGACAAACAGACAGACACACACACGCACAGACACAAACGGACACACACACACACACACACACACACACACACACACACACACACACACACACACACACACTAACACTGGTTATCCCTGTCTTCTCTCTTCCAGGGGCATCTTTAACCAGGGGTACCTGTGCTCCAAGTGTGGTATTGGAGCCCATAAGGAATGTCTGGGGAGGTTTGGTGGCTGTGGAAAAACAGGTGAGAACCACCTCAAAACACACAGATGCAAGAAAGCATGCAACCACATGATGCAGGCAAACAAACGTAGCATGGTGTCTTTCATGTTAATGTGTTAAAGCTGCTGATAATGAACCTAAGATAAGGAAAAGCTGCGGATAATGAATCTACGAAGCACAGACAGACACACACACACACACACACACACACACACACACACACACACACACACACACACAGACACACATATACATACACACCGACACACACACACACACACACACACACACACACACACACACACACACACACACACCTACACCCACACAAACCGACAGACACACTTACTCACACTCCAACACACCGACACACACTCCAACACACCGACACACACACAGACAAACTCAGAGATACCCTTTAGTCCCTTTTACAGGGTTAGAAAGGATGTACTTGGCTGTTGTTTGTGATGTTGGAACTATGATGTCACTACCATCTGGCTGTTGTATGTGATGTTGGAACTATGATGTCACTACCATCTGGCTGTTGTTTGTGATGTTGGAACTATGATGTCACTACCATCTTGCTTGTTACACTTTCATAACATTCTGTTGTTGGCTGAGTATGTCTAGGTAAGGTAACCTTATCACCACATATCAGTTGTTGGCTGAGTATTTGTAGGTAAGGTAACCTTATCACCACATATCAGTTGTTGGCTGAGTATTTGTAGGTAAGGTAACCTTATCACCACATATCAGTTGTTGGTTGAGTATTTGTAGGATTCCAGATTATAAGCACAACCAGAGAACAAAATCACAACATCCAATCAGGAATGTGCATTACTGCATTGAATACTTCAGCAATAAGGCCTGAGGAAGTATGGTAAATGGTCTCTATTCCAGGGCTAAGGGATGTTCTTCTGCACGACGCAATGTGGAGTGCCTGGACACAGCCCTTAGCCGTGGTATATTGGCCATATATCACAAACTCC
>NC_088401.1:10937421-10942421 GCF_034236695.1 Oncorhynchus nerka | reverse complement strand
CACTATGATGTCAGAGACCACTATGATGTCAGAGACCACTATGATGTCAGAGACCACTATGATGACACACAAAATGTGTTTGATGGATCCTTTTTGTCTTCTTCGAATGCCTCTTAAGGGGAAAGTAATCAAAAAAAGTAATCAGATTACATTACTGAGTATGGGTAACCCCAAAGTTACATTACAGATTAAAATGTTGGACAGGTAACTAGTAACTGTAATGGATTACATTTGGAAAGTATCCAAAACAAACGCTGAATGTGACACAATATAATGACACATTATATGTAGTTTAGTGATGTATGCTAGTATGTAGGTGTACATGATGACATCTATTTTGTGAAGTTTACCAGTCCCTCCTGCAGCAAAGCACCCCCACAACATGATGCTGCCACCCCTGTGTTTCACGGTTGGGATGGTATTCTTCGGCTTGCAAGCCTCCCCCTTTTTCCTCCAAACATAACGATGGTCATTATGGCCAAACAGTTCTAATTTTTTTTCATCAGAGCAGAGGACATTTCTCCAAAAAGTATGAACTTTGTCCCCATGTGCAGTTGCAAACCGTAGTCTGGCTTTTTTATGGCGCTTTTGGGGCAGTGGCTTCTTCCTTGCTGAGCGGCCCTTCAGGTTATGTCGATTATAGGACTCGTTTTACTGTGGTATAGATACTTTTGTACCCTTTTCCTTCAGCATCTTCACATGGTTCTTTGCTGTTGTTCTGGGATTGATTTGCACTTTTCACTAGTATGTAGATGTGTAGCTTAGTGATGTACACTAGTAGGTACACTACCGATCTAAAGTTTGGGGTCACTTGGACATTTCCTCGTTTTTGAAATATATATTTTTTTCCCCATTAAAATAACAGAATTGATCATAAATAAAGTGTAGACATTTGAATTTTTTTATATATATATATATATATATTTAACGTTTATTTAACTAGTCAAGTCAGTTAAGAATAAATTCTTATTTACAATGACAGCCTAGGAACAGTGGGTTAACTGCTTTGGTCAGGGGCAGAACGACAGATTTTTACCTTGTTAGCTCGGGGATTCGATCTAGCAACCTTTCGGTTACTGGCCCAAACCTCTAACCACTAGGCATAGTGGAAAAGAAAAAGCCATATCACAGACTGGCCAATTATAAGAACATATTAACCTTTCTAGCACAGGCGTTCCGCTCGCGGAACCCCTCGACAACATTCAGCTGAAAAGGCAGCGTACGAAATTCAAAAATAGTTTTTTGAGAAATATGTAACTTTCACACATTAACAAGTCATACAGCAAATGAAAGATAAACATCCTGTTAATCTACCCATCGTGTCCGATTTCAAAAAGGCTTTACAGCGAAAGCACAACATATGATTATGTTAGATCATAGCCAAGTCAAAAAAACACACAGCCATTTTTCCAGCCAAAGATAGGAGTCACAAAAAGCAGAAATATAGATAAAATGAATCACTAACCTTTGATGATCTTCATCAGATGACACTCATAGGACATCATGTTACACAATACATGTATGTTTTGTTCGATAATGTGCAAATTTATATCCAAAAATCTCAGTTTACATTGGCACCTTACGTGCAGTAATGTTTTGATTCCAAAACATCCGGTGATTTTGCAGAAATACTCATAATAAACATTGATAAAAGCTACAAGTGTTATTCACAGAATTAAAGATATACTTCTCCTTAACTTCTTGCGTCGAGCCATCCCGGATCCGGGATCGTGAATACAGCCTCAAGCTCATTACCATAATGCAACGTTAACTATTCATGAAAATAGCAAATGAAATGAAATAAATATGCTAGCTCTCAAGCTTAGCCTTTTGTTAACAACACTGTCATCTCAGATTTTCAAAAATATGCTTCTCAACCATAGCAAAACAAGCATTTGTGTAACAGCATTTAGTGTTAGCATAGCATTTAGCGTTAGCATTCAGCAGGCAACATTTTCACAAAAACCAGAAAACGATTCAAATAAAATGATTTACCTTTGAAGAACTTCTGATGTTTTCAATGAGGAGACTCAGTTAGATAGCAAATGTTCAATTTTTCCTGAAAGATTATTTGTTTAGGAGAAATCGCTCTATTTTGTGTGTCACGTTTAGCTAAGAAAAAAAAATGTATCCAGGATTGTGTAAATCTATCAGCAAGCTCATTTGCATAACACAACGTTAACTATTCATGAAAATCGCAAATTAAATGAAATCAATATGCTAGCTCTCAAGCTTAGCCTTTTGTTAACAACACTGTCATCTCAGATTTTCAAAAATATGCTTCTCAACCATAGCAGAACAAGCATTTGTGTAACAGTATTGATAGCTAGTGTTAGCATTTAGCGTTAGCATTCAGCAGGCAACATTTTCACAAAAAACAGAAAACCATTCAAATAAAATAATTTACCTTTGAAGAACTTCTGATGTTTTCAATGAGGAGACTCAGTTAGATAGCAAATGTTCAGTTTTTCCTGAAAGATTATTTGTGCAGGAGAAATCGGTCCGTTTTCTGCGTCATGTTTGGCTACCAAAAAAAAAACGAAAATGAATTCATCCAAACGCCAAACTTTCTTCCACATTAACTCCATAATATCGACTGAAACATGGTAAACGTTGTTTAGAATCAATCCTCAAGGTGTTTTTCACATATATCTTCATGATATATCATTTCTGGAAGTCTCTTCTCTGTCTCAATCACATGGATGAATGCGAGCAGCTTGGAGATTACGCAACAATTTCAACAAAGGACACCGGGCGGACCCCTGGTAAATGTAGTCTCTTATGGCAAATCTTCCAATGATATGCCTACAAATACGTCACAATGCTGCAGACAACTTGGAGAAACGATAGAAAGGGCAGGCTAATTCGTGGCGCTTTCACAACCATATAAGGAGACAATGAAAAACAGAGCGTCAAAAATCCTGCTCATTTCCTGTTTGAAGTTTCATCTTGGTTTCGCCTGTAGCATCAGTTCTGGGGCACTCACAGATAATATCTTTGCAGTTTTGGAAACGGTAGAGTGTTTTCTTTCCAAAGCTGCCAATTATATGCATAGTCGAGCATCTTTTCGTGACAAAATATTGCGCTTAAAACGGGCACGTTTTTTTATCCAATAATGACATAGCGCCCCCATAGGTTGAAGAGGTTAATGCAACTGCTGTGTCAGATTTCAAAAAAACTTTACGGAAAATGCATAATCTCAGAACGGCGCTCAGAGCCAAAAACAGCCAGAGAAATATCCGCCATTTTGGACTCAACAGAAGTTAGAAATAACACCATAAATATTCACTTACCATTGATGATCTTCATCAGAAGGCACTCCCAGGAATCCCAGTTCGACAATAAATGACTGATTTGTTCCATGAAGTCCATCATTTATGTCCAAATAGCAACTTGTTGTTAGCGTGTTCAGCCCATTAATTCATCTTCATGAGGCGCGAGCACTTCTTCCAAACAAAAACTCAAGGTTCCGTTACAGGTCGTAGGAACAAGTGAAACGATGTATGGAATCAATCGGTAGGATGTTTTTAACATAAATCATCAATAATGTTCCAAACGGAGATTTCCTATGTCTGAAGAAAAGCACTGGAACGAGAGGTAAAGGAGCGCATGTCACGAGCCTGAGGCACTTGCCAGACCACTGACTCAAACATGTCTCATGAGCCCCTCCTTTATAGTAGAATCCTCATTCAAGTTTCTAAAGACGGTTGACATCTAGTGGAAGCCGTAGGAAGTGCAACCTTATCCATATCCCACTGTGTTTTCGGTAGGCCAAGCTTTTAAAAACTACAAACCTCAGATTTCCCACTTCCTGGTTGGATTTTTCTCAGGTTTTCGCCTGACATATGAGTTCTGTTATACTCACACATCATTCAAACAGTTTTAGAAACTTGAGTGTTTTCTGTCCAATACTAATAATAATATGCATATATTAGCATCTGGGACAGAGTAGGAGGCAGTTCACTCTGGGCACGCTATTCATCCAAAAGTGAAAATGCTGCCCCCTATCCCAAAAAGGTTAAGATGGGCAAAAGAACACAGACACTGGACAGAGGAACTCTGCCAAGAAGGCCAGCATCCCGGAGTCGCCTCTTCACTGTTGATGTTGAGACTGGTGTTTTGCGGGTACTATTTAATGAAGCTGCCAGTGGAGGACTTGTGAGGCATCTGTTTCTCAAACTAGACACTCTAATGTACTTGTCATCTTGCTCAGTTGTGCACCGGGGCCTCCCACTCCTCTTTCTATTCTGGTTAGAGCCAGTTTGCGCTGTTCTGTGAAGGGAGTAGTACAGCGTTGTATGAGATCTTCAGTTTCTTGGCAATTTCTCACATGGAATAGCCTTCATTTCACAGAACAAGAATAGACTGACGAGTTTCAGAAGAAAGTGTTTTGTTTCAGGCCAATTTGAGCCTGTAAATCAAACCTACAAATGCTGATGCTCCAGATACTCAATTAGTCTAAAGTAGGCCAGTTGTATTGCTTCTTTAATCAGGAGAGAGAGATTAATTAACCGTTTTCAGATGTGTTAACATAATTGCAAAAGTTTTTTTTAATGATGAATTAGCCTTTTAAAATGATAATCTTGGATTAGCTAACACACCGTGCCATTAGAACACAGGAGTGATGGATGCTGATAATGGGCCTCTGTACGCCTATATAGATATTCCATAGAAAATTCAGCCGTTTCCAGCTACAATAGTCATTTACAACATTAACAATGTCTACACGCTATTTATGATAAATTGTATGTTATTTTAATGGACATTTTTTAAAACATTTTCTTTCAATAACAAGCACATTTCTAAGTGACCCCAAACCTTTGAACGGTAGTGCAGGAACTGTATGTAGGTTAGTGAGTGGAAACATTAGGTTGATGTCATCACCCTCTCTGCACAATCCTGTGTTTCAGATTGCAGTGAGAGTGAACTTGGTTGGTAATGAAATGACTCAGTGTGTGTGTGTGTGTGTCACAGTGGTGTTTGTTTTCTGACTTTGCAGG
>NC_088401.1:10852421-10929921 GCF_034236695.1 Oncorhynchus nerka | reverse complement strand
TTCATACACCCACACACACACACACTCACACGCACTCACACGCACACACACACGCACACACACACACACCAACACACACACTCACACGCACTCACACGCACACACACACACACACACCCACACACACACACACTCACACGCACTCACACGCACACACACACCCACACACACACACACACCCCACACACCCACACACACACGCACTCACACGCACTCACACGCACCCCCCCCACACACACACACACACACTCACACGCACTCACACGCACACACACACACACACACACACCACACACACCCACACACCCACACACACACACACTCACACGCACTCACACGCACACACCCACACACCCACACACCCACACACACACCCACACACACACACTCACACGCACTCACACCCACACACCCACACACACACCCACACACACACACACCCACACACACACCCACACACACGCACTCACACACACACACACACACATGCACACACACACAGACACACGACTTGTCTTTAATCTAGGAGAACAATAACAGGCCAGCAGGAATACACAGATAAACAGAGAGTAGCAGCAGCATGAAAATGGGGTTGGGGTCAATGCAAATAGTCTGAGTAGCCATTTGATCCAGTCCACAATCATCTCCTTTGTCTTAATCATGTTGAGAGAGAGGTTGTTGTCCTGGCACCACACTGCCAGGTCTCTTACCTCCTTCCTATAGGCTGTTTCATCGTTGTCATTGATCAGGCCTACCAATGTTGTGTCGTCAGCACACTTAATGATGGTGTTGGAGTCGTGCCTGGCCAAGCAGTCATGGGTGAACAGGGAGTACAGGATGGGACTGCGGACGCACTCCTGAGCGGCCCCTGTATTGAGAATCAGCATTGCAGATGTGTTGCTACCTACCTTTACCACCTGGGGAGGCCCGTAAGGAAGTCCAGGATCCAGTTGCAGAGGGAGGTGTTTAGTCCCAGGGTCCTTAGCTTAGTGATGAGCTTTGAGAGCACTGTAGTGTTGAGTGCTGAGCTGTAGTCAATGAAAAGCATTCTCAAATTGGTGTTCCTTTTGTCCAGGTGGGAAAAGGCAGTGTGGAGTGAAATAGAGATTGCATCATCTGTGGATCTGTTGGGACGGTGTGCAAATTGAAGTGGGTCTAGTGTTTCTGGGATAATGGTGTTGATGTGAGCCATGACCAGTTCTTTCAAAGCACTTCATGGCTACAGATGTGAGTGCTACGGGTCGGTAGCATATTCCAGTCTGTGCTAGCAATATAGTCCTGTAGCTTAGCATCTGCATCCTCTGACCACTTTCTTATTGAGTCAGTCACTGGTGCTTCCTGCTTTAGTTATTGCTTGTTAGCAGGAATAAGGAGGATAGAGTTATGGTATGATTTTCCAAACGGAGGGCAGGAGTAGAGCTTTGTGTGCATCTCTGCGTGTGGAGTAAAGGTGGTCTTGAGTTTTTATACCCCTCTGGTTGCACATTTAACTTGCTGATAGAAATGAGGTAAAACTGATTTAAGTCCCCTGCATTAAAATCCCCTGCCACTAGGAGCTCCACCTCTGGATGAGCATGTTCCTGTTTGCTTATGGTCCTATACAGCTCGTTGAGTGTCGTATCAGTTTGTGGTGGTAAATAGACAGCTACGAAAAATATTGATGAAAACTCTCTTGGTAAATAGTGTGGTTTACAGCTTATCATGTGATACTCTACCTCAGCCGATCAAAACCCTTCCTTAATATTAGATTTTGTGCACCAGCTGTTATTTACAAATAGACACAGACCTCCACCACTTGTCTTACTGGAGACAGCTGTTCTATCTTCCCGATGGACTAAAAACCCACCATCTGTATGTTATCCATGTCGTCGTTCAGCCACGGCTCGGTGAAACATAAGATATTACAGTTTTTAATGTCCCGTTGGTAGAATAGTCTTGATCGGACCTCATCCAGTTTATTATCCAATGATTGCGCGTTGGCTAATAGGACTGATGTTAGTGGGGGTTTACTTACTCGCCTATGAATTCTCAGAAGGCAGCCCGACCTCCGCTCCTTTATTCTCCGTCTTTTCTATACGCAAATAATGGGGATTTTGGCCCGTTCCCGAGAAAGCAGTATATCCTTCGCGTCGGACTTGTTAAAGAAAAACATCTTTGTCTAGTTTGTGGTGAGTAATCGCTGTTCTGATGTCCAGAAGTAATTTTGGTCATAAGAGACAGTAGCGGCAACATTGTGTACAAAATAAGTTAAAACATTTGTTACAAACAGCACGAATAAAAAAATAGTACAGTCGGTTAGGAACACGATAGGTTTAGAGTTAGGGTGAGAATTAGGGTTAGGATTAGGAGATAGGATTAGGTTTAGAGTTAGGGTGAGAATTAGGGTTAGGATTAGGAGATAGGATTAGGTTTAGAGTTAGGGTGAGAATTAGGGTTAGGATTAGGAGATAGGGTTAGGGTTAGGATTAGGAGATAGGATTAGGAGATAGGGTTAGGTTTAGAGTTAGGGTGAGAATTAGGGTTAGGATTAGGAGATAGGGTTAGGGTTAGGATTAGGGTTAGGATTAGGAGATAGGGTTAGGTTTAGAGTTAGGGTTAGGATTAGGAGATAGGGTTAGGTTTAGAGTTAGGGTGATAATTATGGTTAGGATTAGGAGATAGGGTTAGGTTTAGAGTTAGGGTGAGAATTAGGGTTATGATTAGGAGATAGGGTTAGGATTAGGATTAGGAGATAGGATTCGGTTTAGAGTTAGGGTGAGAATTAGGGTTAGGATTAAGTTTAGAGTTAGGGTGAGAATTAAGGTTAGGATTAGGAGATAGGGTTAGGTTTAGAGTTAGGGTGAGAATTAGGGTGAGGATTAGGAGATAGGATTAGGTTTAGAGTTAGGCTGAGAATTAGGGTTAGGATTAGGAGATATGATTAGGTTTAGATTTAGGGTGAGAATTAGGTTTGGATTAGGTTTAGAGTTAGGGTGAGAATTAGGGTTAGGATTAGGAGATAGGATTAGGTTTAGAGTTAGGGTGAGAATTAGGGTTAGGATTAGCAGATAGGGTTAGGTTTAGAGTTAGGTTTAGGAGATAGGATTAGGAGATAGGATTAGGTTTATAGTTAGGGTGAGAATTATTGTTAGGATTAGGAGATAGGATTAGGTTTAGATTCATGGTTAGCTGTTAGTGATCCCCACAAGGATAGTTAAACAGACGTGTTTGCATGTGTGTGTTTTGTGTGTGTGTGTGTTTTGTGTGTGCGTGCATCTTTCCAATCCACAAAGAATCACTCACCCATTCAGCTCTGTGTTTGTGTGTTTTGGTCTGGCCGGCTGGCTGGCATTGCAACAACAGCAGCACAGATGGCTTTTATGCTCCCCTATGGCCACTAAGACCTATTTCTGCTGTATGCTCCCCTATGGCCACTATGACCTATGTCTGCTGTATGCTCCCCTATGGCCACTAAGACCTATTTCTGCTGTATGCTCCCCTATGGCCACAAAGACCTACTTCTGCTGTATGCTCCCCTATGGCCACTAAGACCTATTTCTGCTGTATGCTCCCCTATGGCCACAAATACCTATTTCTGCTGTATGCTCCCCTATGGCCACTAAGACCTATTTCTGCTGTATGCTCCCCTATGGCCACTAAGACCTATTTCTGCTGTATGCTCCCCTATGGCCACTAAGACCTATTTCTGCTGTATGCTCCCCTATGGCCACTAAGACCTATTTCTGCTGTATGCTCCCCTATGGCCACAAAGACCTATTTCTGCTGTATGCTCCCCTATGGCCACAAAGACCTATTTCTGCTGTATGCTCCCCTATGGCCACTAAGACCTATTTCTGCTGTATGCTCCCCTATGGCCACAAAGACCTATTTCTGCTGTATGCTCCCCTATGGCCACTAAGACCTATTTCTGCTGTATGCTCCCCTATGGCCACAAAGACCTATTTCTGCTGTATGCTCCCCTATGGCCACAAAGACCTATTTCTGCTGTATGCTCCCCTATGGCCACAAATACATATTTCTGCTGTATGCTCCCCTATGGCCACAAAGACCTATTTCTGCTGTATGCTCCCCTATGGCCACAAATACATATTTCTGCTGTATACTCCCCTATGGCCACTAAGACCTATTTCTGCTGTATGCTCCCCTATGGCCACTAAGACCTATTTCTGCTGTATGCTCCCCTATGGCCACAAAGACCTACTTCTGCTGTATGCTCCCCTATGGCCACTAAGACCTATTTCTGCTGTATGCTCCCCTATGGCCACAAAGACCTATTTCTGCTGTATGCTCCCCTATGGCCACTAAGACCTATTTCTGCTGTATGCTCCCCTATGGCCACTAAGACCTATTTCTGCTGTATGCTCCCCTATGGCCACAAAGACCTATTTCTGCTGTATGCTCCCCTATGGCCACAAATACATATTTCTGCTGTATACTCCCCTATGGCCACTAAGACCTATTTCTGCTGTATGCCCCCTATGGCCACTAAGACCTATTTCTGCTGTATGCTCCCCTATGGCCACAAAGACCTACTTCTGCTGTATGCTCCCTATGGCCACTAAGACCTATTTCTGCTGTATGCTCCCTATGGCCACAAAGACCTATTTCTGCTGTATGCTCTATGGCCACTAAGACCTATTTCTGCTGTATGCCCCTATGGCCACTAAGACCTATTTCTGCTGTATGCTCCCCTATGGCCACTAAGACCTATTTCTGCTGTATGCTCCCTATGGCCACTAAGACCTATTTCTGCTGTATGCTCCCCTATGGCCACAAAGACCTATTTCTGCTGTATGCTCCCCTATGGCCACAAAGACCTATTTCTGCTGTATGCTCCCCCTATGGCCACTAAGACCTATTTCTGCTGTATGCTCCCTATGGCCACAAAGACCTATTTCTGCTGTATGCCCCCTATGGCCACTAAGACCTATTTCTGCTGTATGCTCCCTATGGCCACAAAGACCTATTTCTGCTGTATGCTCCCCTATGGCCACAAAGACCTATTTCTGCTGTATGCTCCCCTATGGCCACAAATACATATTTCTGCTGTATGTCCCCTATGGCCACAAAGACCTATTTCTGCTGTATGCTCCCTATGGCCACAAATACATATTTCTGCTGTATACTCCCTATGGCCACTAAGACCTATTTCTGCTGTATGCTCCCTATGGCCACTAAGACCTATTTCTGCTGTATGCTCCCTATGGCCACAAAGACCTATTTCTGCTGTATGCTCCCTATGGCCACTAAGACCTATTTCTGCTGTATGCTCCCCTATGGCCACAAAGACCTATTTCTGCTGTATGCTCCCTATGGCCACTAAGACCTATTTCTGCTGTATGCTCCCTATGGCCACTAAGACCTATTTCTGCTGTATGCTCCCCTATGGCCACAAAGACCTATTTCTGCTGTATGCTCCCCTATGGCCACAAAAGATATTTCTGCTGTATACTCCCTATGGCCACTAAGACCTATTTCTGCTGTATGCTCCCCTATGGCCACTAAGACCTATTTCTGCTGTATGCTCCCCATGGCCACAAAGACCTATTTCTGCTGTATGCTCCCTATGGCCACTAAGACCTATTTCTGCTGTATGCTCCCTATGGCCACAAAGACCTATTTCTGCTGTATGCTCCCTATGGCCACTAAGACCTATTTCTGCTGTATGCTCCCCTATGGCCACTAAGACCTATTTCTGCTGTATGCTCCCCATGGCCACTAAGACCTATTTCTGCTGTATGCTCCCCTATGGCCACTAAGACCTATTTCTGCTGTATGCTCCCTATGGCCACTAAGACCTATTTCTGCTGTATGCTCCCCTATGGCCACAAAGACCTATTTCTGCTGTATGCTCCCCTATGGCCACAAAGACCTATTTCTGCTGTATGCTCCCCTATGGCCACAAAGACCTATTTCTGCTGTATGCTCCCTATGGCCACAAAGACCTATTTTCTGTATGCTCCCTATGGCCACAAATACATATTTCTGCTGTATGCTCCCCTATGGCCACAAAGACCTATTTCTGCTGTATGCTCCCCCTATGGCCACAAAGACATATTTCTGCTGTATGCTCCCTATGGCCACTAAGACCTATTTCTGCTGTATGCTCCCTATGGCCACTAAACCTATTTCTGCTGTATGCTCCCCTATGGCCACAAGACCTATTTCTGCTGTATGCTCCCCTATGGCCACTAGGACCTATTTCTGCTGTATGCTCCCCTATGGCCACAAAGACCTATTTCTGCTGTATGCTCCCTATGGCCACAAAGACCTATTTCTGCTGTTTGCTCCCTATGGCCACTAAGACCTATTTCTGCTGTATGCTCCCCTATGGCCACAAAGACCTATTTCTGCTGTATGCTCCCCCTATGGCCACAAAGACCTATTTCTGCTGTATGCTCCCTATGGCCACAAAGACCTATTTCTGCTGTATGCTCCCTATGGCCACAAAGACCTATTTCTGCTGTATGCTCCCTATGGCCACTAAGACCTATTTCTGCTGTATGCTCCCTATGGCCACAAAGACCTATTTCTGCTGTATGCTCCCCTATGGCCACAAAGACCTATTTCTGCTGTATGCTCCCTATGGCCACAAAGACATATTTCTGCTGTATGCTCCCCTATGGCCACAAAGACCTATTTCTGCTGTATGCTCCCCTATGGCCACAAATACCTATTTCTGCTGTATGCTCCCCTATGGCCACTAAGACCTATTTCTGCTGTATGCTCCCCTATGGCCACTAAAACCTATTTCTGCTGTATGCTCCCTATGGCCACTAAGACCTATTTCTGCTGTATGCTCCCCTATGGCCACTAAGACCTATTTCTGCTGTATGTTCCCCTATGGCCACAAAGACCTATTTCTGCTGTATGCTCCCCTATGGCCACTAAGACCTATTTCTGCTGTATGCTCCCTATGGCCACTAAGACCTATTTCTGCTGTATGCTCCCCTATGGCCACTAAGACCTATTTCTGCTGTATGCTCCCTATGGCCACTAAGACCTATTTCTTCTGTATGCTCCCCTATGGCCACTAAGACCTATTTCTGCTGTATGCTCCCCTATGGCCACAAGGACCTATTTCTGCTGTATGCTCCCCTATGGCCACAAAGACCTATTTCTGCTGTATGCTCCCTATGGCCACAAAGACCTATTTCTGCTGTATGCTCCCCTATGGCCACTAGGACCTATTTCTGCTGTATGCTCCCCTATGGCCACTAAGACCTATTTTGCTGTATGCTCCCCTATGGCCACTAAGACCTATTTCTGCTGTATCCTCCCTATGGCCACAAAGACCTATTTCTGCTGTATGCTCCCTATGGCCACAAAGACCTATTTCTGCTGTATGCTCCCCTATGGCCACAAAGACCTATTTCTGCTGTATGCTCCCCTATGGCCACAAAGACCTATTTCTGCTGTATGCTCCCTATGGCCACTAAGACCTATTTCTGCTGTATGCTCCCCTATGGCCACAAAGACCTATTTCTGCTGTATGCTCCCTATGGCCACTAAGACCTATTTCTGCTGTATGCTCCCTATGGCCACAAAGACCTATTTCTGCTGTATGCTCCCTATGGCCACAAAGACCTATTTCTGCTGTATGCTCCCCTATGGCCACAAATACATATTTCTGCTGTATGCTCCCCTATGGCCACAAAGACCTATTTCTGCTGTATGCTCCCTATGGCCACAAAAGACCTATTTCTGCTGTATGCTCCCTATGGCCACTAAGACCTATTTCTGCTGTATGCTCCCCTATGGCCACTAAGACCTATTTCTGCTGTATGCTCCCTATGGCCACAAAGACCTATTTCTGCTGTATGCTCCCTATGGCCACTAAGACCTATTTCTGCTGTATGCTCCCTATGGCCACAAAGACCTATTTCTGCTGTATGCTCCCCTATGGCCACTAAGACCTATTTCTGCTGTATGCTCCCCTATGGCCACTAAGACCTATTTCTGCTGTATGCTCCCTATGGCCACAAAGACCTATTTCTGCTGTATGCTCCCCTATGGCCACAAAGACCTATTTCTGCTGTATGCTCCCTATGGCCACAAAGACCTATTTCTGCTGTATGCTCCCTATGGCCACTAAGACCTATTTCTGCTGTATGCTCCCCTATGGCCACAAAGACCACTTCTGCAATGGCCACTAAGACCTATTTCTGCTGTATGCTCCCTATGGCCACAAAGACCTATTTCTGCTGTATGCTCCCCTATGGCCACTAAGACCTATTTCTGCTGGCCACTAAGACCTATTTCTGCTGTATGCTCCCTATGGCCACTAGGACCTATTTCTGCTGTATGCTCCCCTATGGCCACTAAGACCTATTTCTGCTGTATGCTCCCCTATGGCCACTAAGACCTATTTCTGCTGTATGCTCCCCTATGGCCACAAAGACCTATTTCTGCTGTATGCTCCCTATGGCCACAAATGGCCACAAAGACCTATTTCTGCTGTATGCTCCCCTATGGCCACAAAGACCTATTTCTGCTGTATGCTCCCCTATGGCCACAAAGACCATATTTCTGCTGTATGCTCCCTATGGCCACAAAGACCTATTTCTGCTGTATTCCCCTATGGCCACAAAGACCTATTTCTGCTGTATGCTCCCCTATGGCCACTAAGACCTATTTCTGCTGTATGCTCCCTATGGCCACTAAGACCTATTTCTGCTGTATGCTCCCCTATGGCCACAAAGACCTATTTTCTGTATGCTCCCTATGGCCACTAGGACCTATTTCTGCTGTATGCTCCCCTATGGCCACAAATACCTATTTCTGCTGTATGCTCCCCTATGGCCACAAAGACCTATTTCTGCTGTATGCTCCGCTATGGCCACTAAGACCTATTTCTGCTGTATGCTCCCCTATGGCCACAAAGACCTATTTCTGCTGTATGCTCCCCTATGGCCACAAAGACCTATTTCTGCTGTATGCTCCCCTATGGCCACAAAGACCTATTTCTGCTGTATGCTCCCCTATGGCCACAAATACCTATTTCTGCTGTATGCTCCCCTATGGCCACTAAGACCTATTTCTGCTGTATGCTCCCCTATGGCCACAAAGACCTATTTCTGCTGTATGCTCCCTATGGCCACAAAGACCTATTTCTGCTGTATGCTCCCCTATGGCCACAAAGACCTATTTCTGCTGTATGCTCCCTATGGCCACAAAGACCTATTTCTGCTGTATGCTCCCCTATGGCCACAAAGACCTATTTCTGCTGTATGCTCCCTATGGCCACTAAGACCTATTTCTGCTGTATGCTCCCCTATGGCCACTAAGACCTATTTCTGCTGTATGCTCCCTATGGCCACAAAGACCTATTTCTGCTGTATGCTCCCTATGGCCACAAAGACCTATTTCTGCTGTATGTCCCCTATGGCCACAAAGACCTATTTCTGCTGTATGCTCCCCTATGGCCACTAAGACCTATTTCTTCTGTATGCTCCCCTATGGCCACAAAGACCTATTTCTGCTGTATGCTCCCTATGGCCACTAAGACCTAAGACCTATTTCTGCTGTATGCTCCCCTATGGCCACAAGGACCTATTTCTGCTGTATGCTCCCCTATGGCCACAAAGACCTATTTCTGCTGTATGCTCCCTATGGCCACTAAGACCTATTTCTGCTGTATGCTCCCTATGGCCACTAAGACCTATTTTTGCTGTATGCTCCCCTATGGCCACTAAGACCTATTTCTGCTGTATGCTCCCCTATGGCCACTAAGACCTATTTCTGCTGTATGCTCCCTATGGCCACAAAGACCTATTTCTGCTGTATGCTCCCCTATGGCCACAAAGACCTATTTCTGCTGTATGCTCCCCTATGGCCACTAAGACCTATTTCTGCTGTATGCTCCCCTATGGCCACAAAGACCTATTTCTGCTGTATGCTCCCCTATGGCCACTAAGACCTATTTCTGCTGTATGCTCCCCTATGGCCACTAAGACCTATTTCTGCTGTATGCTCCCCTATGGCCACTAAAACCATGGCCACTAAGACCTATTTCTGCTGTATGCTCCCCTATGGCCACTAAGACCTATTTCTGCTGTATGCTCCCTATGGCCACTAAGACCTATTTCTGCTGTATGCTCCCCTATGGCCACTAAGACCTATTTCTGCTGTATGCTCCCTATGGCCACTAAGACCTATTTCTGCTGTATGCTCCCTATGGCCACAAAGACCTATTTCTGCTGTATGCTCCCCTATGGCCACAAAGACCTATTTCTGCTGTATGCTCCCCTATGGCCACAAAGACATATTTCTGCTGTATGCCCCCTATGGCCACAAAGACCTATTTCTGCTGTATGCTCCCTATGGCCACAAAGACCTATTTCTGCTGTATGCTCCCCTATGGCCACAAAGACCTATTTCTGCTGTATGCTCCCCTATGGCCACAAAGACCTATTTCTGCTGTATGCTCCCTATGGCCACTAAGACCTATTTCTGCTGTATGCTCCCCTATGGCCACTAAGACCTATTTCTGCTGTATGCTCCCCTATGGCCACTAAGACCTATTTCTGCTGTATGCTCCCCTATGGCCACAAAGACCTATTTCTGCTGTATGCTCCCCTATGGCCACAAATACCTATTTCTGCTGTATGCTCCCCTATGGCCACAAATACATATTTCTGCTGTATGCTCCCCTATGGCCACAAATACCTATTTCTGCTGTATGCTCCCCTATGGCCACAAATACATATTTCTGCTGTATGCTCCCCTATGGCCACAAAGACCTATTTCTGCTGTATGCTCCCCTATGGCCACAAATACCTAGTTCTGCTGTATGCTCCCCTATGGACACTAAGACCTATTTCTGCTGTATGCTCCCCTATGGCCACTAAAACCTATTTCTGCTGTATGCTCCCCTATGGCCACTAGGACCTATTTCTGCTGTATGCTCCCCTATGGCCACTAGGACCTATTTCTGCTGTATGCTCCCCTATGGCCACAAAGACCTATTTCTGCTGTATGCTCCCCTATGGCCACTAAGACCTATTTCTTCTGTATGCTCCCCTATGGCCACTAAGACCTATTTCTGCTGTATGCTCCCCTATGGCCACTAAGACCTATTTCTGCTGTATGCTCCCCTATGGCCACTAAGACCTATTTCTTCTGTATGCTCCCCTATGGCCACTAGGACCTATTTCTGCTGTATGCTCCCCTATGGCCACTAGGACCTATTTCTGCTGTATGCTCCCCTATGGCCACAAAGACCTATTTCTACTGTATGCTCCCCTATGGCCACTAAGACCTATTTCTGCTGTATGCTCCCCTATGGCCACTAGGACCTATTTCTGCTGTATGCTCCCCTATGGCCACTAAGACCTATTTTTGCTGTATGCTCCCCTATGGCCACTAAGACCTATTTCTGCTGTATGCTCCCCTATGGCCACTAAGACCTATTTCTGCTGTATGCTCCGCTATGGCCACTAAGACCTATTTCTGCTGTATGCTCCCCTATGGCCACTAAGACCTATTTCTGCTGTATGCTCCCCTATGGCCACTAAGACCTATTTCTGCTGTATGCTCCCCTATGGCCACAAAGACCTATTTCTGCTGTATGCTCCCCTATGGCCACTAAGACCTATTTCTGCTGTATGCTCCCCTATGGCCACAAAGACCTATTTCTGCTGTATGCTCCCCTATGGCCACAAAGACCTATTTCTGCTGTATGCTCCCCTATGGCCACAAATACATATTTCTGCTGTATGCTCCCCTATGGCCACAAAGACCTATTTCTGCTGTATGCTCCCCTATGGCCACAAATACATATTTCTGCTGTATACTCCCCTATGGCCAGTAAGACCTATTTCTGCTGTATGCTCCCCTATGGCCACTAAAACCTATTTCTGCTGTATGCTCCCCTATGGCCACAAATACCTATTTCTGCTGTATGCTCCCCTATGGCCACTAGGACCTATTTCTGCTGTATGCTCCCCTATGGCCACAAATACCCATTTCTGCTGTATGCTCCCCTATGGCCACAAAGACCTATTTCTGCTGTATGGCCACTAAGACCTATTTCTGCTGTATGCTCCCCTATGGCCACTAAGACCTATTTCTGCTGTATGCTCCCCTATGGCCACAAAGACCTATTTCTGCTGTATGCTCCCCTATGGCCACAAAGACCTATTTCTGCTGTATGCTCCCCTATGGCCACAAAGACCTATTTCTGCTGTATGCTCCCCTATGGCCACAAAGACCTATTTCTGCTGTATGCTCCCCTATGGCCACAAAGACCTATTTCTGCTGTATGCTCCCCTATGGCCACAAAGATTTCTGCTGTATTTCTGGCCACTAGGACCTATTTCTGCTGTATGCTCCCCTATGACCACTAAGACCTATTTCTGCTGTATGCTCCCTATGGCCACAAAGACCTATTTCTGCTGTATGCTCCCCTATGGCCACTAAGACCTATTTCTGCTGTATGCTCCCCTATGGCCACTAAGACCTAAATGGCCACTAAGACCTATTTCTGCTGTATGCTCCCTATGACCACTAAGACCTATTTCTGCTGTATGCTCCCCTATGGCCACAAAGACCTATTTCTGCTGTATGCTCCCTATGGCCACAAAGACCTATTTCTGCTGTATGCTCCCTATGGCCACTAAGACCTATTTCTGCTGTATGCTCCCCTATGGCCACTAAGACCTATTTCTGCTGTATGCTCCCCTATGGCCACTAAGACCTATTTCTGCTGTATGTCCCCTATGGCCACTAAGACCTATGCTGTATGCTCCCCTATGGCCACAAAGACCTATTTCTGCTGTATGCTCCCTATGGCCACTAAGACCTATTTCTGCTGTATGCTCCCTATGGCCACTAAGACCTATTTCTGCTGTATGCTCCCCTATGGCCACTAAGACCTATTTCTGCTGTATGCTCCCCTATGGCCACTAAGACCTATTTCTGCTGTATGCTCCCTATGGCCACTAAGACCTATTTCTGCTGTATGCTCCCCTATGGCCACTAAGACCTATTTCTGCTGTATGCTCCCTATGGCCACTAAGACCTATTTCTGCTGTATGCTCCCCTATGGCCACTAAGACCTATTTCTGCTGTATGCTCCCCTATGGCCACTAAGACCTATTTCTGCTGTATGCTCCCTATGGCCACTAAGACCTATTTCTGCTGTATGCTCCCCTATGGCCACTAAGACCTATTTCTGCTGTATGCCCCTATGGCCACTAAGACCTATTTCTGCTGTATGCTCCCCTATGGCCACTAAGACCTATTTCTGCTGTATGCTCCCTATGGCCACAAAGACCTATTTCTGCTGTATGCTCCCCTATGGCCACAAAGACCTATTTCTGCTGTATGCTCCCCTATGGCCACTAAGACCTATTTCTGCTGTATGCTCCCCTATGGCCACTAAGACCTATTTCTGCTGTATGCTCCCCTATGGCCACTAAGACCTATTTCTGCTGTATGCTCCCCTATGGCCACTAAGACCTATTTCTGCTGTATGCTCCCCATGGCCACAAAGACCTATTTCTGCTGTATGCTCCCTATGGCCACTAAGACCTATTTCTGCTGTATGCTCCCCTATGGCCACTAAGACCTATTTCTGCTGTATGCTCCCTATGGCCACTAAGACCTATTTCTGCTGTATGCTCCCTATGGCCACAAAGACCTATTTCTGCTGTATGCTCCCCTATGGCCACTAAGACCTATTTCTGCTGTATGCTCCCCTATGGCCACTAAGACCTATTTCTGCTGTATGTATGGCCACAAAGACCTATTTCTGCTGTATGCTCCCTATGGCCACAAAGACCTATTTCTGCTGTATGCTCCCCTATGGCCACTAAGACCTATTTCTGCTGTATGCTCCCTATGGCCACTAAGACCTATTTCTGCTGTATGCTCCCCTATGGCCACTAAGACCTATTTCTGCTGTATGCTCCCCTATGGCCACTAAGACCTATTTCTGCTGTATGCTCCCTATGGCCACAAAGACCTATTTCTGCTGTATGCTCCCCTATGGCCACTAAGACCTATTTCTGCTGTATGCTCCCTATGGCCACTAAGACCTATTTCTGCTGTATGCTCCCTATGGCCACAAAGACCTATTTCTGCTGTATGCTCCCTATGGCCACAAAGACCTATTTCTGCTGTATGCTCCCTATGGCCACTAAGACCTATTTCTGCTGTATGCTCCCCTATGGCCACTAAGACCTATTTCTGCTGTATGCTCCCCTATGGCCACTAAGACCTATTTCTGCTGTATGCTCCCCTATGGCCACAAAGACCTATTTCCTGTATGCTCCCTATGGCCACTAAGACCTATTTCTGCTGTATGCTCCCCTATGGCCACAAAGACCTATTTCTGCTGTATGCTCCCCATGGCCACAAAGACCTATTTCTGCTGTATGCTCCCTATGGCCACTAAGACCTATTTCTGCTGTATGCTCCCCTATGGCCACAAAGACCTATTTCTGCTGTATGCTCCCCTATGGCCACAAAGACCTATTTCTGCTGTATGCTCCCCTATGGCCACTAAGACCTATTTCTGCTGTATGCTCCCCTATGGCCACTAAGACCTATTTCTGCTGTATGCTCCCCTATGGCCACTAAGACCTATTTCTGCTGTATGCTCCGCTATGGCCACTAAGACCTATTTCTGCTGTATGCTCCCCTATGGCCACTAAGACCTATTTCTGCTGTATGCTCCCTATGGCCACTAAGACCTATTTCTGCTGTATGCTCCCCTATGGCCACTAAGACCTATTTCTGCTGTATGCTCCCCTATGGCCACTAAGACCTATTTCTGCTGTATGCTCCCCTATGGCCACAAAGACCTATTTCTGCTGTATGCTCCCCTATGGCCACTAAGACCTATTTCTGCTGTATGCTCCCCTATGGCCACTAAGACCTATTTCTGCTGTATGCTCCCCTATGGCCACTAAGACCTATTTCTGCTGTATGCTCCCTATGGCCACTAAGACCTATTTCTGCTGTATGCTCCCTATGGCCACTAAGACCTATTTCTGCTGTATGCTCCCTATGGCCACTAAGACCTATTTCTGCTGTATGCTCCCCTATGGCCACAAAGACCTATTTCTGCTGTATGCTCCCTATGGCCACAAAGACCTATTTCTGCTGTATGCTCCCTATGGCCACTAAGACCTATTTCTGCTGTATGCTCCCCTATGGCCACTAAGACCTATTTCTGCTGTATGCTCCCTATGGCCACAAAGACCTATTTCTGCTGTATGCTCCCTATGGCCACTAAGACCTATTTCTGCTGTATGCTCCCCTATGGCCACTAAGACCTATTTCTGCTGTATGCTCCCCTATGGCCACTAAGACCTATTTCTGCTGTATGCTCCCCTATGGCCACTAAGACCTATTTCTGCTGTATGCTCCTCTATGGCCACTAAGACCTATTTCTGCTGTATGCTCCCCTATGGCCACTAAGACCTATTTCTGCTGTATGCTCCCTATGGCCACTAAGACCTATTTCTGCTGTATGCTCCCCTATGGCCACTAAGACCTATTTCTGCTGTATGCTCCCTATGGCCACAAAGACCTATTTCTGCTGTATGCTCCCCTAAGACCTATTTCTGCTGTATGCTCCCCATGGCCACTCTATGTATGCTCCCCTATGGCCACTAAGACCTATTTCTGCTGTATGCTCCCCTATGGCCACTAAGACCTATTTCTGCTGTATGCCCCCTATGGCCACTAAGACCTATTTTGCTGTATGCTCCCCTGGCACCAAGACCTATTTCTGCTGTATGCTCCCCCTATGGCCACAAAGACCTATTTCTGCTGTATGCTCCCTATGGCCACTAAGACCTATTTCTGCTGTATGCTCCCCTATGGCCACTAAGACCTATTTCTGCTGTATGCTCCCTATGGCCACAAAGACCTATTTCTGCTGTATGCTCCCCTATGGCCACAAAGACCTATTTCTGCTGTATGCTCCCCTATGGCCACAAAGACCTATTTCTGCTGTATGCTCCCTATGGCCACTAAGACCTATTTCTGCTGTATGCTCCCCTATGGCCACAAAGACCTATTTCTGCTGTATGCTCCCTATGGCCACTAAGACCTATTTCTGCTGTATGCTCCCCTATGGCCACTAAGACCTATTTCTGCTGCTCCCTATGGCCACTAAGACCTATTTCTGCTGTATGCTCCCCTATGGCCACTAAGACCTATTTCTGCTGTATGCTCCCTATGGCCACTAAGACCTATTTCTGCTGTATGCTCCCCTATGGCCACTAAGACCTATTTCTGCTGTATGCTCCCTATGGCCACTAAGACTGGCCACAAAGACCTATTTCTTGCTGCTGGCCACAAAGACCTATTTCTGCTGTATGCCCCTATGGCCACTAAGACCTATTTCTGCTGTATGCTCCCTATGGCCACTAAGACCTATTTCTGCTGTATGCTCCCTATGGCCACTAAGACCTATTTCTGCTGTATGCTCCCTATGGCCACTAAGACCTATTTCTGCTGTATGCTCCCCTATGGCCACTAAGACCTATTTCTGCTGTATGCTCCCCTATGGCCACTAAGACCTATTTCTGCTGTATGCTCCCCTATGGCCACTAAGACCTATTTCTGCTGTATGCTCCCCTATGGCCACTAAGACCTATTTCTGCTGTATGCTCCTCTATGGCCACTAAGACCTATTTCTGCTGTATGCTCCCCTATGGCCACTAAGACCTATTTCTGCTGTATGCTCCCCTATGGCCACTAAGACCTATTTCTGCTGTATGCTCCCTATGGCCACAAAGACCTATTTCTGCTGTATGCTCCCTATGGCCACAAAGACCTATTTCTGCTGTATGCTCCCTATGGCCACTAAGACCTATTTCTGCTGTATGCTCCCCATGGCCACTAAGACCTATTTCTGCTGTATGCTCCCCTATGGCCACAAAGACCTATTTCTGCTGTATGCTCCCTATGGCCACTAAGACCTATTTCTGCTGTATGCTCCCCTATGGCCACTAAGACCTATTTCTGCTGTATGCTCCCTATGGCCACTAAGACCTATTTCTGCTGTATGCTCCCCTATGGCCACTAAGACCTATTTCTGCTGTATGCTCCCTATGGCCACAAAGACCTATTTCTGCTGTATGCTCCCCTATGGCCACTAAGACCTATTTCTGCTGTATGCTCCCTATGGCCACTAAGACCTATTTCTGCTGTATGCTCCCCTATGGCCACTAAGACCTATTTCTGCTGTATGCTCCCCTATGGCCACTAAGACCTATTTCTGCTGTATGCTCCCCTATGGCCACTAAGACCTATTTCTGCTGTATGCTCCCTATGGCCACTAAGACCTATTTCTGCTGTATGCTCCCTATGGCCACTAAGACCTATTTCTGCTGTATGCCCCCTATGGCCACTAAGACCTATTTCTGCTGTATGCTCCCATGGCCACTAAGACCTATTTCTGCTGTATGCTCCCCTATGGCCACAAAGACCTATTTTCTGTATGCTCCCTATGGCCACAAAGACCTGTATGCTCCCTATGGCCACAAAGACCTATTTCTGCTGTATGCTCCCCTATGGCCACAAAGACCTATTTCTGCTGTATGCTCCCTATGGCCACAAAGACCTATTTCTGCTGTATGCTCCCTATGGCCACTAAGACCTATTTCTGCTGTATGCTCCCTATGGCCACTAAGACCTATTTCTGCTGTATGCTCCCCTATGGCCACAAAGACCTATTTCTGCTGTATGCTCCCTCCACTAAGACCTATTTCTGCTGGCCACTATGGCCACAAAGACCTATTTCTGCTGTATGCTCCCCTATGGCCACTAAGACCTATTTCTGCTGTATGCTCCCTATGGCCACTAAGACCTATTTCTGCTGTATGCTCCCTATGGCCACTAAGACCTATTTCTGCTGTATGCTCCCCCTATGGCCACTAAGACCTATTTCTGCTGTATGCTCCCTATGGCCACTAAGACCTATTTCTGCTGTATGCTCCCCTATGGCCACTAAGACCTATTTCTGCTGTATGCTCCCTATGGCCACTAAGACCTATTTCTGCTGTATGCTGTATGGCCACTAAGACCTATTTCTGCTGTATGCTCCCCTATGGCCACTAAGACCTATTTCTGCTGTATGCTCCCTATGGCCACTAAGACCTATTTCTGCTGTATGCTCCCTATGGCCACTAAGACCTATTTCTGCTGTATGCTCCCTATGGCCACAAAGACCTATTTCTGCTGTATGCTCCCCTATGGCCACTAAGACCTATTTCTGCTGTATGCTCCCTATGGCCACAAAGACCTATTTCTGTATGCTCCCCTATGCCACTAAGACCTATTTCTGCTGTATGTCCCCTATGGCCACTAAGACCTATTTCTGCTGTATGCCACTAAGACCTATTTCTGCTGTATGCTCCCTATGGCCACTAAGACCTATTTCTGCTGTATGCTCCCCTATGGCCACTAAGACCTATTTGCTGTATGCTCCCCTATGGCCACTAAGACCTATTTCTGCTGTATGCCCCTATGGCCACTAAGACCTATTTCTGCTGTATGCTCCCCTATGGCCACTAAGACCTATTTCTGCTGTATGCTCCCCTATGGCCACTAAGACCTATTTCTGCTGTATGCTCCCCTATGGCCACTAAGACCTATTTCTGCTGTATGCTCCCTATGGCCACAAAGACCTATTTCTGCTGTATGCCCCTATGGCCACTAAGACCTATTTCTGCTGTATGCTCCCCTATGGCCACAAAGACCTATTTCTGCTGTATGCTCCCCTATGGCCACTAAGACCTATTTCTGCTGTATGCTCCCCTATGGCCACTAAGACCTATTTCTGCTGTATGCTCCCCTATGGCCACTAAGACCTATTTCTGCTGTATGCTCCCCTATGGCCAAAGACCTATTTCTGCTGTATAGCCCCTATGGCCTCTCTCTCTCTCTCTCTCTTCTCTCTCTCTCTCTCTCTCTCTCTCTCTCTCTCTCTCTTCTCTCTCTCTCTCTCTCTCTCTCCTTTCTCTTTTCAATTCAATTAAAAGTGCTATATAGCAAGGGAAACATATGTTTACGTTGCCAATGCAAGTGAAATAGATAATAAACAAAACAGTAAACATTACACCAAATGTTTCTCTCCCTCTCTCCCCTACGTTCTCTCCCTCTCTCCCCTACTTTCTCTCCCTCTCCCCCCTACTTTCTCTCCCTCTCTCCCCTACTTTCTCTCCCTCTCCCCTACTTTTTCTCCCCAATTTTCTCTCCCTCTCTCCCCTACTTTCTCTCCCTCTCTCCCCTGCTTTTTCTCCCTACTTTCTCTCCCTCTCTCCCCTACGTTCTCTCCCTCTCTCCCCTGCTTTTTCTCCCCTACTTTCTCTCCCTCTCTCCCCTACTTTCTCTCCCTCTCTCCCCTACATTCTCTCCCTTTCTCCCCTACTTTCTCTCCCTCTCTCCCCTACTTTCTCTCCCTCTCTCCCCTGCTTTTTCACCCCAATTTTCTCTCCCTCTCTCCCCTACTTTCTCTCCCTCTCTCCCCTACATTCTCTCCCTCTCTCCACTACGTTCTCTCCCTCATGGTAGCCTAGTGGTTAGAGTGTTGGACTAGTAACCGAAAGGTTGCAAGTTCGAAAACACCGAGCTGACAAGGTACAAATCTGTCGTTCTGCCCCTGAACAGGCATGTTCCTAGGCCGTCATTGAAAATAAGAATTTGTTCTTAACTGACTTGCCTAGTAAAATAAAGCTAAAATAAACAATAAATAAAGTAAAAAATTCTCTCCCTCTCTCTCCTACATTCTCTCCCTCTCTCTACTACTTTCTCTGCCTCTCTCCCCTACATTCTCCCCCTCTCTCCCCTACATTCTCCCCCTCTCTCCCCTACTTTCTCTCCCTCTCTCTCTGGGCCGGCCAGTATTCATAGTCAGAGCCGTTTGTTGTGATAGCCCAGGTTTTTCAGCACTGTCACTTTGCTGGAACAGCCTCACTTTCTTTGTGTGTGTAGGTGTGTGTGTCTTTGTGTGTAGGTGTGTGTAGGGGTACAGGGGTTCTATGTGGGTATATGTGTGTTTGTGTACATGCCTGCGTGCATATTTGTTACACTCTGTGTATTTGTGTCCTGTTTTGACAGTCCCAGTGATTTATCAGCATACACATTGTGTTTAATGCTGTTTCGGGGGAGATGGGCCGTACAAACCCCCCCTTAGCTGTTGAATTAGAGTTCTATATATATAAAAAATGACACCTTTACCTTTAGCCCACTTCATCTCTGTACCCCCCCCCCCCCTCCTCGGTGATAGCGAATAGAGTTACAGAACTCCCATTATTCATCACTGTGGTAACCAGCAGACCATAATTCCGGTTCTGGTGGCAGACTAATATAATTGATCACTGTAATTTCATTTGGCTCTGTTGACTCTAACAGGGTTAAAGCTGGATGATTATCACAACATTCATCTGAGCCTCATAATCAATAGGAGAGTTTTCCAAAAGCACTGATCAAATGTTATTAAAGCTAACTGTATTAGGGGCGCTTAGATGTGTTATCTCTCTCTGTGTGAGTCAGATGTGCTGTCTCTCTCTGTGTGAGTCAGATGTGCTGTCTCTCTCTGTTTGAGTCAGATGTGCTGTCTCTCTCTGTGTGAGTCAGATGTGCTGTCTCTCTCTGTGTGAGTCAGATGTGCTGTCTCTCTCTGTTTGAGTCAGATGTGCTGTCTCTCTCTGTGTGAGTCAGATGTGCTGTCTCTCTCTGTGTGAGTCAGATGTGCTGTCTCTCTCTGTGTGAGTCAGATGTGCTGTCTCTCTCTGTTTGAGTCAGATGTGCTGTCTCTCTCTGTGTGAGTCAGATGTGCTGTCTCTCTCTGTTTGAGTCAGATGTGCTGTCTCCCACTGTGTGACTCAGTTGTGCTATCTCTCTCTGTGTGACTCATATGTGCTACCTCTCTCTGTGTGACTCTTCAGAACTCTTCAGTCTAGACTTCTTTAGAGTCATTACCATCAGGAGACTAGAACTCTTCAGTCTAGACTTCTTTAAAGTCATTACCATCAGGAGACTAGAACTCTTCAGTCTAGACTTCTTTAGAGTCATTACCATCAGGAGACTAGAACTCTTCAGTCTAGACTTCTTTAGAGTCATTACCATCAGGAGACTAGAACTCTTCAGTCTAGACTTCAACTCTCTCAACCAGTGATTATATTTTTTAAAAACAAGGTCTGTAAATCTGTTCTGCTCTGTGCTGCTGAGCTAATTGCTACTGAAGCACAGTGAAAAAGTTACCCAGACTAATGTAATTATCTCTCTCTCTCTCTCTCTCTGTCTCTGTCTGTCTCTCTCTCTCTCTCTCTCTCTCTGTCTCTCTCTCTCTCTCTCTCTGCTGTGGTTTCAGGGCAAAATCGTGAAAACAAGAGAAGTTGGCTTCTTTCCAAGCAGTGCCGTGAAGCCGTACCCATGTGTAAGCCAAGCACTAAGAAGTGCGTTAGAAGTGTTGTTCAAGCAGTAAACAGAGGCTTTGGGTGGCGAAGCAGGCAGAATAAGGGGTTGACACAGACTCTGGGATGATAGTTAGAAACATTGCCTCCGGGTGAAAAATAGGGGATTTTACATGATTATGGATAAAGGAGATAATTCATGGTGCTTTAGCTGCAGTTTTTAAATTCAACAATTTAATTAGCAAGACAGTTTATATACGTCACTATGTCATTTCACATGACATACCACTAAAGAAGAAGACACATCCTCGGCTATCTATCACTAAATGCATGGGAAACATTCGCTAGTCAAACTATATTTTGTCCATTTTGACTTGTTTGTATCACTGAACGTCTTGTTCCTTCAGAATCCACATAATGTCTCTGTTTTCAGTCAGACAATATGTCATTGACATGAGTAGATGTACTTTTATAATGACACAGTGCAGTGCTGTCTGGATGCTTACACCACGGTAAAGATAACAAGTACATCATGCTACTTCATTAGGGTCATAAGAACTACCAAAACCACCTGTTGACGACAAAACCCAAATGTTATGTTAAACATATTCATGGTAGCCGGGACTACCGCCACCAAAGAGAGGGGGAAACAAATACTATTGACTTAGTTGGCCGTAGGGGAGTGTGAATGCTTTACTGACTGATGTATGCAACAGTGAGATTCAGGTTGGGTGGGATTGTGGGAATGAAAGAACAATGGCTCATGTGTTGCTCTCTCTCTCGCTCTCCTCTCTTTCTTTCTCTCTCTCCTCTTTCTCTCTTTCTCTCTCTATCTCCCTCTTCTCTCTATATATATCTCTCTATCTCTCTTTCTCTCTCCTTCTCTCTCTCTCTTCTCTCTCTCCCTCTCTTTTTTATATATCTTTATTTTCTTTCTCTCTCTTCTCTGCTCTCTTTTCCCCCTCTCTCTCTCTCTCTCTCTCTCTCTCTCTCTTCTCTGCTCTCTCTTCTCTCTCTCTCTCTTCTCTGCTCTCTCTTCTCTCACTCTCTCCCTCTCTCCCACTCTCTCTCTTCTCTGCTCTCTCTTCTCTCTCTACCTCTCTCCCTCTCTCTCTCTCTCTCTCTACTCTCTCTCTCTACTCTCTCTCTCTCTCTTCTCTGCTCTCTCTTCTCTCTCCCTCTCTCCCTCTCTCTCTCTGGTCTGCTCTCTCTTCTCTCTCTTCCTCTCTCCCTCTCTCTCTCTTCTCTCTCTCTCTCTTTATATATCTTTCTTTTCACTCTCTTCTCTTCTCTGTTCTCTCTTCTCTCTCTCTCTCCCTCTCTCCCTCTCTCTCTCTTGTCTGCTCTCTCTTCTCTCTCTCCCTCTCTCCCTCTCTCTCTCTTCTCTCGCTCTCTCTCTCTTTATATATCTTTCTTTTCACTCTCTCTTCTCTTCTCTGCTCTCTCTTCTCTCTCTCTCTCCCTCTCTCTCTCTCTCTCTCTCTCTCACTTTTCTCTCCTCTCTTTTCTGTCTCTCTCTCTTCTATTTACCCTCAGGTCCCTAAACCTGTCGACTACTCCACACAACCCTGGTATGTTCACATGCGAATGAATCTCACCAAACTTTCAGGCAAAAACTGCCTTTCCCTTTCTTTGTCACAGTATGTTGGATCATTAGCGGTTGTGTGTTGACCTTTCAGGTTAAATTGGTGGGTGTTATTTCATCTAGACTGTTTAGGAAAACACTCCTGATTCTGCTCTCTAGGTTATACAGAGCCTTCAGAAAGTATTCATACCTCTTGACCTATTCCACATTTTGTTGTGTTACAGCCTGAATTCAAAATGGATTAAATATATATTTTTCTCTCCCATCTACATGCTATATCCCATAATGACAAAGTGAAAACATATATATATATATTTTTTAAATATTTTCTAATTTATTTCAAATGAAATACAGAAATGTCTAATTTACATAAGTATTCACACCCCTGAGTCAATACATTAGAATCACCTTTGGCAGTGATTACAGCTGTGAGTAATTCTGGGTAAGTCTCTAAGAACTTTGCACACCTGGATTGTACAATATTTCCACATGATTATTTTTAACCTTTTACTGCAGTGGGCTAATTTAGGGTCACACAGAGTGTTTCTGGGTAGTCTTAAATAAATCTATGTTTGAAAGAAAATCACACACACGTGGTTATGGGCTTAAATAAAGAAGACACCTGTACACATATAGAGTTGAATGTTTACATCCCAATATTACACTTTATATGACATTACAGAGTCTGAAATATAACTCAACTGTTTGACATAGAAACACTGGATTTTCGGCTGTTTTGTTTATGAAAAATATCAATAACGTTCCATCCATGAGGCCACTAGAGGGTGGTTTGGTAATTAGACGCAGGAAAGGGCTATAATTCTTCAAGCTTTGTCTTGTTGGTTGTTGATCATTGCCAGACAGACATTTTCAAGTCTTGCCATACATTTTCAAGACGATTTAAGTCAAAACTGTAACCAGGCCATTCAGGAGAACATTCATTGTCACCTTAGTAAGTAACTCCAGTGTAGATTTGTCCTGCTGAAAGGTGAATTCATCTCCCAGTGTCTGTTGGAAAGCAGACTGAACCAGGTTTTCCTAAAGGATTTTGCCTGTGCTCAGCTCTATTTTGTTTATTTTTATCCTAAAAGCGTCCTGGTCCTTGCCAATGACAAGCACACCCATAACATGATGCAGGCACCACCATGCATGAAAATGTGTTGGATTTGCCCCAATCATAACGCTTTGGATTCAGGAATGATTTAGCATTATTACTTTACTGCCTTGTTGCAAACAGGATACATATTGTGGAATATTTGTATTATGTACAGGCTCTTTTCACTCTGTCATTTAGGTTAGTATTGTGGAGTAACTACAATGTTGTTGATCCATCCTCAGTTTTCTCTTATCACAGCCATTAAACTCTGTAACTGTTTTAAAGTCACCATTGGCCTCATGGTGAAATCCCTGAGCAGTTTACCTTCATCTCCGGCAACTGAGTTAGGAAGGACGCCTGTAACTTTATGGTGACTGGGTGTATTGATACATCATCCACAGTGTAGTTAATAACTTCACCATGCTCATAGGGATATTCAATGTCTGCTTTGCTATTTTTTTACCATCTACTAACAGTTGCCCTCCTTTGCGAGGAATTGGAAAACCTTGGTCTTTATGGTTGAATCGGTGTTAGAGATTCACTGCTCTACTGAGGGACTTTACAGCTAATTGTATGTGTGCGGTACAGAGATGAGGTAGTCGTTAAATAATCATGTTAAAGAGTCCATGCAACTTATTGTGTGACTTGTTAAGCAGATGTTTTACTTATTTAGGCTTGCCATAACAAAGGGCTTGAATACATTTCAGCTTTTCATTTTTTAAATTAATTTGTAAACATTTCTAAAAACATAATTCCACTTTGACATTATGGGGTATTGTGTGTAGGACAGTGACATAAAATATAAATTTAATCATTTTTATATTCAGGTTGTAACACAAAAAAATGTGGAAAAAGTCAAAGGGTCTGAATACTTCCTGAAGCCACTGTAACAGGATGTGTCTGCATCTCTAAACTATCATATCCTGTCTGTGTATTCAGCATCTCTAAACTATCATATCCTGCCTGTGTATTCAGCATCTCTAAACTATCATATCCTGTCTGTGTATTCAGCATCTCTAAACTATCATATCCTGTCTGTGTATTCAGCATCTCTAAACTATCATATCCTGTCTGTGTATTCAGCATCTCTAAACTATCATATCCTGTCTGTGTATTCAGCATCTCTAAACTATCATATCCTGTCTGTGTATTCAGCATCTCTAAACTATCATATCCTGCCTGTGGGTACTGTACTGTAGGTTTGCTGGGCCCATGGAGAGACTGCAGGCTGAGGCAGAGCTGATTAGCAGAGGCAACAGCACTTACCTGGTCCGCCACCGGAGCCGCGAGGTCACAGAGTACGCCATCAGCATCAAGTAAGTTAGTAGCATGGCAGTACTGTACATTACATTACATTACAGTTGTCGTGTCTTTGGCTATGCCTGATTAAGTGATATGACATGCTATTCTATAAAATCCTTTCTGTGTAATTAATATCACCTGATTGAGCTAATCATGTAAATGTAATTAACTAGAGAGTCGGGGCACCACAAAATAATATTTATAGAGCTGTTATCTTCCGAATAAACTCTTAAAGACCTAGTAATATTTTACATCAATAGCAGTCAATATTAATCATCACTATTACAGTATTAGCACAGTATTAATCACAGGGGGGAAAGAGGTATTTATGACTGTCATAAACCTACCCCCAGGCCAACGTCATGACACAGTACAGCACATTACAGTACAGTAAAGCACAATACAGTACAGTACATTACAGCATATTACAGTACATTACAGCACATTACAGTACAGTACAGCACAGTACAGTACATTACAGCACATTACAGCACATTACAGCACATTACAGCACATTACAGTACAGTACATCACAGTACAGTACAGCACAGTACAGCACATTACAGTACAGCACATTACAGCACATTACAGTACAGCACATTACGGTATTGCACAGTACAGCACATTACAGTACATTACAGTACAATATAGTACAGTACAGCACATTACAGTACATTATAGTACAGTACATTACAGTACAGTATAGTATAGTACAGTACAGTACAGCACAGTACAGCACATTCCAGAACATTACAGCACATTACAGCACATTACAGTACATTACAGCACATTACAGCACATTACAGCACATTACAGTACAGTACAGTACATTACAGCACATTACAGCACATTACAGCACATTACAGTACAGTACAGTACATTACAGCACATTACAGCACATTACAGCACAGCACATTACAGTACAGCACATTACAGCACATTACAGCACAGCACATTACAGTACAGCACATTACAGCACATTACAGCACATTACAGTACAGTATAGTACAGTACATTACAGTACAGTCTAGTATAGTACAGTATAGTACAGTACATTACAGTACATTACAGTATAGTACAGTACATTACAGTATAGTATAGTATAGTATAGTATAGTACAGTACAGTACATTATAATACAATATAGTACAGTACAGCACATTACAGTATAGTACAGTACAGCACATTACAGTATAGTACAGTACAGCACATTACAGTACAATATAGTACAGTACAGTACATTACAGTATAGTACAGCACATTACAGCACATTACAGTACAATATAGTACATTACAGTACAGTACATTACAGTACATTACAGTACAGTATAGTACAGCACATTACAACACATTACAGTACAGTATAGTACATTACAGTACAGTACAGTACAGTACATTACAGTATATTACAGTACAGTACTGTACATTACAAAACAGTACAGTACAGCACATTACAGTATAGTACAATACAGCACGTTACAGTACAATATAGTACAGTACAGTACATTACAGTACAGTACATTACAGTATAGTGCAGCACATTACAGCACATTACAGTACAGTACATTACAGTACATTACAGTACAGTACAGCACATTACAGCACATTACAGTACATTACAGTACAGCACATTACAGCACATTACAGTACAGTACAGTACAGCACATTACAGCACATTACAGTACAGTATAGTACAGCACATTACAACACATTACAGCACAGTACAGTACAGTATAGTACAGTATATTACAGTACAGTACAGTATAGTATAGTACATTACAGTACAGTACAGTATAGTACAGTACAGTACAGTGTAGTATAGTACATTACAGTACATTACAGTACAGTATAGTATAGTACATTACAGTACATTACAGTACAGTACAGTACATTACAGTACAGTACAGTATAGTATAGTACATTACAGTACATTACAGCACAGCACATTACAGTACAGCACATTACAGCACATTACAGCACATTACAGCACATTACAGCACGTTACATTACAGCACATTACATTACAGTACAGCACATTACAGCACATTACAGTACAGCACATTACGGTATTGCACAGTACAGCACATTACAGTACATTACAGTACAATATAGTACAGTACAGCACATTACAGTACAGTATAGTACAGTACATTACAGTACAGTCTAGTATAGTACAGTATAGTACAGTACATTACAGTACATTACAGTATAGTACAGTACATTACAGTATAGTATAGTATAGTACAGTACAGTACATTATAATACAATATAGTACAGTACAGCACATTACAGTATAGTACAGTACAGCACATTACAGTATAGTACAGTACAGCACATTACAGTACAATATAGTACAGTACAGTACATTACAGTATAGTACAGCACATTACAGCACATTACAGTACAGTATAGTACATTACAGTACAGTACAGTACATTCCAGTACATTACAGTACAGTATAGTACTGTACATTACAATACAATATAGTACAGTACAGCACATTACAGTATAGTACAGTACAGCACATTACAGTACAATATAGTACAGCACATTACAGTACAGTACATTACAGTATAGTACAGCACATTACAGCACATTACAGTACAGTATAGTACAGCACATTACAACACATTACAGTACAGTACAGTACATTACAGCACATTACAGCACATTACAGTACAGCACATTACGGTATTGCACAGTACAGCACATTACAGTAGATTACAGTACAATATAGTACAGTACAGCACATTACAGTACAGTATAGTACAGTACATTACAGTACAGTCTAGTATAGTACAGAACAGCACATTACAGTACAGTATAGTATAGTACAGTATAGTACAGTACATTACAGTACAGTACAGTACAGTATAGTACAGTACATTACAGTACAGTATAGTATAGTACAGTACATTACAATATAGTACAGTACAGCACATTACAGTATAGTACAGTACAGCACATTACAGTATAGTACAGTACAGCACATTACAGTACAATATAGTACAGTACAGTACATTACAGTATAGTACAGCACATTACAGCACATTACAGTACAGTATAGTACAGCACATTACAACACATTACAGTACAGTATAGTACATTACAGTACAGTACAGTACAGTACATTACAGTATATTACAGTACAGTACAGTACATTACAGTACATTACAGTACAGTATAGTACAGTACTGTACACTACAATACAATATAGTACAGTACAGCACATTACAGTATAGTACAGTACAGTACATTACAGTATAGTGCAGCACATTACAGCACAGTACAGTACATTACAGTACATTACAGTACAGTACAGCACATTACAGTACAGTACATTACAGTACATTACAGTACATTACAGCACATTACAGCACATTACAGTACAGTATAGTACAGCACATTACAACACATTACAGTACAGTACAGTACAGTATAGTACAGTACAGTATAGTATAGTATAGTACAGTATATTACAGTACAGTATAGTATAGTACATTACAGTACAGTACAGTATAGTACAGTACAGTACAGTATAGTATAGTATATTACAGTGCAGTACAGTACAGTATATTATAGTACAGTACAGTATAGTATAGTACATTACAGTACATTACAGTACAGTATAGTATAGTACATTACAGTACATTACAGTACAGTACATTACAGTACATTACAGTACAGTACATTACATTACAGTACAGTACAGTATAGTACATTACAGTACATTACAGTATAGTACAGTACATTACAATACAATATAGTACAGTACAGCACATTACAGTATAGTACAGTACAGCACATTACAGTATAGTACAGTACAGCACATTACAGTACAATATAGTACAGTACATTACAGTATAGTACAGCACATTACAGTACAGTATAGTACAGCACATTACAACACATTACAGTACAGTATAGTACATTACAGTACAGTACATTACAGTATATTACAGTACAGTACTGTACATTACAATACAGTACAGTACAGCACATTACAGTATAGTACAATACAGCACGTTACAGTACAATATAGTACAGTACAGTACATTACAGTACAGTACATTACAGTATAGTGCAGCACATTACAGCACATTACAGTACAGTACATTACAGTACATTACAGTACAGTACAGCACATTACAGCACATTACAGTACATTACAGTACAGCACATTACAGCACATTACAGCACATTACAGTACAGTATAGTACAGCACATTACAACACATTACAGTACAATATAGTACATTACAGTATAGTACAGCACATTACAGTACAGTATAGTACAGCACATTACAACACAGTACAGTACAGTATAGTATAGTACAGTATATTACAGTACAGTACAGTATAGTATAGTACATTACAGTACAGTATAGTACAGTACAGTGTAGTATAGTACATTACAGTACATTACAGTACAGTATAGTATAGTACATTACAGTACATTACAGTACAGTACAGTACATTACAGTACAGTACAGTATAGTATAGTACATTACAGTACATTACAGTACAGTACAGTATAGTATAGTACATTACAGTACATTACAGTACAGTACATTACAGTACAGTACTGTACATTACAATACAATATATTACAGTACAGCACATTACAGTATAGTATAGTACAGCACGTTACAGTACAATATAGTACAGTACAGTACATTACAGTACAGTACATTGCAGTATAGTGCAGCACATTACAGCACATTACAGTACAGTACATTACAGTACATTACAGTACAGTACAGCACATTACAGCACATTACAGTACAGTATAGTACAGCACATTACAACACATTACAGTACAGTACAGTACAGTACAGTATAGTACAGCCACACTGCTAATAGCCATTAGTCGTTAGTCATAGAGGAGAAAAGGCAAGACTCCTCCTCCATTGTCAGTGGAGGTGATATGTGTAGTTCAGTCCTCCCGTTGATTTTCTGCACAGACTGTACTGTATGTTGCTCTGCTCTGCATAAGAGCATGGACTGAAGGACAACGTTGGAAAATACATGCATTGTATTGTGTGTTGAAAAGTAACTTGAGGTGAGACGTGCAGGAGTAATGATTCTTTATAAGTGACTCCCACAGTACAGTGGGAATATGTTTAAGTGCGGTGAAGCACTCTGCTACAAACACATTAAAAGCCCGTGGCGACGTAGACTGGAAAAGAACCCTTGCGTGTTATCACCGTATCATTTCAGTCACCCGCGGCTGTTGGTATGCTGCAGATAGACAGATGACAGCACTGAATGTTCAGACAGGCTGGAACAGGCCAATGATATGCAGCGTTTGTGTTTCTGTGCCAAGGTGGGTTGAGACACTCCTTCCCTGCAGGGAGCTGGTAAAACTTAGAGAGAGAGAGGGGGAGAGAGAGAGAGAGGGGGGGAGAGAGAGAGAGAGAGAGAGAGAGAAAGAGACATTTGAAATGTCTAACTTCTTTTAAAACTTTTGTGAGTGTAATGTTTACTAATGTTTCGCTTGTTTATTTCCCTTTTGTTTATTATCTATTTCACTTGCTTTGACAATGTAAACATGTGTTTCCCATGCCAGCAAAGCCCTTTGAATATAATTTAATTAAGAGAGGGAGAGAGAGGGAGAGAGGGAGAGAGAGAGAGAGGGAGAGAGGGAGAGAGAGAGGGAGGGAGAGGGAGAGAGAGAGAGAGAGGGAGAGAGAGGGAGAGAGAGGGAGAGAGAGAGAGAGAGAGGGAGGGCTGCTCTGAGAGGCTGCTGGAAACGCTTTTTTTTTTAAACCCCCTTCAACCAAATAATTCATCTCCTCCTTTTTTCTCTCTAATGAAAGCTTTTTCAATGTCTTCAAGTTCCACCGGAGCTGAAGTCTTAATTGCTTGTGTGCGATGCATGCTGCTGCAGCACCGGTGAATAGACCCAGAGAGACCGTTATACAGCCTGCTCAAGGTTATTAAATCCTCACAACGAGAGAAAAAAAGATACTCTGCACACTTATGTGGAAACTACATGAAGTGTTTGAAATAGACAATGACCTATGACCTCTGCTGTTCTATTGAGGACCTTCCCCTGGCCCCCTCTATTTAACTCTGCTGTTCTACTGAGGACCTTCCCCTGGCCCCCTCTATTTAACTCTGCTGTTCTACTGAGGCCCTATCCCTGGCCCCCTCTATTTAACTCTGCTGTTCTACTGAGGACATTCCCCTGGCCCCCTCTATATAACTCTGCTGTTCTACTGAGGCCCTATCCCTGGCCCCCTCTATATAACTCTGCTGTTCTACTGAGGACCTTCCCCTGGCCCCCTCTATTTAACTCTGCTGTTCTACTGAGGACCTACCCCTGGCCCCCTCTATTTAACTCTGCTGTTCTACTGAGGCCCTATCCCTGGCCCCCTCTATTTAACTCTGCTGTTCTACTGAGGACATTCCCTGGCCCCTCTATATAACTCTGCTGTTCTACTGAGGCCCTATCCCTGGCCCCTCTATATAACTCTGCTGTTCTACTGAGGACCTTCCCTGGCCCCCTCTATTTAACTCTGCTGTTCTACTGAGGACCTACCCTGGCCCCCTCTATTTAACTCTGCTGTTCTACTGAGGACCTATCCCTGGCCCCCTCTATTTAACTCTGCTGTTCTACTGAGGACCTTCCCCTGGCCCCCTCTATATAACTCTGCTGTTCTACTGAGGCCCTATCCCTGGCCCCCTCTATATAACTCTGCTGTTCTACTGAGGCCCTATCCCTGGCCCCCTCTATTTAACTCTGCTGTTCTACTGAGGACCTTCCCCTGGCCCCCTCTATTTAACTCTGCTGTTCTACTGAGGCCCTATCCCTGGCCCCCTCTATTTAACTCTGCTGTTCTACTGAGGCCCTATCCCTGGCCCCCTCTATTTAACTCTGCTGTTCTACTGAGGCCCTATCCCTGGCCCCCTCTATTTAACTCTGCTGTTCTACTGAGGCCCTATCCCTGGCCCCCTCTATTTAACTCTGCTGTTCTACTGAGGACCTATCCCTGGCCCCCTCTATTTAACTCTGCTGTTCTACTGAGGACCTATCCCTGGCCCCCTCTATTTAACTCTGCTGTTCTACTGAGGCCCTATCCCTGGCCCCCTCTGCATAACTCTGCTGTTCTACTGAGGCCCTATCCCTGGCCCCCTCTATTTAACTCTGCTGTTCTACTGAGGCCCTATCCCTGGCCCCCTCTGCATAACTCTGCTGTTCTACTGAGGCCCTATCCCTGGCCCCCTCTATTTAACTCTGCTGTTCTACTGAGGCCCTAACCCTGGCCCCCTCTATTTAACTCTGCTGTTTTACCGAGGCCCTATCCCTGGCCCCCTCTATTTAACTCTGCTGTTCTACTGAGGCCCTATCCCTGGCCCCCTCTATTTAACTCTGCTGTTCTACTGAGGACCTCTCCCTGGCCCCCTCTATTTAACTCTGCTGTTCTGAGGACCTATCCCTGGCCCCCTCTATTTAACTCTGCTGTTCTACTGAGGCCCTATCCCTGGCCCCCTCTATTTAACTCTGCTGTTCTACTGAGGCCCTATCCCTGGCCCCCTCTGCATAGCTCTGCTGTTCTACTGAGGACCTATCCCTGGCCCCCTCTATTTAACTCTGCTGTTCTACTGAGGCCCTATCCCTGGCCCCCTCTATTTAACTCTGCTGTTCTACTGAGGCCCTATCCCTGGCCCCCTCTGCATAGCTCTGCTGTTCTACTGAGGCCCTATCCCTGGCCCCCTCTGCATAACTCTGCTGTTCTACTGAGGCCCTATCCCTGGCCCCCTCTATATAACTCTGCTGTTCTACTGAGGCCCATCCCTGGCCCCCTCTGCATAACTTTGCTGTTCTACTGAGGACCTATCCCTGGCCCCCTCTATTTAACTCTGCTGTTCTACTGAGGCCCTATCCCTGGCCCCCTCTATTTAACTCTGCTGTTCTACTGAGGCCCTATCCCTGGCCCCCTCTATTTAACTCTGCTGTTCTACTGAGGCCCTATCCCTGGCCCCCTCTATTTAACTCTGCTGTTCTACTGAGGCCCTATCCCTGGCCCCCTCTATTTAACTCTGCTGTTCTACTGAGGCCCTATCCCTGGCCCCCTCTGCATAGCTCTGCTGTTCTCCAGAGGCCCTAACCCTGGCCCCTCTATTTAACTCTGCTGTTCTACTGAGGACCTATCCCTGGCCCCTCTATTTAACTCTGCTGTTCTACTGAGGACCTATCCCTGGCCCCTTCTATTTAACTCTGCTGTTCTACTGAGGACCTATCCCTGGCCCCCTCTATTTAACTCTGCTGTTCTACTGAGGCCCTATCCCTGGCCCCTCTATTTAACTCTGCTGTTCTACTGAGGCCCTATCCCTGGCCCCCTCTATTTAACTCTGCTGTTCTATTGAGGCCCTACCCCTGGCCCCCTCTATTTAACTCTGCTGTTCTACTGAGGCCCTATCCCTGGCCCCCTCTATTTAACTCTGCTGTTCTACTGAGGCCCTATCCCTGGCCCCCTATGCATAGCTCTGCTGTTCTCCAGAGGCCCTAACCCTGGCCCCCTCTATTTAACTCCGCTGTTCTACTGAGGACCTATCCCTGGCCCCCTCTATTTAACTCTGCTGTTCTACTGAGGCCCAACCCTGGCCCCCTCTGCATAGCTCTGCTGTTCTACTGAGGCCCTATCCCTGGCCCCCTCTGCATAACTCTGCTGTTCTACTGAGGCCCTAACCCTGGCCCCCTCTGCATAACTCTGCTGTTCTACTGAGGCCCTATCCCTGGCCCCCTCTATATAACTCTGCTGTTCTACTGAGGCCCTATCCCTGGCCCCCTCTGCATAACTTTGCTGTTCTACTGAGGCCCTATCCCTGGCCCCCTCTATATAACTCTGCTGTTCTACTGAGGCCCTATCCCTGGCCCCCTCTATTTAACTCTGCTGTTCTACTGAGGACCTATCCCTGGCCCCCTCTATTTAACTCTGCTGTTCTACTGAGGCCCTATCCCTGGCCCCCTCTATTTAACTCTGCTGTTCTACTGAGGCCCTATCCCTGGCCCCCTCTATTTAACTCTGCTGTTCTACTGAGGCCCTATCCCTGGCCCTCTATTTAACTCCTGTTCTACTGAGGCCCTATCCCTGGCCCCCTCTATTTAACTCTGCTGTTCTACTGAGGCCCTATCCCTGGCCCCCTCTATTTAACTCTGCTGTTCTACTGAGGCCTCTGCATAGCTCTGCTGTTCTCCAGAGGCCCTAACCCTGGCCCCCCTATTTAACTCTGCTGTTCTACTGAGGACCTATCCCTGGCCCCCTCTATTTAACTCTGCTGTTCTACTGAGGACCTATCCCTGGCCCCTTCTATTTAACTCTGCTGTTCTACTGAGGACCTATCCCTGGCCCCCTCTATTTAACTCTGCTGTTCTACTGAGGCCCTATCCCTGGCCCCCTCTATTTAACTCTGCTGTTCTACTGAGGCCCTATCCCTGGCCCCTCTATTTAACTCTGCTGTTCTACTGAGGCCCTATCCCTGGCCCCCTCTATTTAACTCTGCTGTTCTACTGAGGCCCTATCCCTGGCCCCTCTATTTAACTCTGCTGTTCTACTGAGGCCCTATCCCTGGCCCCCTCTATTTAAGCTCTGCTGTTCTCCAGAGGCCCTAACCCTGGCCCCCTATTTAACTCCGCTGTTCTACTGAGGACCTACCCTGGCCCCTCTATTTAACTCTGCTGTTCTACTGAGGCCCTACCCTGGCCCCTGTATTTAACTCTGCTGTTCTACTGAGGCCCTATCCCTGGCCCCCTCTATTTAACTCTGCTGTTCTACTGAGGCCCTAAATCTGGCCCCCTCTATATAACTCTGCTGTTCTACTGAGGCCCTAACCCTGGCCCCCTCTATTTAACTCTGCTGTTCTACTGAGGCCCTATCCCTGGCCCCTCTATTTAACTCTGCTGTTCTACTGAGGCCCTATCCCTGGCCCCCTATGCATAGCTCTGCTGTTCTCCAGAGGCCCTAACCCTGGCCCCCTCTATTTAACTCCGCTGTTCTACTGAGGACCTATCCCCCCCTCTATTTAACTCTGCTGTTCTACTGAGGCCCAACCTGGCCCCCTCTGCATAGCTCTGCTGTTCTACTGAGGCCCTATCCCTGGCCCCTCTGCATAACTCTGCTGTTCTACTGAGGCCCTAACCCTGGCCCCTCTGCATAACTCTGCTGTTCTACTGAGGCCCTATCCCTGGCCCCTCTATATAACTCTGCTGTTCTACTGAGGCCCTATCCCTGGCCCTCTGCATAACTTTGCTGTTCTACTGAGGCCCTATCCCTGGCCCCTCTATTTAACTCTGCTGTTCTACTGAGGACCTATCCCTGGCCCCCTCTATTTAACTCTGCTGTTCTACTGAGGCCCTATCCCTGGCCCCCTATATAACTCTCTGTTCTACTGAGGCCCCATCCCTGGCCCCTCTATTTAACTCTGCTGTTCTACTGAGGCCCTATCCCTGGCCCCCTCTATATAACTCTGCTGTTCTACTGAGGCCCTATCCCTGGCCCCCTCTATATAACTCTGCTGTTCTACTGAGGCCCCATCCCTGGCCCCCTCTATTTAACTCTGCTGTTCTACTGAGGACCTATCCCTGGCCCCCTCTATTTAACTCTGCTGTTCTACTGAGGCCCTATCCCTGGCCCCCTCTATTTAACTCTGCTGTTCTACTGAGGACCTATCCCTGCCCCCTCTATTTAACTCTGCTGTTCTACTGAGGCCCCATCCCTGGCCCCCTCTATTTAACTCTGCTGTTCTACTGAGGACCTATCCCTGGCCCCTCTATTTAATCTCTGCTGTTCTACTGAGGCCCTATCCCTGGCCCCCTATTTAACTCTGCTGTTCTACTGAGGCCCTATCCCTGGCCCCCTCTATTTAACTCTGCTGTTCTACTGAGGCCCTAATCCCTGGCCCCTCTATTTAACTCTGCTGTTCTACTGAGGACCTATCCCTGGCCCCCTCTATTTAACTCTGCTGTTCTACTGAGGCCCTATCCCTGGCCCCCTCTATTTAACTCTGCTGTTCTACTGAGGCCCTATCCCTGGCCCCCTCTATTTAACTCTGCTGTTCTACTGAGGCCCCACCCCTGGCCCCCTCTATTTAACTCCGCTGTTCTACTGAAGCCCTATCCCTGGCCCCCTCTATTTAACTCTGCTGTTCTACTGAGGCCCTATCCCTGGCCCCCTCTATTTAACTCTGCTGTTCTACTGAGGCCCTATCCCTGGCCCCCTCTATATAACTCTGCTGTTCTACTGAGGCCCTGCCACCTTCCTTCTACAAGCTACACTGTTCTACTGAGGCCCTATCCCTGGCCCCCTCTATTTAACTCTGCTGTTCTACTGATGCCCTATCCCTGGCCCCCTCTATTTAACTCTGCTGTTCTACTGAGGACCTATCCCTGGCCCCTCTATTTAACTCTGCTGTTCTACTGAGGACCTATCCCTGGCCCCCTCTATTTAACTCTGCTGTTCTACTGAGGCCCTATCCCTGGCCCCTCTATTTAACTCTGCTGTTCTACTGAGGCCCTATCCCTGGCCCCCTCTATTTAACTCTGCTGTTCTACTGAGGACCTATCCCTGGCCCCCTCTATTTAACTCTGCTGTTCTACTGAGGCCCTATCCCTGGCCCCCTCTATTTAACTCTGCTGTTCTACTGAGGCCCTATCCCTGGCCCCCTCTATTTAACTCTGCTGTTCTACTGAGGCCCTATCCCTGGCCCCCTCTATTTAACTCTGCTGTTCTACTGAGGCCCTATCCCTGGCCCTCTATTTAACTCTGCTGTTCTACTGAGGCCCTAACCCTGGCCCCCTCTATTTAACTCTGCTGTTCTACTGAGGCCCTATCCCTGGCCCCTCATTTAACTCTGCTGTTCTACTGAGGCCCTATCCCTGGCCCCCTCTATTTAACTCTGCTGTTCTACTGAGGACCTCTCCCTGGCCCCCTCTATTTAACTCTGCTGTTCTGAGGACCTATCCCTGGCCCCCTCTATTTAACTCTGCTGTTCTACTGAGGCCCTATCCCTGGCCCCCTCTATTTAACTCTGCTGTTCTACTGAGGCCCTATCCCTGGCCCCCTCTGCATAGCTCTGCTGTTCTACTGAGGACCTATCCCTGGCCCCCTCTATTTAACTCTGCTGTTCTACTGAGGCCCTATCCTGGCCCCCTCTATTTAACTCTGCTGTTCTACTGAGGCCCTATCCCTGGCCCCTCTGCATAGCTCTGCTGTTCTACTGAGGCCCTATCCCTGGCCCCTCTGCATAACTCTGCTGTTCTACTGAGGCCCTATCCCTGGCCCCTCTATATAACTCTGCTGTTCTACTGAGGCCCAATCCCTGGCCCCCTCTGCATAACTTTGCTGTTCTACTGAGGACCTATCCCTGGCCCCCTCTATTTAACTCTGCTGTTCTACTCTGCTGTTCTACTGAGGCCCTATCCCTGGCCCCCTCTATTTAACTCTGCTGTTCTACTGAGGCCCTATCCCTGGCCCCTCTATTTAACTCTGCTGTTCTACTGAGGCCCTATCCCTGGCCCCCTCTATTTAACTCTGCTGTTCTACTGAGGCCCTATCCCTGGCCCCCTCTGCATAGCTCTGCTGTTCTCCAGAGGCCCTAACCCTGGCCCCCTCTATTTAACTCTGCTGTTCTACTGAGGACCTATCCCTGGCCCCCTCTATTTAACTCTGCTGTTCTACTGAGGACCTATCCCTGGCCCCCTTCTATTTAACTCTGCTGTTCTACTGAGGACCTATCCCTGGCCCCCTCTATTTAACTCTGCTGTTCTACTGAGGCCCTATCCCTGGCCCCCTCTATTTAACTCTGCTGTTCTACTGAGGCCCTATCCCTGGCCCCCTCTATTTAACTCTGCTGTTCTACTGAGGCCCTACCCTGGCCCCCTCTATTTAACTCTGCTGTTCTACTGAGGCCCTATCCCTGGCCCCCTCTATTTAACTCTGCTGTTCTACTGAGGCCCTATCCCTGGCCCCCTATGCATAGCTCTGCTGTTCTCCAGAGGCCCTAACCCTGGCCCCCTCTATTTAACTCCGCTGTTCTACTGAGGACCTATCCCTGGCCCCCTCTATTTAACTCTGCTGTTCTACTGAGGCCCAACCCTGGCCCCCTCTGCATAGCTCTGCTGTTCTACTGAGGCCCTATCCCTGGCCCCCTCTGCATAACTCTGCTGTTCTACTGAGGCCCTAACCCTGGCCCCTCTGCATAACTCTCTGTTCTACTGAGGCCCTATCCCTGGCCCCCTCTATATAACTCTGCTGTTCTACTGAGGCCCTATCCCTGGCCCCTCTGCATAACTTTGCTGTTCTACTGAGGCCCTATCCCTGGCCCCTCTATATAACTCTGCTGTTCTACTGAGGCCCTATCCCTGGCCCTCTGCATAACTTTGCTGTTCTACTGAGGCCCCCCTGGCCCCCTCTATTTAACTCTGCTGTTCTACTGAGGCCCTATCCCTGGCCCCCTCTATTTAACTCTGCTGTTCTACTGAGGCCCTATCCCTGGCCCCCTCTGCATAGCTCTGCTGTTCTACTGAGGCCCTATCCCTGGCCCCCTCTGCATAACTCTGCTGTTCTACTGAGGACCTATCCCTGGCCCCCTCTATTTAACTCTGCTGTTCTACTGAGGCCCTATCCCTGGCCCCCTCTATTTAACTCTGCTGTTCTACTGAGGCCCTATCCCTGGCCCCCTCTATTTAACTCTGCTGTTCTACTGAGGCCCTATCCCTGGCCCCCTCTATTTAACTCTGCTGTTCTACTGAGGCCCTATCCCTGGCCCCCTCTATTTAACTCTGCTGTTCTACTGAGGCCCTATCCCTGGCCCCCTCTGCATAGCTCTGCTGTTCTCCAGAGGCCCTAACCCTGGCCCCCTCTATTTAACTCTGCTGTTCTACTGAGGACCTATCCCTGGCCCCCTCTATTTAACTCTGCTGTTCTACTGAGGACCTATCCCTGGCCCCTTCTATTTAACTCTGCTGTTCTACTGAGGACCTATCCCTGGCCCCCTCTATTTAACTCTGCTGTTCTACTGAGGCCCTATCCCTGGCCCCCTCTATTTAACTCTGCTGTTCTACTGAGGCCCTATCCCTGGCCCCCTCTATTTAACTCTGCTGTTCTACTGAGGCCCTACCCTGGCCCCCTCTATTTAACTGCTGTTCTACTGAGGCCCTATCCCTTCTATTTAACTCTGCTGTTCTACTGAGGCCCTATCCCTGGCCCCCTATGCATAGCTCTGCTGTTCTCCAGAGGCCCTAACCCTGGCCCCCTCTATTTAACTCCGCTGTTCTACTGAGGACCTATCCCTGGCCCCCTCTATTTAACTCTGCTGTTCTACTGAGGCCCAACCCTGGCCCCCTCTGCATAGCTCTGCTGTTCTACTGAGGCCCTATCCCTGGCCCCCTCTGCATAACTCTGCTGTTCTACTGAGGCCCTAACCCTGGCCCCCTCTGCATAACTCTGCTGTTCTACTGAGGCCCTATCCCTGGCCCCCTCTATATAACTCTGCTGTTCTACTGAGGCCCTATCCCTGGCCCCCTCTGCATAACTTTGCTGTTCTACTGAGGCCCTATCCCTGGCCCCCTCTATATAACTCTGCTGTTCTACTGAGGCCCTATCCCTGGCCCCCTCTGCATAACTTTGCTGTTCTACTGAGGCCCTATCCCTGGCCCCCTCTATTTAACTCTGCTGTTCTACTGAGGCCCTATCCCTGGCCCCCTCTGCATAACTCTGCTGATCTACTGAGGCCCTATTCCTGGCCCCCTCTATTTAACTCTGCTGTTCTACTGAGGCCCTATCCCTGGCCCCCTGTATTTAACTCTGCTGTTCTACTGAGGCCCTATCCCTGGCCCCCTCTATTTAACTCTGCTGTTCTACTGAGGCCCTAAATCTGGCCCCCTCTATATAACTCTGCTGTTCTACTGAGGCCCTATTTAACCCTACTGAGGCCCTATCCCCCCTCTATTTAACTCTGCTGTTCTACTGAGGCCCTATCCCTGGCCCCTCTATAACTCTGCTGTTCTACTGAGGCCCCATCCCTGGCCCCCTATCCCTGGCCCTCTGCATAACTCTGCTGTTCTACTGAGGCCCTAACCCTGGCCCCCTGCATTTAACTCTGCTGTTCTACTGAGGCCCTATCCCTGGCCCCCTCTATATAACTCTGCTGTTCTACTGAGGCCCTATCCCTGGCCCCTCTGCATACTCTGCTGTTCTACTAACTCTGTTCTACTGAGGCCCTATCCCTGGCCCCCTCTGCATTTAACTCTGTTCTACTGAGGCCCCTATTTAATCCCTGAGGCCCCCTCTATTTAACTCTGCTGTTCTACTGAGGCCCTATCCCTGGCCCCCTCTATTTAACTCTGCTGTTCTACTGAGGCCCCCCTATCCCTGGCCCCCTCTATTTAACTCTGCTGTTCTACTGAGGCCCTATCCCTGGCCCCCTCTATTTAACTCTGCTGTTCTACTGAGGCCCTGGCCCCCTATTTAACTCCTGTTCTACTGAGGCCCTAACTGTTCTCCAGAGGCCCTAACCTGGCCCCCTCTATTTAACTCCGCTGTTCTACTGAGGACCTATCCCTGGCCCCCTCTATTTAACTCTGCTGTTCTACTGAGGCCCAACCCTGGCCCCTGCATAGCTCTGCTGTTCTCTGAGGCCCTATCCCTGGCCCCTCTGCATAACTCTGCTGTTCTACTGAGGCCCTAACCCTGGCCCCCTCTATTTAACTCTGCTGTTCTACTGAGGCCCTATCCCTGGCCCCCTTATAACTCTGCTGTTCTACTGAGGCCCTATCCCTGGCCCTCTATTTAACTCTGCTGTTCTACTGAGGCCCTATCCCTGGCCCTCTATTTAACTCTGCTGTTCTACTGAGGCCCTATCCCTGGCCCCCCTCTATTTAACTCTGCTGTTCTACTGAGGCCCTATCCCTGGCCCCCTCTATTTAACTCTGCTGTTCTACTGAGGCCCTATCCCTGGCCCCCCTATTTAACTCTGCTGTTCTACTGAGGCCCTATCCCTGGCCCCCTCTATTTAACTCTCTGTTCTACTGAGGCCCTAAATCTGGCCCCCTATTTAATCCCTGAGGCCCTAACCCTGGCCCCCCTATTTAACTCTCTGTTCTACTGAGGCCCTATCCCTCTATTTAACTCTGCTGTTCCACTGAGGCCCTATCCCTGGCCCCCTCTATTTAACTCTGCTGTTCTACTGAGGCCCTATCCCTGGCCCCCTCTATTTAACTCTGCTGTTCTACTGAGGCCCTAAATCTGGCCCCCTCTATATAACTCTGCTGGCCCTGCCACCTTCCTTCTACAAGCTACACTGTTCTACTGAGGCCCTGCCACATCCTTCTAGAAGCTACACTCTGCCGTTCTACTGAGGCCCTGCCACCTTCCTTCTACAAGCTACACTGTTCTACTGAGGCCCTGCTAACTTCCTTCTACAAGCTACACTGTTCTACTGAGGCTACACCCTGAGGCCCTGCTACCTTCCTTCCACAAGCTACACTGTTCTACTGAGGCCCTGCCACCTTCCTTCTACAAGCTACACTGTTCTACTGAGGCCCTGCCACCTTCCTTCTACAATCTACACTGTTCTACTGAGGCCCTGCTACCTTCCTTCCACAAGCTACACTGTTCTACTGAGGCCCTGCCACATCCTTCTACAAGCTACACTGTTCTACTGAGGCCCTACCATCTTCCTTCTACAAGCTACACTGTTCTACTGAGGCCCTGCCACCTTCCTTCTACAAGCTACAGTGTTCTACTGAGGCCCTACCATCTTCCTTCTACAAGCTACACTGTTCTACTGAGGCCCTGCTACCTTCCTTCCACAAGCTACACTGTTCTACTGAGGCCCTGCCACCTTCCTTCTACAAGCTACACTGTTCTACTGAGGCCCTGCTACCTTCCTTCTATAAGCTACACTCTGCTGTTCTACTGAGGCCCTGCTACCTTCCTTCTACAAGCTACACTGTTCTACTGAGGCCCTGCTACCTTCCTTCCACAAGCTACACTGTTCTACTGAGGCCCTGCCACCTTCCTTCTACAAGCTACACTGTTCTACTGAGGCCCTGCTACCTTCCTTCTACAAGCTACACTGTTCTACTGAGGCCCTGCCACCTTCCTTCTACAAGCTACACTGTTCTACTGAGGCCCTGCTACCTTCCTTCTACAAGCTACACTGTTCTACTGAGACCCTGCCACCTTCCTTCTACAAGCTACACTGTTCTACTGAGGCCCTGCTACCTTCCTTCTACAAGCTACACTGTTCTACTGAGGCCCTGCCACCTTCCTTCCACAAGCTACACTGTTCTACTGAGGCCCTGCTACCTTCCTTCTACAAGCTACACTGTTCTACTGAGGCCCTGCTACCTTCCTTCCACAAGCTACACTGTTCTACTGAGGCCCTGCTACCTTCCTTCTATAAGCTACACTGTTCTACTGAGGCCCTGCTACCTTCCTTCTACAAGCTACACTGTTCTACTGAGGCCCTGCTACCTTCCTTCCACAAGCTACACTGTTCTACTGAGGCCCTGCCACCTTCCTTCTACAAGCTACACTGTTCTACTGAGGCCCTGCTACCTTCCTTCCACAAGCTACACTGTTCTACTGAGGCCCTGCCACTTTCCTTCCACAAGATACAACCACTAGAGTCGAGCCAAGAGGACCCAGCCAGTCAGTCAAAATGTCAGTGTACAATTGACCTATCACTGGGGTTTGTTTTAGTGTGTAGAATATGGATTAGGCCACGTAATTAGGGGTATTACTGCTCTGAGAGGGAGATAAGAGAATAATGATTGAGAATTAAAGAGATCAAGAGAGGACAGGGCTCGGTGTCTCTATACCCTCCATTATCCCCTCCCCCTGCCCCACTTGGTCCTACTCAGGCCCCCCTAAATGGAGGGTGACTGTCCCTTCGTCAGTCTCCACCTCCCCCCTGGCTCCTGAAATACCAATGGGTAGCGAGGAATGGTGCCCCGGTCTATCAACATCGATCTCAATGATCACCAGAAAATGACACTCATCACTTATTAATGGGCCACAGGTACAGCAACGACGTGAAGCACATCAAGATCCTGAACAGGGACGGCTGCTTTCACATCGCAGAGAACAACAAGTTTGGGAGTATATTAGTGAGTCTGTTTCCTTTTACAACACCCACAATGCATTTCCTACAGAAATAACTCACTCGTAGCATTTCTCGAATTATGTGTCAAAACATGAATCTTATTTTAGCTGCTTGCTGTGTGAAAATGGCTGCGATTAGAGTTGGTTTACCGGTGTGGTTTACCTCACTGCCTGTAGGCCTTGTAGAGAGTTATAGACAGGAATTGGTCCAGGGTGGATTGGATGTGTTCTCTCCCTTCTATTCACCCAATATTATGTTGGCTTTAGCTATGCTTTACAAAGGACATTTTTACTGTTAGTCCTCGTTTGTAGTCTTCTTCTGTAGTCCTCTTCTGTAGTCCTCTTCTGTAGTCCTCTTCTGTAGTCATCTTCCGTAGTCCTCTTCCGTAGTCCTCTTCCGTAGTCCTCCTCTGTAGTCCTCCTCTGTAGTCCTCCTCTGTAGTCCTCCTCTGTAGTCCTATTCTGTAGTCCTATTCTTTACACATAGCCTACTTTTATTGTTGCCAAACTTTTCATAAAATGTAAACTACCTGACACATTTTCACTTAAAGGTAATTTGTAACTGGACAGAGGGAGTGTTTAAACAGATTTAGAACAATATAAAGTACACTATTAATTGTCACACATCATTTTCATAGAAGTTGTGTTTTTAAGGCTATTTTGCTAACAGTGAGAATGTTTGCCTGGGTGTGTGGGTGTGCAGGAACTGATTGAGTACTATCAACATTACTCCCTGAGGGAAGGCTTCCGAAGCCTGGACACCACACTGCAGTTCCCCTACAGAGAGCAGGAGAGCCCCGCTGCTATGCTCTGCACCAACAAACCTGGAGGAAAGAGTGAGTACACAGTACTGTTACTACGCACACACACTACACTACTCTACACTACACTACACTACTCTACTCTACACTACTCTACACTACACTACACTAAACCAATCTACTCTGCACTACTCTACACCAATCTACACAACACAACACTACACTACTCTACACTACACTACACCACTACACTACTCTACACTACACTACTACACTACACTACTCTACACTACACTACACTACTCTACACTACTCTACACTACACTACACTACTCTACACTACACTACTCTACACTAAACTACTCTACACTACACTACTCTACATTACTCTACACTACACCACACCACACCACACAAGTGTAGTCTAGTGTTGTGTAGTGTAGTTTACACTACTCTACACTACACTACTCTACACTAAACTACTCTACACTACACTACTCTACATTACTCTACACTACACCACACCACACCACACTAGTGTAGTCTAGTGTTGTGTAGTGTAGTTTACACTACTCTACACTACACTACTCTACTCTACACAACACTAGACTACACTACTCTACACTACTCTACTCTACACTACACTACTCTACACTAAACTACACTACTCTACACTTCACTACACTACTCTACACTACACTACTCTACACTACACTACTCTACAAAACCCTACTCTACTCTACACAACACTAGACTACACTACACTACACTAAACTACTCTACACTACACTACACTACTCTACACTACACTACTACTCTACACAACACTACACTACTCTACACTACTCTACTCTACACTACAAAACCCTACTCTACTCTACACAACACTAGACTACTCTACACTACTCTACACTACTCTACACAACACTACACTACTCTATACTACACTACTACTCTACACTACACTAGACTACTCTACACTAGTCTACACAACACTACACTACTCTATACTACACTACTACACTACTCTACACTACTCTACACTACACTACTACTCTACACTACACTACTCTACACTACACTACTCTACACAACACTACACTACTCTATACTACACTACACTACTCTACTCTACACTACACTACTCTACTCTACACTACACTACTCTACACTACACTACTCTACACTACACTACACTACTCTACACTACACTTCACTACACTACTCTACACTACTACTCTACACAACACTACTCTACATTACTCTACACTACACCACACCACACCACACTAGTGTAGTCTAGTGTTGTGTAGTGTAGTTTACACTACTCTACACTACACTACTCTACACTAAACTACTCTACACTACACTACTCTACATTACTCTACACTACACCACACCACACCACACTAGTGTAGTCTAGTGTTGTGTAGTGTAGTTTACACTACTCTACACTGCACTACTCTACTCTACACAACACTAGACTACACTACTCTACACTACTCTACTCTACACTACACTACTCTACACTAAACTACACTACTCTACACTTCACTACACTACTCTACACTACACTACTCTACACTACACTACTCTACAAAACCCTACTCTACTCTACACAACACTAGACTACACTACACTACACTAAACTACTCTACACTACACTACACTACTCTACACTACACTACTACTCTACACAACACTACACTACTCTACACTACTCTACACTACTCTACACTACAAAACCCTACTCTACTCTACACAACACTAGACTACTCTACACTACTCTACACTACTCTACACAACACTACACTACTCTATACTACACTGCTACTCTACTCTACACTACACTAGACTACTCTATACTACTCTACACTACTCTACACAACACTACACTACTCTATACTACACTACTACACTACTCTACACTACTCTACACTACACTACTACTCTACACTACACTACTCTACACTACACTACTCTACACAACACTACACTACTCTATACTACACTACACTACTCTACTCTACTCTACACTACACTACTCTACACTACACTACTCTACACTACACTACACTACTCTACACTACACTTCACTACACTACTCTACACTACTACTCTACACAACACTACTCTACATTACTCTACACTACACCACACCACACCACACTAGTGTAGTCTAGTGTTGTGTAGTGTAGTTTACACTACTCTACACTACACTACTCTACACTAAACTACTCTACACTACACTACTCTACATTACTCTACACTACACCACACCACACCACACTAGTGTAGTCTAGTGTTGTGTAGTGTAGTTTACACTACTCTACACTACACTACTCTACTCTACACAACACTAGACTACACTACTCTACTCTACACTACACTACTCTACACTAAACTACACTACTCTACACTTCACTACACTACTCTACACACTACTCTACACTACACTACTCTACAAAACCCTACTCTACTCTACACAACACTAGACTACACTACACTACACTAAACTACTCTACACTACACTACACTACTCTACACTACACTACTACTCTACACAACACTACACTACTCTACACTACTCTACACTACAAAACCCTACTCTACTCTACGCAACACTAGACTACTCTACACTACTCTACACTACTCTACACAACACTACACTACTCTATACTACACTACTACTCTACACTACACTACTCTACACTACACTACTCTATACTACACTACACTACTCTACACTACTCTACACTACTCTACACAACACTACACTACTCTACACTACACTACTACTCTACACTACACTACTCTACACTACACTACTCTACACAACACTACACTACTCTATACTACACTACACTACTCTACACTACACTACTCTACTCTACACTACACTACTCTACACTACACTACTCTACACTACACTACACTACACTACTCTACACTACACTTCACTACACTACTCTACACTACTACTCTACACAACACTACACTACACTACACTACACTACACTACTACTAATCACAACACTAGACTACACTACACTACTCTACACTAAACTACTCTACACTTCACTTCACTACACTACACTACACTACTCTACACTTCACTACACTACTCTACACTTCACTACTCTACACTACACTACACTTCACTACACTACACTACACTACTCTACACTAAACTACTCTACACTACACTACACTTCACTACACTACACTACACTACACAACACTACACTACACTACTATACACTACACTACTCTACACTACACTACTCTACACTACTCTACACTACACTACCTCTACACTACACTACTACTCTACACAACACTACACTACTCTATACTACACTACACTAGTCTACACTTCATACACTACACCACACTACTCTACACTACTCTACACTACACTACACTACTCTACACTACACTACTCTACACTACTCTACACTACACTACACTACACTACACTATTCTACACTACACTACTCTACTCTACACTACTCTACACTACTCTACACTACACTACACTACACTATTCTACACTACACTACACTACTCTACACTACACTACTCTACACTACACTACTCTACACTACTCTACACTACACTACACTACTCTACACTACACTACTCTACACAACACAACACTACACTACACTACTCTACACTACACTACTTTACACTACTCTACACTACACCACACTACACTACAATACTCTACACTACACGACATGACACAAAGCAACACTACTCTACATGCACTACACACACACACACCACACTACTCTGCACATAGCAATCACACTAAATATATATTGGTATCAGGTGATTTGACTGCTTACCATGAAACTGAATAATGTAAAGACCTCCCAGTAGATGTAGCTACAGTCAACCTGCATGCTTTTGTTTTATTTTAGCATGACACAGTGACACAATTTGAATGACAATACTGCTGTAATGTTTTATGTCTAGTCAAGAGATGACAGGTCTAGATGGTCTAGATGACAGGTCTAGATGGTCTAGATGACAGATCTAGATGGTCTAGATGACAGGTCTAGATGGTCTAGATGACAGGTCTAGATGGTCTAGATGACAGATCTAGATGACAGGTCTACATGGTCTAGATGACAGGTCTAGATGACAGGTCTAGATGGTCTAGATGACAGGTCTAGATGGTCTAGATGACAGGTCTACATGGTCTAGATGACAGGTCTACATGGTCTAGATGACAGTTCTACATGGTCTAGATGACAGGTCTACATGGTCTAGATAACAGGTCTAGATGACAGGTCTAGATGACAGGTCTATATGGTCTAGATGACAGGTCTAATGGTCTAGATGACAGGTCTACATGGTCTAGATGACAGGTCTAGATGACAGGTCTACATGGTCTAGATGACAGGTCTACATGGTCTAGATGACAGGTCTAGATGACAGGTCTACATGGTCTAGATGACAGGTCTACATGGTCTAGATGACAGGTCTAGATGACAGGTCTACATGGTCTAGATGACAGGTCTAATGGTCTAGATGACAGGTCTACATGGTCTAGATAACAGGTCTACATGGTCTAGATGACAGGTCTACATGGTCTAGATGACAGGTCTACATGGTGTAGATGACAGGTCTAGATGACAGGTCTACATGGTCTAGATGACAGGTCTACATGGTCTAGATGACAGGTCTAGATGACAGGTCTACATGGTCTAGATGACAGGTCTACATGGTCTAGATAACAGGTCTACATGGTCTAGATGACAGGTCTACATGGTCTAGATGACAGGTCTACATGGTCTAGATGACAGGTCTAGATGACAGGTCTACATGGTCTAGATGACAGGTCAGGATGACAGGTCTACATGGTCTAGATGACAGGTCTAGATGACAGGTCTACATGGTCTAGATGACAGGTCTAGATGACAGGTCTACATGGTCTAGATGACAGGTCTACATGGTCTAGATGACAGGTCTACATGGTCTAGATGAAAGGTCTACATGGTCTAGATGACAGGTTTAAATGACAGGTCTACATGGTCTAGATGACAGGTCTAGATGACAGCTCTACATGGTCTAGATGACAGGTCTACATGGTCTAGATGACAGGTCTAGATGACAGGTCTAGATGACAGGTCTACATGGTCTAGATGACAGGTCTACATGGTCTAGATGGTCTTTATTTTAGCATGACACAGTGACACAATTTGAATAACAATACTGCTGTAATGTTTTATGTCTAGTCAAGAGATGACAGGTCTAGATGGTCTAGATGACAGGTCTAGATGGTCTAGATGACAGATCTAGATGGTCTAGATGACAGGTCTAGATGGTCTAGATGACAGGTCTAGATGGTCTAGATGACAGATCTAGATGACAGGTCTACATGGTCTAGATAACAGGTCTAGATGACAGGTCTAGATGACAGGTCTACATGGTCTAGATGACAGGTCTAATGGTCTAGATGACAGGTCTACATGGTCTAGATAACAGGTCTAGATGACAGGTCTAGATGACAGGTCTACATGGTCTAGATGACAGGTCTACATGGTCTAGATGACAGGTCTAGATGACAGGTCTACATGGTCTAGATGACAGGTCTACATGGTCTAGATAACAGGTCTACATGGTCTAGATGACAGGTCTACATGGTCTAGATGACAGGTCTAGATGACAGGTCTACATGGTCTAGATGACAGGTCAGGATGACAGGTCTACATGGTCTAGATGACAGGTCTAGATGACAGGTCTACATGGTCTAGATGACAGGTCTACATGGTCTAGATGACAGGTCTACATGGTCTAGATGAAAGGTCTACATGGTCTAGATGACAGGTTTAAATGACAGGTCTACATGGTCTAGATGACAGGTCTAGATGACAGGTCTACATGGTCTAGATGACAGGTCTACATGGTCTAGATGACAGGTCTAGATGACAGGTCTACATGGTCTAGATGACAGGTCTACATGGTCTAGATGGTCTTTATTTTAGCATGACACAGTGACACAATTTGAATGACAATACTGCTGTAATGTTTTATGTCTAGTCAAGAGATGACAGGTCTAGATGGTCTAGATGACAGGTCTAGATGGTCTAGATGACAGATCTAGATGGTCTAGATGACAGGTCTAGATGGTCTAGATGACAGGTCTAGATGGTCTAGATGACAGATCTAGATGACAGGTCTACATGGTCTAGATGACAGGTCTAGATGACAGGTCTAGATGGTCTAGATGACAGGTCTAGATGGTCTAGATGACAGGTCTACATGGTCTAGATGACAGGTCTACATGGTCTAGATGACAGTTCTACATGGTCTAGATGACAGGTCTACATGGTCTAGATAACAGGTCTAGATGACAGGTCTAGATGACAGGTCTACATGGTCTAGATAACAGGTCTAATGGTCTAGATGACAGGTCTACATGGTCTAGATAACAGGTCTAGATGACAGGTCTAGATGACAGGTCTACATGGTCTAGATGACAGGTCTACATGGTGTAGATGACAGGTCTACATGGTGTAGATGACAGGTCTAGATGACAGGTCTACATGGTCTAGATGACAGGTCTAGATGACAGGTCTACATGGTCTAGATGACAGGTCTACATGGTCTAGATAACAGGTCTACGTGGTCTAGATGACAGGTCTACATGGTCTAGATGACAGGTCTAGATGACAGGTCTACATGGTCTAGATGACAGGTCTAGATGACTGGTCTACATGGTCTAGATGACAGGTCTAGATGACAGGTCTACATGGTCTAGATGACAGGTCTAGATGACAGGTCTACATGGTCTAGATGACAGGTCTACATGGTCTAGATGACAGGTCTACATGGTCTAGATGAAAGGTCTACATGGTCTAGATGACAGGTTTAAATGACAGGTCTACATGGTCTAGATGACAGGTCTACATGGTCTAGATGACAGGTCTACATGGTCTAGATGACAGGTCTATATGACAGGTCTACATGGTCTAGATGACAGGTCTACATGGTCTAGATGACAGGTCTACATGGGGAGAGGTGTTGCTGTTACACCATGAATAAAAGACAACAGAGACAGAGGAGAAGAGGCATGTTGGATCCTGGATCCCAGTGGTGAGCAAGGGGTTAAACGCCGAGCCGATGCCGGCAGTACACCTGGTGCCTCAACCAGTGCGGAGATTAGATTTCACTGTAGCACCGTGTGAAAAGCACAAAAACATCTCCCAGGGTTTGCTGAAGGTTGTTTTGCAAGTGGGGAGATAAGCACAGAAAGGAAAGGCTGATGGATACAGTCAGTCAGATGCTGCTGCCAGTCTCACTCTGATGAATACAGTCAGTCAGTGAGATGCTGCTGCCAGTCACACTCTGATAAATACAGTCAGTCAGAAGCTGCTGCCAGTCTCACTCTGATAAATACAGTCAGTCAGTCAGAAGCTACTGCCAGTCTCACTCTGATGAATACAGTCAGTCAGTCAGTCAGTCAGATGCTGCTGCCAGTCTCACTCTGATGAATACAGTCAGTCAGTCAGATGCTGCTGCCAGTCACACTCTGATAAATACAGTCAGTCAGAAGCTGCTGCCAGTCTCACTCTGATGAATACAGTCAGTCAGTCAGAAGCTACTGCCAGTCTCACTCTGATAAATACAGTCAGTCAGTCAGAAGCTACTGCCAGTCTCACTCTGATGAATACAGTCAGTCAGTCAGTCAGTCAGATGCTGCTGCCAGTCTCACTCTGATGAATACAGTCAGTCAGTCAGATGCTGCTGCCAGTCACACTCTGATAAATACAGTCAGTCAGAAGCTGCTGCCAGTCTCACTCTGATGAATACAGTCAGTCAGTCAGATGCTGCTGCCAGTCTCACTCTGATAAATACAGTCAGTCAGTCAGACGCTGCTGCCAGTCTAACTCTGATGAATACAGTCAGTCAGATGCTGCTGCCAGTCTCACTCTGATAAATACAGTCAGTCAGAAGCTGCTGCCAGTCTCACTCTGATAAATACAGTCAGTCAGATGCTGCTGCCAGTCTCACTCTGATAAATACAGTCAGTCAGTCAGACGCTGCTGCCAGTCTCACTCTGATAAATACAGTCAGTCACTCAGAAGCTGCTGCCAGTCTCACTCTGATAAATACAGTCAGTCAGTCAGACGCTGCTGCCAGTCTCACTCTGATAAATACAGTCAGTCAGAAGCTGCTGCCAGTCTCACTCTGATAAATACAGTCAGTCAGTCAGTCATTTCAGTGGCTGAAATGCTAATGCATGGCTGAAATGCTAATGCATGGCTGAAATGCTAATGCTTGGCTGAAATGCTAATGCTTGGCTGAAATGCTAATGCATGGCTGAAATGCTAATGCTTGGCTGAAATGCTAATGCGTGGCTGAAATGCTAATGCGTGGTTATCTTCCATTTTGGACCTGACTCTATGCATATCTACATATCTGAGAAGAATCCCTCCTGGTTCCTACTTTCACAACATAGTCAACCCTCTAGAGTAGGGATGTCGATAGCATTCGGACTACAACAACAATGTGTTATATTTCCTTGCCGTCAAAGTGTTCACACAATAAACAGGCATTTCTGATGCTCCCTGACTGCAGTGATTATTAGTGAGCTGGACAGTCAATAGACTATATGAATGTAGGTCCATTATCATTCATACACCGTTTTGATTTGGTTTTAGCCATTTTAAAGTATATTGAGTTACCTGCATGATATGTGTCTAGTGGTAGTTAGCTCCTCGGAGAAAACAGTATGGGGTTGTATGGAAACATATATCCGACAGAGTAGAGAGATATTAAAATGCTCATCAGATTTCTCCTCTGATCTTCCTCCCCTTGATATCACAGGTTGACAGGGTTCGTGTGAATCCAGGTTCTCCTCATTAGTAACTAGCCAGTTTATATATATATATAAACTGGGTGGTTGGAGCCCTGAATGCTGATTGGCTGAAAGCCGTGATCTATTTTTTAAATGTTTTATTTCACTTTTATTCAACCAGGTCGGCTAGTTGAGAACAAGTTCTCATTTACAACTGCGACATGGCCAAGATAAAGCAAAACAGTGCGACACAAACAACAACACAGAGTTATACATGGAATAAACAAACATACAGTCAATAATACAATAGAAAAAGTATATATACACTGTCTGCAAATGAGGTAGGATAAGGGAGGTAAGGCAATAAATAGGCCATAGTGGAGAAATAATTACAATATAGCAATTAAACACTGGAGTGATAGATGTGCAGAAGATGAGTGTGCAAGTAGAGATACTGCAAAGGAGCAAAATAAATCAAATAAATAACAGTATGGGGATGAGGTAGATGGATGGGCTATTTACAGATGGGCTATGTACAGGTGCAGTGATCTGTGAGCTGCTCTGACAACCGGTGCTTAAAGCTAGTGAGGGGAGATTTGAATCTCCAGCTTCAGTGATTTGTGCAGTTCGTTACAGTCATTGGCAGCAGAGAACTGGAAGGAAAGGCGGCGGAAGAGGAATTGGCTTTGGGGGTGACCAGTGAAATATACCTGCTGGAGCGCGTGCTACGGGTGGGTGCTGCTATGGTGATCAGTGAACAGATAAGGTGGGTGTCACGCCCTGACCTTAGAGAGCCTTTTTTATTCTCTATTTGTTAGGTCAGGGTGTGACTTGGGTGGGCAAATCTATGTTTCTATTTCTTTGTTGGCCTAGTATGGTTCCCAATCAGAGGCAGCTGTTTATCGTTGTCTCTGATTGGGGATCATACTTAGGCAGCCCTTTTTCCCACCTTTGATTTTGGGATCTTGTTTGTGTCGCTTTCTGCATGTAGCTTTACGCTAGTTTTTGTATTTTGTTGTTTTTTCGGTGTCATTTAAAATAAATAAATAAAAATGTACGCCTACCACGCAACACCTTGGTCCAATCCATCTTTAAACGATTGTGACTTTACCTAGCAAAGACTTATAGATGACCTGGAGCCAGTGGGTTTGGCGACGAGTATGAAGCGAGGGCCAGCCAACGAGAGCGTACAGGTCGCAGTGGTGGGTAGTATATGGGACTTTGGTAACAAAATGGATGGACTGCATCCAGCGGCTATTTTTATAAATGACATCGCAGAAGTCAAGGATTGGTAGGATAGTCAGTTTTACGAGGGTATGTTTGGCAGCATGAGTGAAAGATGCTTTGTTGCGAAATAGGAAGCTAATTCTAGATTTCATTTTGGATTGGAGATGCTTAATGTGAGTCTGGAAGGAGAGTTTACAGTCTATCCAGACACCTAGGTGTTTGTAGTTGTCCACATATTCTAAGTCAGAACCGTCCAGAGTAGTGATGTTGGACAGGCGGGAAGGTGCAGGCAGCGATCGTTTGAAGAGAATGCATTTAGTTTTACTTGCATTTAAGAGCAGTTGGAGGCCATGGAAGGAGAGTTGTATGGCATTGAAGCTCGTCTGGAAGGTTGTTAACACAGTGTCCAAAGAAGGGCCAGAAGTATACAGAATGGTGTCGTCTGCATAGAGGTGGATCAGAGAATCACCAGCAGCAAGAGTTATATCATTGATGTATACAGAGAAGAGGGTCGGCCCGAGGATGGAACCCTGTGGCACCCCCATAGAGCCTGCCAGAGGTCCGGACAACAGGCCCTCCGATTTGACACACTGAACTCTGTCTGAGAAGTAGTTGGTGAACCAGGCAAGGCAATCATTTGAGGAACCAAGGCTGTTGAGTCTGCCAATAAGAATGTGGTGATTGACAGAGTCGAAAGCCTTGGCCAGGTCGATGAATACAGCTGTACAGTAATGTCTTTTATCGATGGCAGGTATGATGTCGTTTAGAACCTTGAGCGTGGCTGAGGTGCACCCATGACCAGCTCTGAAACCAGATTGCATAGCGGAGAAGGTACGGTGGGATTCGAAATGGTCAGTAATCTGTTTGTTGACTTGGCTTTCGAAGACCTTAGAAAGGCAGGGTAGGATAGATATAGGTCTGTAGCAGTTTGGGTCAAGAGTGTGTCCCCCTTCGAAGTGGGGGATGACCGCAGCTGCTTTCCAATCTTTGGGAATCTCAGACGACACGAAAGAGAGGTTGAACAGGCTAGTAATAGGGGTTGCAACAATTTCAGTAGATCATTTTAGAAAGAAAGGGTCCAGATTGTCTGGCCCGGCTGATTTGTAGGGGTCCAGATTTTGCAGCTCTTTCAGAACATCAGCTGACAGGATTTGGGAGAAGGAGAAAAGGGGAAGGCTTGGGCGAGTTGCTGTTATATTGCCTGGTTCACATCAGCTCTGTTGTATTGCTCTGGACCTTCCTGGTCAGATGGGACATCATATGAGGGCCAAAGCAGATAGCAGGTCCTTACGGTGACATGGGTTTTGGGGTAAACACGCACACTCGCACACACACACAAAGAAACAGTCTGGACATAGTGGAGGACAGTTGGGTAAATTCCATTTCAATACCACTAACGTCCATTCAGTTGCTCATAAAATATGAAGCAGCATTTGAAGAATTGAGTGTATGTTAAATTAATCAACGATAAACCAATATATCATTGCATTCTAAAAAGGAATGGACATTTTCTAATCATGATTTCAACTCCAGTGCTCACCCCGAGGTTTCTAAAACGTAGACTAGAAATAGGAAGTGGACCTAAAGGGCATTCTATAAGGAGGGATCATTACGTACATTTTCACCAACTCAGTCAGATTGTTGCGGTTGTTTGGGTTTCTGGTCGGAGGCTGTGTTCATCTCTCAATCTGCACTCTTCTACGGCCTGATGCTGCTTCTGCGTGTTAATTAAACATGCTTTTCTCTCCTCTCCTTCTCCCTCCTCTGCTTTGCCCTCCTCTCTCCTATCTGCTCCCTCCCAACACTCTCCAACCTGCTCCCTCCCCCCGCTCTCCTATCTGCTCCCTCCCAACACTCTCCAACCTGCTCCCTCCCAACACTCTCCAACCTGCTTCCTCCCAACACTCTCCAACCTGCTCCTTACCCCCACTCTCCTACCTGCTCCCTCCCAACACTCTCCAACCTGCTCCTTACCCCCGCTCTCCTACCTGCTCCCTCCCAACACTCTCCAACCTGCTCCTTACCCCGCTCTCCTACCTGCTCCCTCCCAACAAACCCCCTACCTGCTCCCTCCCCCGCTCTCCAACCTGCTCCCTCCCTCCCCCTCCCCTACCTACTCCCTCCTCTCCCCTACCTGCTCCCTCCTCCCGCTCTCCTACCTGTCCCCCCCACCTACTCCCTCCTCTCCCCTACCTGCTCCCTCCTCCCGCTCTCCTACCTGCTCCCTCCCCCTCCCCTACCTACTCCCTCCTCTCCCCTACCTGCTCCCTCCTCCCGCTCTCCTACCTACTCCCTCCTCTCCCCTACCTGCTCCCTCCCCCTCCCCTACATACTCCCTCCTCTCTCCTACCTACTCCCTCCTTTCTCCTACCTGCTCCCTCCCCCCGCTCCCCTACCTACTCCCTCCTCTCTCCTACCTACTCCCTCCCCCGCTCCCCTACCTACTCCCTCCTCTCCCACCTGCTCCCTCCCAACACTCTCCAACCTGCTCCCTCCCCCGCTCTCCTACCTGCTCCCTCCTTTCCTCTCAGCTACCTTCTCCCTCCCTTCCTCTCCCCTAACTGCCTCTCCCCTACCTGCTCCCTCCCTTCCTCTCCCCTACCTGCTCCATCCCTTCCTCTCCCCTACCTGCTCCCTCCCTTCCTCTCCCCTTCTGCTCCCTCTCTTCTTCTCCCCTTCCTCTCCCCTACCTGCTCCCTCCCTTCCTCTCCCCTACCTGCCCTCTCCTCTCTCTCTCTCTCCTCTCCTCTCCTCTCCTCTCCTCTCCTCTCCTCTCCCTCTCCTCTCCTCTCCTCTCCTCTCCTCTCCTCTCCTCTCCTCTCCTCTCCTCTCCTCTCCTCTGCCATAGATCCATTGCTCTATGGGCTGTCTTATGTAACTTCTGCGGGCTACTGCTTTGTTCCCCGCTCCTCTGCTCCTTTCTGGTCGGGTACCACGTCTCCTTATTCCATCACTTCTCATTGTGGGGCTCTGACTACTTAGCATGCGTAGTGAGTCTAGTCCCTACCTGCTCCCTCCTCCCACTCTCCTACCTGCTACTGACTACTTAGCATGCGTAGTGAGTCTAGTCTAGTCCCTACCTGCTCCCTCCTCCCACTCTCCTACCTGCTACTGACTACTTAGCATGCGTAGTGAGTCTAGTCTTGTCCCAGATCACAGTTCCCACTGCCTCCATCGTCTCCCCCAGCCTTCCATCTCACCATCTCACCTCGCTCCCTCCATCTCACCATCTCACCTCGCTCCCTCCATCTCACCATCTCACCTCGCTCCCTCCATCTCACCATCTCACCTCGCTCCCTCCATCTCACCATCTCACCTCGCTCCCACCATCTCACCATCTCACCTCGCTCCCTCCATCTCACCATATCACCTCGCTCCCTCCATCTCACCATCTCACCTCGCTCCCTCCATCTCACCATCTCACCTCGCTCCCTCCATCTCACCATCTCACCTCGCTCCCTCCATCTCACCATCTCACATCGCTCCCTCCATCTTGCTGGAAATGTTTGTGTGTTTGTGTGTGTGTAAGTGTAGTGTGTGTGTCTGTAAGTGTAGTGTATGTGTGTGTGTGTGTGTGTGTGTGTGTAAGTGTAGTGTGTGTAAGTGTAGTGTGTGTGTAAGTGTAGTGTGCGTGTTTGTAAGTGTAGTGTGTGTGTGTGTAAGTGTAGTGTGTGTGTGTGTAAGTGTAGTGTGTGTGTGTGTGTAAGTGTAGTGTGTGTGTGTGTGTGTGTGTGTAGTGTGTGTGTGTGTGTGTGGTGTGTGTGTGTGTGTGTGTGCAGGGGGGTCAGGGGTTCTATGTGGGTATATTTGTGTTTGTGTACATGCCTGCATGCATATTTGTTACACTCTGTATGTGTGTGTTAGCAATCATAGTGTTATTTCATATGTGTGTGTTAGCACCAAGACGTTTTACATGTGACAAGACAATGAGGCGGGCCAAATAGACTGACCTTAACTGGGTTATCATATCACACCTCAGTGACTCTGACAGACAGCTTTGCAGACCAATCAAATCAGCCTATTTAAGCTGTCAGGTCAGTGAAGCATTTTTCCACTACAGCAGTAGTATTACAGGCCAAACCTGCCATGTACCCAGCAGAGCTAACCAGCTCCAGCTCCGTATCTGTCTTTTTCCTTTGTTATCTTACTGTGTGCATGACTGCAGCTCACAGGCAGCCAGGCAGACAGGTATTTCAGTCAAGGTATTTCACATCAGCAGCAGACAGAGGTTGTCTGGCATTCTCTCTCTCACACACGCCAACTTTGTCTCAGAGCATTTTGTTATATTTTGTACGTAGATCCGAGACACTCCAATTAGTATGATATGCTACATTTCGTATGGTATGTATCGGGGCGGCAGGGTAGCCTAGTGGTTAGAGTGGAGGGGCGGCAGTGTAGCCTAGTGGTTAGAGTGGAGGGGCGGCAGTGTAGCCTAGTGGTTAGAGTGGAGGGGCGGCAGTGTAGCCTAGTGGTTAGAGTGGAGGGGCGGCAGTGTAGCCTAGTGGTTAGAGCGTTGGGCTAGTAACCGGAAGGTTGCAAGTTCAAATCCCCGATCTGACAAGATGGTTCAGGCCTCTTAGTTCCAGTGAAGGGAAATCTTAATACTACAGCATACAATGACATTGTTGATAATGCTGTGCATCTAACTTTGTGGCAACAGTTTGGGATATGCCTTTTCCTTTTTCAGCATGCACAAAGTGAGGTCCAGACAGAAATGGACCTGTTGAGGTCTTGTTAAGATCGGTGCGGTAGAACTTGACTGGCCTGCACAGAACCCTGGCCTCAACCCCATTGAACAACTTTGGGATGAATAGGAACGCCGACTGCAAAACAAGCTTAATCGCCCAACATCAGTGCCCGACCTCACTAATACTGAATGGAAGCAAGTCCCTGCAGAAATGTTCCAACATCAGTGCCTGACCTCACTAATGCTGAATGGAAGCAAGTCCCTGCAGAAATGTTCCAACATCAGTGCCTGACCTCACTAATGCTGAATGGAAGCAAGTCCCTACAGAAATGTTCCAACATCAGTGCCTGACCTCACTAATGCTGAATGGAAGCAAGTCCCTGCAGAAATGTTCCAACATCTAGTGGAAAGCCTTTCCAGAAGAATGGAGGCTGTTATAGCAGCAAAGGGGGGACCAACCCCATACTGATGCCTATGATTTTGGGATGAGAAGTTCGATGAGCAGGTTTCCACATACTTTTGGTGATGTAGTGTATTTGTGTAAAACATAAATAGCTGCAGGTAGCATACTCCCCTCCTAAAAAAATAACATTAAATTGTCCTTATGATTACTAAGACAGGGAATGCAGTAGTTAGAAAAGTTGTGTGTAAGTTTGTAGGCTACACAGACCAGGGTTCTGTGCAGGCCAGTCAAGTTCTACCGCACCGATCTTAACAAGACCTCAACAGGTCCATTTCTGTCTGGACCTCACTTTGTGCATGCTGAAAAAGGAAAAGGCATATCCCAAACTGTTGCCACAAAGTTAGATGCACAGCATTATCAACAATGTCATTGTATGCTGTAGTATTAAGATTTCCCTTCACTGGAACTAAGGGGCCTGAACCATGAAAAACAGTCCCAGACCGTTATTCCTCCTCCACCAAACTTTACAGTTGGCGCTATGCATTCGGGCGGTTAGCGTTCTCCTGGCATCTGCCAAACCCAGATGTGTCCCTCAGACTGCCAGATAATGAAAAGTAATTCATTACTCCAGAGAATGCTTTTCCACTACTCCAGAATCCAAAAGCTTTACACCACTCCAACCGATGCTTGGCAATGTACATGGTGATGTTAGGTTTGTGTGCAGCTGCTCAGCCATGTAAACCCATTTCATGAAGCTCCCGGTGAACAGTTCTTGTGCTGATGTTGCTTCCAAAGGCAGTTTGGGACTTGGTAGTGAGTGTTCCAACCGAGGACAGATGATTTTTGTTTTTACATATTACGCGCTTCAGCACTCGGCGGTCCCGTTCTGTGAGCTTGTGTGGTCTACCACTTCATGGCTTAGCCATTGTTGCTCCTAGACATTTCCACTTCACAATAACAGCACTTACAGTTGACCGGAGAAGGTCTAGCAGGGCAGAAATTTTACGAACTGACTTGTTGAAAAGGTGGCATCCTATGACAGGGCCACATTGAAAGTCCACTGAGCTCTTCAGTAAGGCCATTCTACTGCCAATGTTTGTCTATGGAGATTGCATGGTTGTGTGCTCGATTTTATACACCTGTCAGCAACGGGTGTGGCTGAAATAGCCAAATCCACTAATTTGAAGGGGTGTCCACATACTTTTGCACATATAGTGAACAGTGGCGGTCGGTGCCATTTAAGATGAGGGAGGATGATTTATTTTTCTCATGAGCATGTCCTTATTTCTACTACAGCATATTGCATACATGTCGAGAGTAAAATTTGAGGTGACAGACAGTGACACATTCAAAACCGGCTTGCAAACTCTTGCCTGCATCTAGCTGATCTAGATTGTAATCATTAGTCTAACTGTTGCAAATTAGAGTTTCTATTGGACAAATCCAGGTATGTTTATCCTAGTTTAGTTCTATTTGCTTATGTTTAAGAAAAGTTTTACAACAGAATCGGTGAAATGAATACACCCCATGATCACACGTAAACACAGATTACTTTCATAGCAGCCACTTTGTATTCCTTCTCACATCTATGCGCTCTCTTCCTCTCACCTCCTCCCTTCACTTGTGTAAATTACACAAATTAACTTTTAACAAGGCACACCTGTCTTAACAAGGCACACCTGTCTTAACAAGGCACACCTGTCTTAACAAGGCACACCTGTCTTAACAAGGCACACCTCATGAAACTAGTTGAGAGAATGTCAAGAGTGTGCAAAACTGTCATCAAGGCAAAAGGTGGCTACTTTGAAGAATCTAAAATATATTTTGATTTAACACTTTGTTGGTTACTATACGATGCCATATATGTTATTTCATAGTTTTGATGTCTTCACTATTATTCTACAATGTAGAAAATAGTAAAACAAATAAAGAAAAACCCTTGAATGAGTAGGTGTGTCCAAACTTTGTTAAAATCAGGCTGCAGGTTCAGCTGTTCAGAAATAAGAGGCAGAGACATCATAAGGGGTTCAGAAGAGAGGAGTAAAGATCTAGGAGTAAAGATCTAGGAGTAAAGATCTAGGAGTAAAGATCTAGGAGTAAAGATCTAGGAGTAAAGATCTAGGAGTAAAGATCTAGGAGTAAAGATCTTGGAGTAAAGATCTAGGAGTAAAGATCTAGGAGTAAAGATAGAAACATGAAGGGAGGGGGAGTGTGAGCAGCAGCTATGTTAGAATAAAGAATGGTGTACATAAATGAACACACACACAGAACGAGATCTGGATCCTTAGCTTGAAGGAAGACGTTCCTGGAGGGGCGGGATTTGTTTTATACGTAGTCTATAATCTGTTAAAGATAACATAGTCTTTGGTCTGTGAAAGATAACATAGTCTGTGGTCTGTTAAAGATAACGTAGTCTGTGGTCTGTTAAAGATAACGTAGTCTGTGGTCTGTTAAAGATAACGTAGTCTGTGGTCTGTTAAAGATAACGTAGTCTGTGGTCTGTTAAAGATAACGTAGTCTGTGGTCTGTGAAAGATAACATAGTCTGTGGTCTGTTAAAGATAACGTAGTCTGTGGTCTGTTAAAGATAACGTAGTCTGTGGTCTGTTAAAGATAACGTAGTATGTGGTCTGTGAAAGATAACGTAGTCTGTGGTCTGTTAAAGATAACGTAGTCTGTGGTCTGTGAAAGATAACATAGTCTGTGGTCTGTTAAAGATAACGTAGTCTGTGGTCTGTTAAAGATAACGTAGTTTGTGGTCTGTTAAAGATAACGTAGTCTGTGGTCTGTTAAAGATAACGTAGTCTGTGGTCTGTTAAAGATAACGTAGTCTGTGGTCTGTTAAAGATAACGTAGTCTGTGGTCTGTTAAAGATAACGTAGTCTGTGGTCTGTTAAAGATAACGTAGTCTGTGGTCTGTTAAAGATAACGTAGTCTGTGGTCTGTTAAAGATAACGTAGTCTGTGGTCTGTTAAAGATAACGTAGTCTGTGGTCTGTTAAAGATAACGTAGTTTGTGGTCTGTTAAAGATGGTCTGTTAAAGATAACGTAGTTTGTGGTCTGTTAAAGATAACGTAGTCTGTGGTCTGTTAAAGATAACGTAGTTTGTGGTCTGTTAAAGATAACGTAGTCTGTGGTCTGTTAAAGATAACGTAGTCTGTGGTCTGTTAAAGATAACGTAGTCTGTGGTCTGTTAAAGATAACGTAGTCTGTGGTCTGTTAGTGATAACGTAGTCTGTGGTCTGTTAAAGATAACGTAGTCTGTGGTCTGTTAAAGATAACGTAGTCTCTGATCTGTTAAAGATAGCATAGTCTGTGGTCTGTTAAAGATAACGTAGTCTGTGGTCTGTTAAAGATAACGTAGTCTGTGGTCTGTTAAAGATAATGTGGTCTGTAGTGTGTTGAAGGTAACAGTTTGTAGTGTGTTGAAGATAACATAGTCTGTAGTGTGTTGAAGATGGTGCTTGCCTACGGAGCTGTGAGGGGAACGGCACCTCAGTACCTCCAGGCTCTGATCAGGCCCTACACCCAAACAAGGGCACTGCGTTCATCCACCTCTGGCCTGCTCGCCTCCCTACCACTGAGGAAGTACAGTTCCCGCTCAGCCCAGTCAAAACTGTTCGCTGCTCTGGCCCCCCAATGGTGGAACAAACTCCCTCACGACGCCAGGACAGCGGAGTCAATCACCACCTTCCGGAGACACCTGAAACCCCACCTCTTTAAGGAATACCTAGGATAGGATAAAGTAATCCTTCTCACCCCCTTAAAAGACTTAGATGCACTATTGTAAAGTGGCTGTTCCACTGGATGTCATAAGGTGAAAGCACCAATTTGTAAGTCGCTCTGGATAAGAGCGTCTGCTAAATGACTTAAATGTAAATGTAAGATAATTTATCATCCAATAAGATACAGTTTATGGTCAGTTTAAGATTGCACAGAATCCAAGAAGAGACAGATTGAAGGAACCTTCAAATGTTCCTCCCTTCAAATGGTCTAGTTTATAATTAAACCAGCCACCCGTATGAGTGTGGATTATGCTGTTGGCACAATCCAGGCCACAATCAAAACAGACACTTCATTTGGACGGGATGTGCCCCGGCTTTGCACAAATCGTTCCTTTAAATGGGGCTGGAATAAGAGAGAAGAGAGAAAAGGGAGTGATGTGATTGTGCATGCCTCAACATCTCCCTCAGACTGTCTGGAGTGAAAGAGAGGATAACATCCATGTGTGTGAGAGAAAGAGAGACAGACAGAGAGAGAAATAGAGAGCGAGAGAAAGGGGAGAGAGAGAGGGGTAGAGAGAGAAATAGACAGAGAGAGAGAGAGAGACAGAAAAGGGAGAGGGAGAGGGGTAGAGAGAGGGAGAGGGGAGAGAAAGAGGGGGTGAAGAGAGAGAGAGGGAAAGGGGAGGGAGAGAGGGGTAGAGAGAGAAATAGACAGAGAGAGAGAGAGAGAAATAGACAGAGAGAGACAGAAAAGGGAGAGGGAGAGGGGTAGAGAGAGGGAGGGAGAGGGGTAGAGAGAGAGAGGGGAGAGAAAGAGGGGGTGAAGAGAGAGAGAGAATGGGGAGAGCGAGGGGTAGAGAGAGAAATAGACAGAGAGAGAGACAGAGAGGTGAAGAGAGAGAGAGAGAGAGAGAGAGAGAGAAAGAGGGGGTGAAGAGAGAGAGAGAGAGAAAGAGGGGGTGAAGAGAGAGAGAGAAGGGTGAATAAAGACATTTCAAATGTCATGGACAAAGGGGGAACAAAATTAACATAAATATGGGTTGTATTTTCAATGGTGTTTGTTCTTCAATGCCCTTTTCTTGAGGCAACAGGTCACACATCTTGCTGCTGTGATGGCACACAGTGGAATTTCACCCAGTAGATATGGGAGTTTATGGGTCTGTGTAATCTGAGGGAAATATGTGTCTCTAACATGGTCATACATTTGGCAGGAGGTTAGGAAGTGCAGCTCAGTTTCCACCTCATTTTGTGGGCAGTGTGCACATAGCCTGTTTTCTCTTGAGAGCCATGTCTGCCTACGTCGGCCTTTCTCAATAGCAAGGCTATGCTCACTGAGTCTGTACATAGTCAAAGTTTTCCATAATTTTGGGTCAGTCACAGTGGTCAGGTATTCTGTGTACTCTCGGTTTAGGGCCAAATCTAATTCTAGTTTGCTCAGTGTTTTTTAAATTCTTTGCAACGTGTCAAGTAATTATCTTTTTTTTTCTCACACTGTGGGGTGTGTTTGTGTTTGTGAACAGAGCCCCAGGACCAGCTTGCTTAGGGGGCTCTTTCCCAGGTTCATCTCTCTGTAGGTGTTTTACGTTGTACACAGAGGACATTTTACCAGAATTCTGCATGCAGTCTCAATTTGTTGTTTGTCCCATTTTGTGAAGTCTTGGTTGGTGAGCGGACCCCAGACCTCACAACCATAAAGGGCAATGGGTTCTATAACTGATTCAAATATTTTTAGCCAGATCCCAGATATGTTGAATTTCACGTTCCTTTTGATGGCATAGAAGGCCCTTCTTAGAAGGCCCTTCAGATTGTTAACAAATTTGTGGAAGTTACCTGTGGCACTGATGTTTAGGCCAAGGTATGTATAGTTATTTGTGTGCTTTAGGGTAATGGTGTCTAGATGGAATTTGTATTTGTGGTCCTGGCGACTGGACCTCGTTTGGAACACCGTTATTTTTGTCTTACTGAGATTTACTGTCAGGGCCTAGGTCTGGCAGAATCTGTGCAGAATATCTAGGTGCTGCTGTAGGCCCTCCTTGGTTGGGGACAGAAGCACCAGATCATCAGCAAACAGTAGACATTTGACTTCAGATTCTAGCTGGGTGAGTCCGGATGCTGTAGACTGTTCTAGTGCCCTCGCCAATTCTCTCTCCCTCTCTTACTCTCTCTCGCTCTCTCCCACTCCCCCCTTCTCTCTTTCTCCACAGTGTTCACCCCTAAGGTGATAGGTGTGGCGAAAGCCCGCTATGACTTCAGCTCCAGGGACACCAGAGAGCTGTCTCTACAGGAGGGAGACGTGGTTAAGATCTACACCAAGTCAGGAGCCAATGGCTGGTGGAGGGGAGAGGTCAACGGCAGGGTGAGTGCCCCCCCCCCCCAGACACCAATCAGTTTCTCCAGTCAATCACCTGTCTGTTATTTATATATATATATATTTATATGAGTCGGAGAGAGAGAGTCACATACAAAACAACCAAACACACAAACATACAGTGCAATGTGATATTTACGTTTTTTTAAATGTTAAATACAATACATGAATGAGTCCCCACACACCCATACACACTACTCCCCCTTTAATTTGTCATTGCCTTTCTTATTTTCTTCTGCAGGTGGGCTGGTTTCCATCTACCTACGTGGAGGAAGGAGAGGAATGAGTCATGGAGAAAAGGAAAATACAGAGAGACGGAGACAGAGTGAACCGGTTGGCTGTTCGGCCTGAACTGGACATTCTATGGTTGACCCTCCTATTGGCTGTGGCCTCAATAACGACCCAGAATCCTCCTGGGAGAATAGAGGGTTCCTCGATGGAATAGTGACTGGTTCTCTCTGGTCTGCCTCTTCAACAGACTTGACTGTCAGCATGGGAAGGACCTTTGCCAGAACCAAGATCCCTACTTCCGTCCATCCCTCTCTCCCTCACTTCCACCTCTCTCCCCTAACTCAGCTACTGCAGGTTGTCCCTTAAATGCTGCACATCCGTTCATCCATCCATCCATCTGCACCACTCAGGACATAGCTAAGACTGTCTAAAGGGAAAGAGAAAAGAGAGAGCGAGAGAAGAGACTGAGAGAGGAGGCAGGGATTTGCCACACAGGGCAGGGCTTTGTCTGTCCTGACCTTGCCTGTGTTGCTCTGTTCCACTTACCTTGGTGATTATTGATGACTTGATGCAGCGGCATCCCCATACACACACACACACACGCACACACACACACACACACACACACACACACGGCTGGAAAAGCTGTCATGAAACACCTCCCAAACCACTCCCCACAGATTACAATAACTGAACACAACACACATTCTCCCCTACAAACCTCACGGTGTTGTGTTGTCTTTGCTATTAGCCTCCCCATGTTCTCAACTCTCCAGCTGTTCAGCAGGCTGGGTACGGGGCTGTCGCTGTGTGTTGATTTGATAGGGGTCTGGCTGGTTTCTGAGGGAACAAGCTAGTGATGCCATGCTACCCTACGACTCTCTCTCAATTCAATTCAATTCAATTCAAGGGGGCTTTATTGGCATGGGAAACATATGTTAACATTGTCAAAGCAAGTGAGGTAGATAATATAAAGAAGTGAAATAAACAATAAACAGTAAACATTACACTCACAGAAGTTCCAAAAGAATAAAGACATTACAAATGTCATATTATGTCTATATACCTGTATAATATCTCTCTCTCTGCTCTCTTTCTCCTTATCAAATCAAATCAAACCAAATGTATTTGTCACATGCGCCGAATACATGTGTAGACCTTACTGTGAAATGTTTACTTTACAAGCCCTTAACCCACAATGCAGTTCAAGAAATAGAGTTAAGAAAAATTTACTAAATAAACTAAAGTTAAAAAAACAGGGAATGTATTGACGCCTCTTGCCTCAGTGCCTTAGACTGAACTCCGGAGCACCCCGGATGGCAGGAAGCCTGGCCCCAGAGATGAACTGGGCTGTACGGACTACCCTCAGTAGCGCCTTGCCTTCAGCTGCTAAGCAGTTGCCATACCAGGCGGTGATGCAACCGGTCAGGATTCGCTCGACGGTGCAGTTGTATAACTTTTTGAGGATCTGGGGACCCATGCCAAATCTTTTCAGTCTCTTGAGGGGGAAAAAGCATTGTGGTGTTGTTGCTGTGTTTGGACCATGATAGTTTGTTGGTGATGTTACACCAGCCCCGTTGATGTTAATGGGGGACTGTTTGGCCCTCCTTTTCCTCTAGTCCACGATCAGCTCCTTAGTCTTGCTTACATTGAGCGAGAGGTTGTTGTCCTGGCACCACACTGCCAGGTCTCTGACCTCCTTCCTATAGGCTGTCTCATCGTTGTCGGTTGATCAGGCTTACCACTGTTGTGTCATCAGCAAACGCAATGATGGTGTTGGAGTCGTGCTTGGCCATGCAGTCGTGGGTGAACAGGGAGTATGTTGTGTTGTTGCCTACCCTCACCACCTGGGGGCGACCTGTCAGGAAGTCCAGGAAACATTTGCAGAGGGAGATGTTTAGTCCCAGGATCCTTAGTTTTAGTGATGAGCTTTGAGGACACTCTCTTTCTATTTCACTGTCTCTCTTTATCTCTCTCACTCTCTCTCTATACCCCTCCTCTCTCTCTATACCCCTCCTCTCTCTCTATACCCCTCCTCTCTCTCTATACCCCTCCTCCCCTCTCCCCTCCTCTCTCTCTATACCCCTCCTCCCCTCTCCCCCTCCTCTCTCTCTATACCCCTCCTCCCCTCTCCCCCTCCTCTCTCTCTATACCCCTCCTCCCCTCTCCCCCTCCTCTCTCTCTCTATACCCCTCCTCCCCTCTCCCCCTCCCTCTCTCTCTATACCCCTCCTCCCCTCTCCCCTCCTCTCTCTCTCTATACCCCTCCTCCCCTCTCCCCCTCCTCTCTCTCTATACCCCTCCTCCCCTCTCCCCCTCCTCTCTCTCTCTATACCTCTCCTCCCCTCTCCCCCTCCTCTCTCTCTCTATACCCTCCTCCCCTCTCCCCTCCTCTCTCCCTATACCCCTCCTCCCCTCTCCCCTCCTCTCTCTCTATACCCCTCCTCCCCTCTCCCCCTCCTCTCTCTCTATACCCCTCCTCCCCACTCCCCCTCCTCTCTCTTTCTATACCCCTCCTCCTCCCCTCTCCCCCTCCTCTCTCTCTATACCCCTCCTCCCCTCTCCCCCTCCTCTCTCTTTCTGTCCTCCTCCTCTCTCTTTCTAAACCCCTCCTCCCCTCTCCCCCTCCTCTCTCTTTCTAAACCCCTCCTCCCCTCTCCCCTCCTCTCTCTCGATACCCCTCCACCCTCTCCCCCTCTCTCTTTCTGTCCCCCTCCTACCCTCTCCCCCTCCTCTCTCTTTCTCCGTATTTCACTGTCTCTCTTTATCTCTCTCACTCTCTCTCTATACCCCTCCTCCCCTCTCCCCCTCCTCTCTCTTTCTGTCCCCCTCCTCTCTCTTTCTATACCCCTCCTCCCCTCTCCCCCTCCTCTCTCTTTCTGTCCCCCTCCTACCCTCTCCCCCTCCTCTCTCTTTCTCCGTATTTCACTCTCTCTTTATCTCTCTCACTCTCTTTCTATCCTTGTTAATCCTCTAATGAGAGAGATTTAGCAAGGGAATAATAACTTTACAGACGCTCAAATACCCACTCAGACAGGCAGTATAATATATCATGCCGCAGTTACCACAGACAAGAATAGTTTTAATGTTAGAAGAATGGGATTAATGTTAGGAGAATGGGATTAATGCTAGGAGAATGGGATTAATGTTAGGAGAATGGGATTAATGTTAAGAGAACGGGATTAATGTTAAGAGAACGGGATTAATGTTAGGAGAATAGGATTAATGTCAGGAGAATGGGATTAATGTGAGAAGATTGGGATTAATGTTAGGAGAATGGAATTAATGTTAGGAGAATGGGATTAATGTCAGGAGAATGGGATTAATGTGAGAAGATTGGGATTAATGTTAGGAGAATGGAATTAATGTTAGGAGAATGGGATTAATGTTAGGAGAATGGGATTAATGTTAGGAGAATGGGATTAATGTTGGGAGAATGGGATTAGGGATTAATGTCAGGAGAATGGGATTAATGTTAGGAGAATGGGATTAATGTTAGGAGAATGGGATTAATGTTAGGAGAATGGGATTAATGTTAGGAGAATGGGATTAATGTTAGGAGAATGGGATTAATGCTAGGAGAATGGGATTAATGTTAGGAGAATGGGATAGGAGAATGGGATTAATGTTAGGAGAATGGGATTAATGTTAGGAGAATGGGATTAATGTTAAGAGAACGGGATTAATGTTAGGAGAATAGGATTAATGTCAGGAGAATGGGATTAATGTGAGAAGATTGGGATTAATGTTAGGAGAATGGAATTAATGTTAGGAGAATGGGATTAATGTCAGGAGAATGGGATTAATGTGAGAAGATTGGGATTAATGTTAGGAGAATGGAATTAATGTTAGGAGAATGGGATTAATGTTAGGAGAATGGGATTAATGTTAGGAGAATGGGATTAATGTTAGGAGAATGGGATTAGGGATTAATGTCAGGAGAATGGGATTAATGTTAGGAGAATGGGATTAATGTTAGGAGAATGGGATTAATGTTAGGAGAATGGGATTAATGTTAGGATAATGGGATTACTGTTAGAAGAATGGGATTAATGTTAGGAGAATGGGATTAATGTGAGAAGAATGGGATTAATGTTAGGAGAATGGGATTACTGTTAGGAGAATGGGATTAATGTTAGGAGAATGGAATTAATGTTAGGAGAATGGGATTAATGTTAGGAGAATGGGATTAATGTTAGGAGAATGGGATTAATGTTAGGAGAATGGGATTAGGGATTAATGTCAGGAGAATGGGATTAATGTTAGGAGAATGGGATTAATGTTAGGAGAATGGGATTAATGTTAGGAGAATGGGATTAATGTTAGGAGAATGGGATTAATGTTAGGAGAATGGGATTAATGTTAAGAGAATGGGATTAATGTTAGGAGAATGGGATTAATGTCAGGAGAATGGGATTAATGTCAGGAGAATGGGATTAATGTTAGGAGAATGGGATTAATGTTAGGAGAATGGGATTAATGTTAGGAGAATGGGATTAATGTTAGGATAATGGGATTACTGTTAGAAGAATGGGATTAATGTTAGGAGAATGGGATTACTGTTAGGAGAATGGGATTAATGTTAGGAGAATGGGATTAATGTTAGGAGAATGGGATTAATGTTAGGAGAATGGGATTAATGTTAGGAGAATGGGATTACTGTTAGGAGAATGGGATTAATGTTAGGAGAATGGGATTAATGTTAGGAGAATGGGATTAATGTTAGGAGAATGCACTGTCACAAGGACCTGTTTCGTCATGTCTGAATCCCCCCTGACCTTGACTGACAGGTGTATCAACGTCTCAATGTGTTGATGAAAGTTCTGTACGGTGGTTGTTGAAGTGGTGACGTCTGGGAGGTGGTTTACCACTGGGAGGAGAGCGGCTGGCAAGACACACACACACACACACACACACACACGGCACAGCCATATCCATAGATGCTCCATAATATAATATGACATGATTATAACGTACATAAGTGATGTATATATTATTATAAATATTATATTGGGGAACAAAACATATTAAATGATCAGGGTATATAACTATAATGAAGAGGTGTCCCCTGTCCCGTGGGTCATATTCATTAGGCACTAAACGGAAAAACAAATCTGAACTGAAACAGGATGGGACTACCCGACGACCTTTCGTTTTCTTCAGTTGCATAAACGTTTTGCTGTGGTGTGCACTCCTGCTGTCTTCCTGCTGTGGTGTGCACTCCTGCTGTCTTCCTGTTGTGGTGTGCACTCCTGCTGTCTTCCTGTTGTGGTGTGCACTCCTGCTGTCTTCCTGTTGTGGTGTACACTCCTGCTGTCTTCCTGTTGTGGTGTGCACTCCTGCTGTCTCCCTGTTGTGGTGTGCACTCCTGCTGTCTTCCTGTTGTGGTGTGCACTCCTTCTGTCTTCCTGCTGTCTTCCTGTTGTGGTGTACACTCCTGCTGTTTTCCTGCTGTGGTGTGCACTCCTGCTGTTTTCCTGCTGTGGTGTGCACTCCTGCTGTCTTCCTGCTGTGGTGTGCACTCCTGCTGTCTTCCTGCTGTGGTGTGCACTCCTGCTGTCTTCCTGCTGTGGTGTGCACTCCTGCTGTCTTCCTGCTGTGGTGTGCACTCCTGCTGTCTTCCTGCTGTGGTGTGCACTCCTGCTGTCTTCCTGCTGTGGTGTGCACTCCTGCTGTCTTCTTGCTGTGGTGTGCACTCCTGCTGTCTTCCTGCTGTGGTGTGCACTCCTGCTGTCTTCCTGTTGTGGTGTGCACTCCTGCTGTCTTCCTGTTGTGGTGTGCACTCCTGCTGTCTTCCTGTTGTGGTGTGCACTCCTGCTGTCTTCCTGCTGTGGTGTGCACTCCTGCTGTCTTCCTGCTGTGGTGTGCACTCCTGCTGTCTTCCTGCTGTGGTGTGCACTCCTGCTGTCTTCCTGCTGTGGTGTGCACTCCTGCTGTCTTCCTGCTGTGGTGTGCACTCCTGCTGTCTTCCTGCTGTGGTGTGCACTCCTGCTGTCTTCCTGTGGTTCTTCTGTGTGTTGATGCTGGTCATTGTGACACAAAATGCATTATGATGTGACTCTAGTCCTTGGAATGCTGGGAAATGCTTCTTTTCACTACACAGTACGTCTCAAGGGAAAGTAGGGTTTGGACTGTAACAAGGAATCAGTGGAGTGAGAGACTTTAAAGCGTTGTCCTCTGTGCTGATCTGAACAGTTTCCCACCCCAATGTCATTAGCAGGCTTTTATTAGGCAGCTCATATTCCAGCATTACTCATGTTTTTTCTTTGTTGATGTGCAAGTCATCTGGATAATGTCTTGATATGATGAAATGTGTAAAAGAAGAGATGTGTTCTATTATACATGTTTATTTTGGAATTATACTCATAGAATATAATGGTGTGTGTGTACAGGTTTCATTGTAAAATGTCCCCATCCATCCACCCACCCCTACTCTATTGTGTTTTACCTGCAGTGCAGGTAAGCCACCACCAGATGGGAGCAGCATTAGTACATCTCTCTCCTCCACCTCGTTCTCTGCCCGTCTCTCCTCCACCTCGTTCTCTGCCCGTCTCTCCTCCACCTCGTTCTCTGCATGTCTCTCCTCCACCTCGTTCTCTGCCTGTCTCTCCTCCACCTCGTTCTCTGCCCGTCTCTCCTCCACCTCGTTCTCTGCCTGTCTCTCCTCCACCTCGTTCTCTGCCTGTCTCTCCTCCACCTCTGTCCATGCCTGTCTCTCCTCCACCTCTTTCTCTGCCTGTCTCTCCTCCTCCTCTTTCTCTGCCTGTCTCTCCTCCACCTCTTTCTCTGCCTGTCTCTCCTCCACCTCTTTCTCTGCCTGTCTCTCCTCCACCTCTTTCTCTGCCTGTCTCTCCTCCACCTCGTTCTTCATGTTCTATCTATTGTCTCTTCCTATAACAGTGTGGGATGGGGATGTTCAAATACATCAGAAGATTCTTTAGGCACCATAGACACAACAGTGATAACCTTTCAGGTTGCAACCAGGCTTTCTATGCACGGGATCTAGGGATCTACTTACCCTCAGAGAGATAGGAACAGTGTTTCTATGCACGGGATCTAGGGATCTACTTACCCTCAGAGAGATAGGAACAGTGTTTCTATGCATGGGATCTAGGGATCTACTCTCCCTCAGAGAGATAGGAACAGTGTTTCTATGCATGGGATCTAGGGATCTACTCTCCCTCAGAGAGATAGAAACAGTGTTTCTATGCATGGGATCTAGGGATCTACTTACCCTCAGAGAGATAGGAACAGTGTTTCTATGCATGGGATCTAGGGATCTACTCTCCCTCAGAGAGATAGGAACAGTGTTTCTATGCATGGGATCTAGGGATCTACTTACCCTCAGAGAGATAGGAACAGTGTTTCTATGCATGGGATCTAGGGATCTACTCTCCCTCAGAGAGATAGGAACAGTGTTTCTATGCATGGGATCTAGGGATCTACTTACCCTCAGAGAGATAGGAACAGTGTTTCTATGCATGGGATCTAGGGATCTACTCTCCCTCAGAGAGATAGGAACAGTGTTTCTATGCATGGGATCTAGGGATCTACTCTCCCTGCTGACAGTAAGAGATTTACACTAGCAGGGCTTCTTCCTCCCCTGTGTGTCTCTGTATCCTATATCCTCTACACAGAGAGAACATAATAAAGCCAAAAGGTTATCAGTGATCTGATCTTTACATCTCCCCTCACCAAGAACACCCACTACATCCATATTTCTCTGTCTCCCTCTCTCTTTCTCTTTCTATCTCTGTCTCTCTCTCTCTGTCCCTCTCTCTCTGTCCCTCTCTCTCTGTCCCTCTCTCTCTGTCTCTATCTCTCTGTCTCTATCTCTCTCTCTGTCTCTATCTCTCTGTGCTCAATTAGAATGAGGACAAGGTCGGGACAAAAATGACGTATGCTAGCGCCAGGTATAAACGGGACTAGAGAGTCCTCGATCAACAAAAGAACTGTCTGCTGTCTGTTCCCGTGTCTCTCAGTTATGGTACTCTGAATGTTGCATTGTTCACATTGTTCTACCATCCTTCATGAAGCCAAAAGATGTATATTATACTGTAGCTACACTTGACATGGTCGAGGGTAGGGAACCTTGTTCCTGGGGTGTTGTAGGTGCAGCAGCATTTTGAACCGACTCGGCACCACACCGTGACACTTAGTTAATGGATCAGTTCAAGTGATTGCCTATATTCAACACACCTGGTCTTCCAGGTTGGTGAAGTCGTAAACATGAAGTGCCTGCAGCCCTCCAAGAGCAGGGTTTACCCACCCCCTTTGGTCTAGAGTCACCATGGTAACCTGCCACTGTGACCTAACTAACCCGTAGCGGTACAATCTGTGTCTGTGTGTATCATCACAGCGTAGTGCTGTGTCATACTGTAGATATGTAAATATCACACAATAAACATGTGCATATTGCTTTAAAAAAAATATATATATATATATATCATCACAGTGTCTGTCTTTCGTCTTCTCTCTGATAGCTGCTTAAATATTTCCTGTTTTCAAATTAGCTTCAGCCGAAGTAGGATTCATAATGTCGTCCTAATAATAATTCATAATTCATAATGTCGTCTTTATTGTTGGAAAGGCTCTTGTTTTTCAAGGAGAGGTTATTTTCACGTACAGTAGATTTGAATCTCAACCACTGGAGTGCCTGTTCCAGACTCCCATTTGGCTAATTGTTGTGCATCTGAGGAGGTAAATGACTAAACAAAGGAATATGCTGTTAGCAGGTCAATGACAGAGGGAAGAGAGAACAGATCATTTAGAAAACAGAAGAGATGGTCATTCTATGGAGATATATTCAGTTGTGTGTCACAATATAGCGTTAGTGTAATGCTATTCATTCACCCCCCCATCTTAGTCACAGACCAGGGGGATGAGAGAGTGGTTTCACCCTCCCATCCCAGTCACAGACCAGGGAGATGAGAGAGGGGTTTCACCCCATCCCACCCACAGACCAGGGAGATGAGAGAGGTGTTTCACCCCATCCCACCCACAGACCAGGGAGATGAGAGAGGGGTTTCACCCCATCCCACCCATAGACCAGGGAGATGAGAGAGGGGTTTCACCCCCCCATCCCACCCACAGACCAGGGAGATGAGAGAGGTGTTTCACCCCATCCCACCCACAGACCAGGGAGATGAGAGAGGTGTTTCACCCCATCCCACCCACAGACCGGGGAGATGGGAGAGGAGTTTCACCCCCCATCCCACTCAGAGACAGAAGAGAGGTCATCTGACTTTGACCTACAGAGCAGGAACCTATACTTCATCAAATAAATCTGAAATATAGACATTGTCATCCTACAAGAAACATCAGTGGGTTCCACTGGTTGCCCTCTAGGTTACAGAGAGCTGATAGTCCCATCCACCAAACTACCAGGTGTGAAACAGGGAAGGGACTCAGGGGGTATGCTCATTTGGTATAGAGGGGTTTCACTCACTCACTCTATTAAATTAATCAAAACAGGAACATTTTACATGTTTCAACCGACAAAAACGGGTCACAACTCCTGCAGCTCTGTTGCATGCTGGTTATGTACGTAGTCAATGGTAGGTATCAAGGGGACTCCTATGGTAGGTACACCTATAGCTCATCTCTTGCCAGTATTACTGTAGACTACTTTATCACTGACCTCAACCCAGAGTCTCTTAGGGGAGTCAGTGGACTGACTGTGAACGTCCTATCAGATCACAGCAAAATCACACTTTACTTGAACAGAGCAATACTCAGTCATGAGGCATCAAAGCCAAAGGAACTGAGTAATTAATATTAAGAAATGCTGTAGATAGAAGGAATGTAGTGTGGAAACCTAACAAAAAACAATTAGGCAACAACAAATCCCTTTTAGACAACTTCCTGGACAAAAGGTTCAACTGTAATAGTGAAGGTGTAAACTTGGCAGTGGAACATCTAAACAGTATATTTGACCTCTCAGCTTCCCTATCAAATCTAAACAGTATATTTGACCTCTCAGCTTCCCTATCAAATCTAAACAGTATATTTGACCTCTCAGCTTCCCTATCAAATCTAAACAGTATATTTGACCTCTCAGCTTCCCTATCAAATCTAAACAGTATATTTGACCTCTCAGCTTCCCTATCAAATCTAAACAGTATATTTGACCTCTCAGCTTCCCTATCAAATCTAAACAGTATATTTGACCTCTCAGCTTCCCTATCAAATCTAAACAGTATATTTGACCTCTCAGCTTCCCTATCAAATCTAAACAGTATATTTGACCTCTCAGCTTCCCTATCAAATCTAAACAGTATATTTGACCTCTCAGCTTCCCTATCAAATCTAAACAGTATATTTGACCTCTCAGCTTCCCTATCAAATCTAAACAGTATATTTGACCTCTCAGCTTCCCTATCAAATCTAAACAGTATATTTGACCTCTCAGCTTCCCTATCAAATCTAAACAGTATATTTGACCTCTCAGCTTCCCTATCAAATTTTTAAATTTCAAACAGAAAACCGAAGACAAATTAATAACAATGACAAATGGTTTGATGAAGAATACAAAAACCTAAGAAACAAATTGAGAAACCTGTTCAACCAAAAACATAGAGACTCAGAAAACCTGAGCCTACGTCTTCACTATGGTGAATCACTAAAACAATTCAGACATACATTACGGAGAAAGGAACAGCACGTCAGAAATCAGCTCAATGTAATTGAAGAATGTATTGACTCTAAACACTTTTGGGAAAATTGAAAAAAACTAAACACAAATAATTATCTATCCAAAATGGAGATGTAAACCACTTCTCCAATCTTTTTGGCTCTATATCAAAGAACAAACAACAAAAACATATACATGATCAAATACAAATCTTAGAGTCAACTATTAAAGACGACCAGAACACACTGGATTCTACAATTATCTTGAACGAACTACAGGACAAAATAAAAAACCCACCAACCCAAAAAGGCCTGTGGTGTTGATGGTATCCAAATGAAATGATAAAATACACCAACAAAAAATTACAACTGGCTATAGTAAAACTCTTTAACATCATCCTCAGCTCTGGCATCTTCCCCAATATTTGGAACCAAGGATTGATCACCCCAATCCACAAAAGTGGAGACAAATTTGACCCCAATAAGTACCGTGGAATATGCGTCAACAGTAACCTTGGGAAAATCCTCTGCATTATCATTAACAGCAGACTCGTACATTTCCTCAGTGAAATTGATGTACTGAGCAAATGTCAAATTGGCTTTTTACCAAATTATCGTACGACAGACCACGTATTCACCCTGCACACCCTAATTCACCACATCAAAGTCTTCTCATGCTTTGTTGATTTCAAAAAAACCTTTTGACTCAATTTGGCATGAGGGCCTGCTATACAAATTGATGGAAAGTAACGATTATTGTAACGAGTGCGCTGAGAGTCGGGAAAAACGTTCAGGGAGTGAGTGTTTTAATAAATAAAAGAAACATTGAATACGAAACAAACAACGCACCGAGGAGAGTCAATGACACCTGAGGAAAGAACCAAGGGGAGTGACAGATATAGGGAAGATAATCAAGGAGGTGATGGAGTCCAGGTGAGTGTCATGAGGTGCAGGTGCGCGAGACAATGGTAACAGGTGTGCGAGACAATGGTAACAGGTGTGCGAGACAATGGTAACAGGTGTGCGAGACAATGGTAACAGGTGCGCGAGACAATGGTAACAGGTGTGCGAGACAATGGTAACAGGTGCGCGAGACAATGGTAACAGGTGTGCGAGACAATGGTAACAGGTGTGCGGGACAATCAGCAGCCTGATGCCGGAGAGGGAGTATACGTGACAATT